>NC_134353.1:242434337-242746241 GCF_048569485.1 Anomaloglossus baeobatrachus
AAGAAAATACATTTAGTAACTGGTGCCTAACAGGCTTTGTGCACACGCTGCATTTTAATTGCGCATTTGATGCATTTTTTGAGTGCAGATTTGTCACTAAACCTGAAGGGAATCCTGATGCCAGCAAAGTGAATGATAATCAAAGCCTAAATGCTACTTTACACGCTGCGATATCGATCCCGATATCGCTAGCGTGGGCACCCGCCCCCAACCGGTTGTGCGACACGGGCAAATCGCTGCCCGTGTTGCACAACATCGCCCAGACCAGTCACACTACTTACCTGCCCGGTGACGTCGCTGTGACCGGCGAACCGCTTCCTTTCTAAGAGGTCGGTTCGTTCAGCGTCACAGCAACGTCACTGAACCGCCGCCCAATAGAAGCGGAGGGGCGGAGATGAGCGGAACGTAACACCCCGCCCACCTCCTTCCCTTCGCATAGCGGCCGGGAGGCAGGTAGGAGAGCTTCCTCATTCCTGCGGCGTCACACGGAGCAATGTGTGCTGCCGCAGGAGTGACGAACAACTTCGTTACTGCTGCAGTAACGATAATCGAGAATGGACCCCCATGTCACCGATGAGCGATTTTGCGACGATGCAAAATCGCTCATCGGTGTCACACGCAACAACATCGCTAATGCGGCCGGATGTGCGTCAAAATCTGTGACCCCAACGACTCCGCATTAGCGATGTCGTAGCGTGTAAAGCCCCCTTAAGGCACATCTTCTTACAGGTTTGGTGCAGATTTAATTCTACAGCGGCTCAATTCTTGCAGCATTTTTGCTGCAGGTTTTACTCATGCTAATAAAAGGGGGGGGGGGGAGGAATCGGCAACAAAAACAGAGTAAAAATGTGCATTTTTCGCAACTGCATTTCTCCAGCCAAGAAATGCTGCAATGGTGGAGAAATGTCTGCACCAAATACTAAATGTATGCACACACCGCAAGTGCTATTTTGATCAGTCCAGATCTACCTGTGTCTCCTTTGCATTAACAAAATATGGTTTTGACATTGCAGTCTTGATGGCACGGCTCAAATGTAATAACCCATTTGTAATATTAATGAATGTCCTGAAAGCTGCTGCATTACTCCATTACGCAGCGATGCACCAAAGACTGGCTTCTTCTATAGCTATAGTGACTGCCCTGTATGCAAACATGAAAGCCTGCCTGTAAAATGCCACCAGTGATACAGGAGCGAAAACCCCACACAACACAACAGTTCCCATTCACTGATTCATACTATACTATGCACATCCATTCTGGCAGTGTGCTACAGACTCACCTGACATCACACTGCTTAGGCTACTTTCACACATCCGGTTTGAGCAGTGCGGCTCAATTCGGCTGTGAAACCTATGCAACGGATGCGGCGAAAACACCGCATCCTTTGCATAAGTTTTTACACGCGGCCCGTCCTTTTTTTCCCGGTTGCGGCACGCTACTGAGCATGCGCAGTGGAAGAAACCGCATGCGGCTGCTGGATGCGTTTTTTTCCGAATCGCGCCGCATCCGGCGTCCATAGGCATGCATTGAAAAATGCGCCGCAGCGGCCGGATGCGGCGCGATGCGGGTTTTTTTGCCGGAGCAAAAAACGTTGCAGGCAACGTTCCATCCGGCCGCCGCATCGGCTAAATCTGCCACATGCGGCAAAAACCGGACCGAATGCAAGCCCATGCGGCACAATCAACACTAATGTAAGTCTATGCAAAAAACCCCGCAACCGGCGGCAATAAAAAAAAATGGTTGCGGTTTTTCTGCAGAGTGCCGCAGAGCAAACACCGGATGTGTGAAAGTAGCCTTAGAGGCAGCCATAGAGAACAGAGCTGCACGAGGGCATAGCAGGCCCTGGAATTCACACTTCATGTGATAAGTCCACCACTCACAAGCTTAATTACTGTATATCACAAAAGTGAGTACACCCCTCACATTTTTTGCAAATATTTTAATATAACTTTCATGGGACAACACTGAAGATACTTTGATATAATATAATGTAGTCAGTGTACAGATTGTATAAATGTGTAAAATGTAAATGTAAATGTGTAAATTTGGTGTACCCTCTAAGTAACTCAATGCACCGCCATTAATGTCAAAACCACTGACAACAAAAGGGAGTACACCCCTAAGGGAAAATGGCCAAACCGTGCCCAAAGTGTCAATTTGTATTGTGTGGCCTCTGTTATTTTCAAAGGAAGAAACAAGGATTTCTCAGCACATCCACCCGGTAGCTGAAAATATCTTTTATTTCAGTCCATTAAAACGAAACAATGACAAACCGGGTATAAACAGATGCATTTCTGGTGCGCTGGACACCCTTAATCATAGTGTCTCTGAGCACCCACCAGCAACATCTTCACCTGGCTCTTCAGCATAGACAGGCGTGGTGAACTTCGGATTTCCCTTTTTTTTTTTTACACATTATATTCAAGCACTGCCTAAACTCTCTTGGGCATGGAGTTCACTAGCGCTTAACAGGAGCCACTGGACTCCTCTTCCATCCTCCATGATGACATCACTCAGCTGGTGGAGGTTAGAGACCTTGCACTCCTCCACCATCCATTTGAAGATGCCCCACAGATGCTCAATAAGGTTTAGGTCTGGAGACCTGCTTAACCAGTCTAGACCACTGCCTTACTAAAGAAAGTAAGGGTGCATCTTGAAGGTGTGTTTGGGGTCGTTATGTTGGAATATTGCTGCGGCACAGTTTATGAAGGGAGGAGATCATGCTCTGCTTCAGTATCTCACAGTACATGTTGACATTCATGGTTCCCACAATGACCTGTAGCTCCCCACAGTCAGCAGCACTCATTGAGCACCAAACCATGACTCTCCCACCACCATGAGTGACTGTAGGCAGTACACATTGGTCTTTGTACTCCTCACCTGGTTGCTGCCCCACGCTTGACACCATCTAAACCAAATAAATTTATGTTGGTTTTATGAGACCATCAGGACTTGGTTGCAATAATCCATGTCCTTAGTCTGCTTGTCTTCAGCAAACTATTTGCAGGCTTTCCTGCGCATTATCTTTAGAAGAGGCTATCTGCTGAGACGATAGCCATGCAGACCAATTTAATGCAGTGTGTGGCATATGGTCTGAGCCCTGACAGGCTGAATCCCCATACCTTTATCCTCTGCAGCAATGCTGGCAGCACTCATACAACTATTTTGAAAAGATCTTCTGGATATGATGCTAAGACCTGCGCTAAACTTCTCAGGTTGACCATGGCGAGGCCTGTTCTGAGTGGAACCTGTCTTGTTAAACCGCCGTATGGTCTTGGCCACTGTGCTGCAGCTCAGTTTCAGTGTACTGGCAAACTTCGTATAGCCGAGGCCATCTTGCGTTGAGAAACAATATTTTACAATTTTAGGATCCTCAGAAAATGTTTACCATGAGATGCTATTTGAAAAAACAAAAAACGTGATTTTTTTTTTTATGCCAAGAGATGGCAGGTGGAGGACTATGGGAACCTCCAGCTGTGACAGCAAAAAACCTGAGTGACGTCACCGCTCATCACATGGCTCAGTCTCTGCCTGAAGCCCACAGCAGGCTGTCATGTTCTATGGCTGCGCGCTGTCGCTTCAGATGTAGCAGGGCTGGAATCGTCGTGGAACCTGTGTGGATTACACTGGACCTGGGTGTTTTGTGGGGTTAATAAAGGGGTAAAGGAGAGTGGTGTTCTTTTGTATTTTATTTCAAATAAAGGATTTTTTTCAGTGTTTGTGTTTCTTGTTACTTACAGATTAACAATAGGGGGGGGTCTCATATACGTTTCCCAATACTAATCTAGGGCTTAGTGGCAGCTGTGCACCAGGGCAAACTGCATGAGCAGGGTAAACTTTTGTGATTTCTACAATTAACAGATGCGACCATTCTGGCGGCTGCTGGCTATTTATAAGCTGAGGGACCAACTAACCATGGAACCCCATCAGCCTGAGAATATCAGCCCCCAGCTGTTGGCTTTATAATGGCTAGGTATCAAGATTGGGGGGACCACAAGCTGTTTTTTTAATTACATAAATAATAAAGAATCCCCATGCAGTTCCTCTTATTTTGATACACAGCCAAGATAAGCGCTCGGCTGAGGGCTGCAGCCTGTAGCCGTATGCTTTATCTGTGCTGGGTATCATAATATGGGGAACCCTACGCCAATTTTTTTTTATTTTTCCCCACGATAGAGCCGCAGACAGAGTCTGTGATTGCAAGCAGTCAGACACGGTGCCACTCAGGGTGGGGGCACGTCTGATTTCAACCAATCACAGATGCGGGTACTGCCAGTGGGCAGGGAAAGCAGTGAATAAGTATGACGTTAATGAGTGGCCCCGGAAGTAGAATGAGTGACCCTGAAAGCAGTACAGTCGCGCCGGAGACTCGGTAAGTATATCGTGCTTGATTTATTCTTATTTTTTTTCCATTTCCCGAGTTGCCGTACCAAGATCATTACGCAGAGTTCCTGGAGAACTTTGGGCCAGACACTCTGGTATGTTTCAAAACTTTTACAGTCCGGGTCCAACGATCACTACTTAGGAACTCATCCTTAATGTTGATGCATTTATACAGAATGGGAACATGGCAATGGGACAATGACTGCTGGGTTCTCACACCGCATGTATAAAGAAAGTTCTTGACTATAGAATAAAAGGAGCTAAAACAAAACACACACACACACACACACACACACACACACACACACACACACACACACACACACACACACACACACACACACACACACACACACGCCTTTCTTAGGCTACTTTCACACCTCCGGTTTTTGCTCTGCGGCACAATACGGCGTTCTACAGAAAAAACGCAACCTTTTTTTTTTACGCCGGTTGCGGGTTTTTTTGCATAGACTTACATTAGTGCCGTATTGTGCCGCAGGGGCTTGCGTTCGGTCCGGTTTTTGCCGCATGCGGCAGATTTAGCCGATGCCACGGCCGGATAGAACGTTTCCTGCAACGTTTTTTGCTCCGGCAATAAAAACCGCATCGCGCCGCATCCGGCCGCTGCGGCGCATTTTTCAATGCATGCCTATGGACGCCGGATGCGGCGCGATGCTGAAAAAAACGCATCCGGTCGCCACATGCGTTTTTTTCCACTGCGCATGCTCAGTAGCGTGCCGCAACCGGAAAAAAACGGACGGGCCGCATGTAAAAACTTATGCAAAAGGATGCGGTGTTTTCGCCGCATCCGTTGTATAGGTTTCACAGCCGGATTGAGCCGCAGTGCTCAAACCGGATGTGTGAAAGTAGCCTAACATGATCTGCTGACGAAGCACACACACACCACAGCAGCACAACAACATACAGTACAGACAAAATGTCTGCGCACACCTTCTCATTCAAAGAGTTTTCTTTATTTTCATGACTCTGAAAATTGTAGGTTAACATTGAAGGCATCACAACTATGAATTAACACAAGTGGAATGAAATACTTAACAAAAAAGTGTGAAACAACTGAAAATATGTCATTTTCTAGGTTCTTCAAAGTAGCCACCTTTTGCTTTGATTACTGCATTGCACACTCTTGGCATTTTCTTGATGAGCTTCAAGAGGTAGTCACCGGAAATGGTTCTCACTTCACAGGTGTGCCCTGTCAGGTTTAATAAGTGGGATTTCCTGCCTTATAAATGGGGTTGGGACCATCAGTTGTGTTGTGCAGAAGTCTGGTGGATACACCGCTGATAGTCCTACTGAATAGACTGTTAGGGTATGTGCGCACTAGGCGTTTTTGCCGCGTTTTTAGCGGCGTTTTTTACCGCGTTTTTGTGCTGAAAACGCAGTGACATTGCTTCCCCAGCAATGTCAATGGGTTTTCATAAGTGCTGTCCGCACACAGCGTTTTTTTTTAGCTGCGTTTTTGTGGTGACCACAAAAACGCAGCATGTCAATTATTTCTGCGTTTTCCACTGCGTTTTTCACTCATTGAATTCAATGAGATGTTAAAAACGCAATGAAAAACGCATATAGCCGCGTTTCTATGACTAAAAACGCAGCTATAAACGCAAGGGGTGGGTACTACAGTGACGTGTACAGGAAGAGGATTCCTTCTGTTGGTAAACACAGAAGCAGGAATCCTCCCGGTACCGTCACCGCTGCGTCCACCTCCCGTCCTGTGCATGTCAGCTCCGTGCGGCGCCATGTCTGGGCGGGAGGTGGAGGCAGCGGCGAAAACAAAAGTGAACAGTAGAAAAAAAAAAATGTCATATATACTCACCTGTCTGCCGGTGCCATGCCCGCTCCCAGCCCCTGTCTCGGTACCGCCGCTCTGGCTGTGTGCAGTCTCCCCGGGGCAGGACCTTGCTTGCAGGACCTGGCGCTGATCACCTGATGCAGTCACCTGACGCATCAGCTGATCGTAGTCTCGCCGGCTTTTTCGCGCCCGGCCGGCTATCAGCTGATCCTGCCGTCAGGGGACTTCATCAGCTGATTACCGGCAGCTGCTGCAGCGATCGGACGGGATCAGACTCCCGTCCAATCGATCGCTCCAGGAGCTGCCGGTAATCAGCACAGCACATGAGTGAGTATTTTTTTTTTTTTTTTTCTACTGATGCATCATCTGATTGTATAATCGGCTTTTATACAATCAGCTGATGTGTGATGTGATTCACGTAGTTTAACCTGACATCATCTGATCGCTTTGCCTTGCAGCAAACCGATCAGATGATATTGGATCCGGATTGGACGGCGCGGGACCCTGACCCAGGATTACTGCGGAGGGGGGTTTATTTCAATAAAGATGGAGTCACTAATTGTGTTGTGTTTTATTTCTAATAAAAATATTTTTCTGTGTGTTTTTTTTTTTTTCATTACTAGAAATTCATGGTGGCCATGTCTAATATTGGCGTGACACCATGAATTTCGGGCTTAGGGCTAGCTGATAATATACAGCTAGCCCTAACTCCATTATTACCTAGCTAGCCACCCGGCTTCAGGGCAGCTGGAAGAGTTGGATACAGCGCCAGAAGATGGCGCTTCTATGAAAGCGCCATTTTCTGAAGTGGCTGCGGACTGCAATTCGCAGTGGGGGTGCCCAGAAATCTTGGGCACCCTGCACTGTGGATTCCAATCCCCAGCTGCCTAGTTGTACCCGGCTGGACTCAAAAATTAGGCGAAGCCCACGTCATTTTTTTTTTTTAATTATTTCATGAAATTCATGAAATAATAATAAAAAAAGGGCTTCTCTATATTTTTGGTTCCCAGCCGGGTACAAATAGGTAGCTGGGGGTTGGGGGCAGCCCGTACCTGCCTGCTGTACCCGGCTAGCATACAAAAATATGGCGAAGCCCACGTCATTTTTTTTTCTTTTTGGGCAAAAAAACTGCATACAGTCCTGGATGGAGGATGCTGAGCCTTGTAGTTCTGCAGCTGCTGTCTGCTCTCCTGCATACCATGAACATTTTGAAGAAGGAAATGACATCAGACCTTTTTTTTTTTTTCATCAACAATCTTTAATGGCATTGTGCACTGATTAAAGACGCAGTGAGCAAAAACGCAGCAAAAAACGCACCAAATCGCGGCAAAAACGCATGCGTTTTTGCCGCGTTTTTTTAGCCGCGGGTGCGTTTTTTGAGACAAAAACGCACAAAAACGCAGCATGAAAAAAACGCCTAGTGCGCACATACCCTTAGAATTTGTATTATGGCAAGAAAAAAAGCAGCTAAGTAAAGAAAAACGAGTGGCTATCATTTCTTTAAGAAATAAAGGTCAGTCAGTCCGAAAAATTGGGAAAATTTTTTACAGCATCCCCAAGTGCAGTGGCAAAAACAGTCAGATGCTACAAAGAAACTGTCTCACATGAGGACCACCATAGGAAAGGAAGACCAAGAGTCACCTCTGCTGCAGAGGATGAGTTTATCCGAGGCACCAGCCTCAGAAATCGCAGGTTAACAGCAGCTCATATTAGAGACCAAGTCAATGCCACACAGAGTTCCAGCATCAGACACAACTCTAGAACAACTGTTAGGCTATGTGTCCACGTTGCTTTTTACCTGCTTTTTTGCTGCTTTTTCAACTGCAGCGTTTAATGGCAAAATAGATGTGCTCTGCTTTTCAAGCAAAGTCTATGGGAATTTGGGTATCTTGTGCCCACTATGCAGTTCAAACTGCAGCCTTTTTCTAGCAGAAATTTGGTCAAAAACTCTGCTTTGCAGTTCAAAACGCAAATGGCAAAAACAATTGACATGTCAATTGTTTTTGCCATTTGGGTTTTGCACTGCAAAGCTGAGTTTTTGTCCAAAGTTCTGCCACAAAAAGGCAGCAGTTTGAACTGCATAGTGAAGGCAAAAGGGTTAACAAGTGCTAAGCATCTCTGGGAACTCCTTCAAGACTGTTGGAAAACCATTTCCGGTGACTACCTCTTGACGCTCATCAAGAGAATGCAAAGAGTGTGCAAAGCAGGAATCAAAGCAAAAAGGTGGCTACTTTGAAGAACCTAGACTATAAGACATATTTTCAGTTGTTTCACACTAAGTATTTTATTCCACATGTGTTAATTCATAGTTTTGATGCCTTCAATATGAATCTACAATTTTCAGAGTCATGAAAATAAAGAAAACTCTTTGAATGAGGCGTGTCCAAACTTTTGGTCTCTACTGTAAATCTATGTGACAGTAAATTGCTCACTACTTTGGGTACATCATAACATATTCAAATTTTATACCATTAATTACACCCAGAGTGTAGAGAACACGTGCTGGATAAGGACATTCAGATCTATTGTGACCTTCACATTTCACCCACTTCCCAGTCTCCTCCCTCTGCACAAACATCTATGGCTGTAGCCCAAGCGGTGTTATCCAGATCACAGCAGACAATCTGTAACAGGAGACTTCTGGAGAAGGTTTACAGGGAGATAGATGGCAAAATTTATAGCAAGTGCACAGATAAGTTATATGTCAAAGTAACTTGTCTCTATAGGTAACAGAAAATCTACAGTGAGGCTGCTGCCTAAAGCTGGGTTTACACACTGCAACATCGCAAAGGACATCGCTGTAACGTCACCGGTTTGGTGACGCAATAGCGACCTCCCTAAGTCTCTGGTGAGCGTTCAAACAGGCAAACCTGGCCAACAACTCAACAGCGATCCGGACCTGCAGAGCGACCTAGCTGGTTGTTGGGGACGTTGATAAGCAGCCTTTTGAAAGGGAAGTTGCTAACAAAGTCACTACAAAGTCTTCACACACTGAAACTTCATGCTGCACAGCGGGAAACAAAGGACCTAGGAATGGTCCTGAACGATTTGTAACGATTACAACTTCACAGCAGGGGCCGGGTCGCTGATAGGTTTCACACACTGCAACATCGCAAACAACATCGCTATTGCGTCACAAAACCGGTGACGTTACAGCGATGTCGTTTGAGATGTTGCAGTGTGTAAACCCAGCTTAAGAGCAACTAGTAGTCCACCATGAGAAGAAACTCACTTCTCAATAGATTGAAAAAAATCCTTATTGTTCCTTATGCGGTAAAGCGCACGTTCAGAGTCAATTCAATAGTTAAGGAGTATGTAAGCGCTTACCATGGATCATGCGATGATTTCCGTGTCCCTGCTGCTGTTTATCCCGTGTGTCCCACACTCTACGGTGTATGGACCTGTAGAGTCTCACTGAGGTATTCATGGGGTGAAAGGATTTTAAACAAGCAGCTCTCCGGTAATAGATTAATCACAGGGAACCTGCCGCTTTACACCGCTCAATCTCTGATTTGGATTTACCGCTCACGCCCTGGATCCGACTTGCAGACTGAGCTCCTTGTTCACAGGTTAATACTGCAGTGCATCCTCCTGGAGCAGGATCTTGATAGATTCCATCAACCCCTCCTAGGGCATGGATAGATTTCGGCAGAATGACTGCTAGTTTGTTTTGCTGGGTTTTAAATATCCGTACGTGTCCTTACTGCATCAAGTAGACATTTGTCTCACAAGTCAAAGCACGGGCAAAACTCCGTCTCTGCTAAAGGTACCGTCACACTAAGCAACTTACCAGCGATCCCAACAACGATAGGGATCGCTGGTAAGTTGCTAGGAGGTTGCTGGTGAGATGTCACACTGCAACGCTCCAGCGATCCCACCAGCAACCTGACCTGGCAGGGATCGCTGGAGCGTCGCTACACAAGTTGCTGGTGACCTCACCAGCAACCAGTGACCAGCCCCCAGCGCCGCGTGGAAGATGCTGCGCTTGGTAACTAAGGTAAATATCGGGTAACCAACCCGATATTTACCTTGGTTACCACCGCACGTGCAGAGAGCAGGGAGCAGGGAGCAGCACACACTGAGCGCTGGCTCCCTGCTCTCCTAGTTACAGCACACATCGGGTTAATTACCCGATGTGTGCTGCAGCTAAATGTGCACAGAGCAGGGAGCAGCGCACAATGCTTAGCGCTGGCTCCTTGCTCTCCTAGTACAGCACACATGGGGTTAATTACCCGATGTGTGCTGCAGCTAAATGTGCACAGAGCAGGGAGCAGCGCACAATGCTTAGCGCTGGCTCCTTGCTCTCCTAGTTACAGCACACATCGGGTTAATTAACCCAATGTGTGCTGCAGCTACATGTGCACAGAGCAGGAGCCGGCAGCACAGGCGGTGAGAGCGGGGGAGGCTGGTATCAAAGGTAAATATCGGGTAACCAAGGACAGGGCTTCTTGGTTACCCGATGTTTACATTGGTTACCAGCCTCTGCAGAAGCCGGCTCCTGCTGCCTGCACATTTAGTTGTTGCTGTCTCGCTGTCACACACAGCGATCTGTGCTTCACAGCAGGACAGCAACAACTAAAAAATGGCCCAGGACATTCAGCAACAACCAACGACCTCACAGCAGGGGCCAGGTTGTTGCTGGATGTCACACTAAGCAACATCGCTAGCAACGTCACAAAAGTTGTTCGTTAGCAGCGATGTTGCTAGCGATGTTGCTTAGTGTGACGGGGCCTTTAGTCTCTGGTGAGCGTTCAAACAGGCAAACCTGGCCAACAACGCAACAGCGATCCGGACCTGCAGAGCGACCTAGCTGGTTGTTGGGGACGTTGATAAGCAGCCTTTTGAAAGGGAAGTTGCTAACAAAGTCGCTGCAAAGTCTTCACACACTGAAACTTCATGCTGCACAGCGGGAAACAAAGGACCTAGGAATGGTCCTGAACGATTTGTAACGATTACAACTTCACAGCAGGGGCCGGGTCGCTGATAGGTTTCACACACTGCAACATCGCAAACAACATCGCTATTGCGTCACCAAACCGGTGACGTTACAGCGATGTCGTTTGAGATGTTGCAGTGTGTAAACCCAGCTTAAGGCTATGTGCGCACGTTGCGTACAGTCACTGCAGAAATTTCTGCAGCGATCTGAAGAGCACATGTGCGCTTTAAATCGCTGCAGAAATGTCCGTAGTGAAAAAAAAAAAAAAAGCCGATTCCATGCACTCTGCCTGCAGCTTCTGCCATAGACAGAGCAGGAGCAAAGCGCACGGAAGAAGTGACATGTCACTTCTTAGAACGCAGCGCTTCGGCAGTAGCCGAAGCGCTGCGCTCTAAAACGCCACGTGCGCACGGCCCCTGCACAATTTCCATAGATTGTGACGCACATCTGGTCGCTTTAGCGATGCCGTTGCGTGTGACACCTTTGAGCGATTTTGCATCGTCGCAAAAACGTGCAAAATTGCTCATCGGTGACATGGGGGTCCATTCTCAAATATCGTTGCTGCAGCAGTAATGAAGTTGTTCCTCGTTACTGCGGCAGCACACATCGCTTTGTGTGACACCGCAGGAACGAGGAACCTCTCCTTACCTGCCTCCACCAGCAATAAGGAAGGATGTTATGGGCGGGACGTTACGTCCCACTCATCTCCGTCCCTCCGCTTCTATTGGGTGGCAGTTCAGTGACGCAGCTGTGACGCTGGACGAACCGCCCCCCCCCCCCCCCCCCCCTTATAAAGGAGACGTTTCACAGCGACATCGCAGGGCAGGTAAGTAGTGTGACTGGTCTGGGCGATGTTGTGCGCCACGGGCAGCGATATGCCCATGTCGCACAACCGATGGGGGCGGGTACCCACGCTAGCGATATCGGTCACGATATCGCAGGGTGTAAAGCGGCCTTTAGTCCAAACTGAATATAACTAACTAGAAAAAAATGTCTAAACTGAATGGAAAACAAAAACCTCCTGTGGTGCGACAGTAATGGCCTTAATTACAGAACAAAAGACGGTGATTTAGGATGTTAGCTAAAATCCTTCAGGTCATTCGACCCGTCTCTGGGTTCCAAAGGTAGAAATGTTCAATGACCCCTCTCTGGGACTTCTAGTGCTAAATGTTAGCATGAGCGCAGGGTATGGTTATGTAGACTCGGGCTACAGGGACTCCTTGGCTGAGATTAGTGGCGTATCTAGAGTCCGATGGGCCCCAGTGCAAAATTTGGACTTGCCCCCAATGGGCCCTTGTAGCGTTCTGAATCCTATAAAGACATAAGTGTTGCCCCCTTCATTATGTAGTAATCCTTGGCCTCTTACTGGTAAAAATGTCCTAATTCTGGTATACCTGTCCCCCTACCCTGTGCAGTTTTCTGTATTTCAGCTGGATGTGCATCCTCAGATGCACATTTAGCTGAAGTAGGCATCGCATTCTCTGCAACCATGAGCATTACGCCCCTTGCTGTGACACCAGTCGCATGGCCACAGATCGCTCTGTGCAACTGTTACAACACAGCATAATACAGGTGAATGGTGACTGTAACAAGCAAAAAGTCAGAACCAGTTGGATTTCTGCGACTTGGCTATCACGATTGCTTGACCTTTGCACGCGCGACCTGTCAGACAAAAATTGCCATATGGCCACAAACTAAAGATGAGCATCAGATACTCAGTACAGTGCAATAAATAGATAAAACATAGCTGCATTCACTTATTAGGATAATAAATATGGGCTCCTACGTAAATTTTTATTGACCAAATCTGTATTCAAGAATATGTAGTGTATGTATGTGCCTTAGTATACCCACCGATCGCCGTCTTCCCCAGTTTCCAACGCAGCTTCAGTCCTCTTGGGGGGGGGGGGGTCATATGACTGCTATTTTAACTTGTCGGCTTGTACTGGGGTTTGTGTGCGAGCAAGAAGGGGTTTTTACAATGCAAGCCTATACAGCCTCATTCTAACGCCCCATAGAATTAGGCCTCATTCATGCCAGATGTTCCACACACGAGAAAATACGGAACAAGTTCCATCAGTTATATCGGAGTTTCAACGGTTTCACTTGCATGTAAAATAAAAAAAAACCCAAGAGTTTCTTTACCTTTTTTAAACAGTCCGTGAAAATCAGACAACTCTTGGGTGGTATTCAACAGCTGTCCAATTCATTCGCAGACCTGTGATGTACTTGTATTGCTATTTTGATCCAAGAGATGAAGAGGCGATGAAAGGGCTAAACGCCAAGCGCAAAGGCAACCCAGCACACAGCATTTAACCCTTTCATCGTCTGACTACACGTGGGGTTGCGGCAGCCGTGCTTTCATGCTGTAACAGTTGGTTGTGAGGCTTGTTAAAAGGCCACTTTTGACTTTTAGGATCGCTACTTCCAATAGGTGGCGCTAGAGTTTGTCTCCTTTCCTGGAGAGACAATTTGAATAATTCCCAGAGGGGCATTGCAGCTATAAATCCCCTTACCACTGACAGCCAGACTGGTTTGTCAGGTCTCCATAAGGAGAATAGTCTTCCCCCGTGGTCCCCACAAAGCTTCTCATAAGCCAGATCAGATACCCCATACTTTGCACTGACGAGGGGCAAGCACCCCGAAACACCGTGTCTGCAAATTGGGATTCTGACCTGGCATATATCCTAGGTCAAATGAAAAGGCTTGTTAAAAGGCCAATTTTGACTTTTAGGATTGCTACTTCCAATAGGTGTCGCTGCGCTAGAGAGAGTTTGTCTCCTTTCCTGGAGAGACAATTTGAGTTGGTTGTGACTCGCACAACCCCTCCAGGTGAGCAGTGCCTGTACTCCCCTTCTTGTCCCCTGCTGGATAAGACCCTATTTGTGCGCCTCGTCTTCCAGCTCTTTATAATTTTGATCTGACACTCAGACAAAATCAGACATGTTTCCATGATTTTGTGGGGACCACTTGGTCAACAAAAAAATCATGGACATGTAATTAACCCCATTCACCATTATAGATATGAAGGCTCCCTTTTAAAAACACTCATAGCATTCATACAAGAAAACGTACGTCGGAATGAAGCATAAGGCTATGTGCGCACGTTGCGTACAGTTCACTGCAGAAATTTCTGCAGCGATCTGAAGAGCACATGTGCGCTTTAAATCGCTGCAGAAATGTCCGTAGTGAGCGCAGATTCCATGCGCTCTGCCTGCAGCTCCTCCCATAGACAGAGCAGGAGCTGCCGGCAAAGCGCAGGAAAGAAGTGACATGTCACTTCTTTTTACGCAGCGCTTCGGCAGTAGCCGAAGCGCTGCGCTCTAAAACGCCACGTGCGCACGGCCCCTGCACAATCTCCATAGACTGTGCAGGGGACGCAGGACGCATGCAGTTGCGCAGCGCTACAAAGCGCAGCGTAACTGCATGTATTTACGCAATGTGTGCACATAGCCTTACATTGTAAAAGTGACTTCCGGGTCAGACACCAGTGTGAGGCGGCATGATGACATAGCATCATGTGACCAGAAGAGGAGCGGAACTGCACTGACAACTGGGGAAGACAGGGATTAGCGAGTATATTGTGTTTACACTTCATTACATATACAATTACCCAGGTTAAGCCAAGAAAAAGATTAACTGAAGAGAAATAACTAATTGCAGTATTGATATAGCAGCGGCATCCGGTACATTGGAGGGAGACACACAGGACTTGGCTTCGTCCTTTTTAAGTAGTTATCTGGTTCATATAACATTGAAAAATATCCAATAAAGACACACTGGGGTCAGTAGGGAGACCACAATGCAGCCCCCAGAAATCAGGCGTAAAAGCTTTGAGGTTGTATAATTTAGATGTAACACCACAATGTTGTGACCTCTGGATTCTCACACCAGTTTGTCCCAGCTCTGACAAGAGGGGTGGACTGGAGACGGGAAGGGGTTAATGGGACTCATCGAATCTATGACAAGCGGCAGTATTCACTGCGCCACAAATCACAGAAGGGTACACCACTCGTCTGACCCTGTTCATGAACCAGGAGCATCTGCCTCCAGCATCAGGCCCTCACCATGAACAATGCCAGACGATGCATGGCCCCATGTGTCTGTGAAAATCTCTGACAGCTCACATTGCCATCCATGTGTGGTTCCTGTGCTGTCCATTTTTAATACTGCTGAGCTGAAGAATATGTCAATTTTTACGCAAAAAAAAAAAAAAAAAGCTGATGGTAAACACTGATACTGACCAAACATTGCTGAAAATCTGATGGAAAACACTGATGAAAATAGGTCATTTTCAGAGCCCATACTGTGAGGCCTTGTTTCCAGCCAAATACCTGCCCGCTGTCTTCATAAGAACTCATGAAGGCCTCTGTGGATATTACGTATACAGATTACCAATTCTAGCACCAAAATGTCCTACTCCATTACTCAGGCTTCATTCAAGCCCCCGGTTTTCCTGGATAAGACATCGCCAGAACAGTCTCTGGGGTCAGTCACGTCTGTTTTCTAATGTGACATATCCATTTCCGATCAGTCACCCATTGGATTTGTGAAGAAAAAAGAAAAATAGACGCCTGAATGAGGCCTAAGCATAGTCAATGGACCACAAGGAAGGACACTAACACTATCAAAGGAGTTTCCTGGCAACTGACGTCTATCACTACCAGAGGGAGAAATGGAGAGCTCCCATTATCATGAGCACAGCCTGTCAGTCATGCAGACATGTGACCGTTACAGCCAATCACTGGCTGCAGTGGTGAAGCCGTGATCAAAAACAAAAAAAAAAAACAAAACCAAAACAAAAAAAAAAAAAACATCACAGAAAAATCCCAGTGTGAACACAGCCCAACTGGCAGTTTGGTCAGTGAGACCAGAGCTCCCCGGCCCCCGGACCCGGACGAGAGCTCCCCGGCCCCCGGACCCGCCCAGAGCTCCCCGGCCCCCGGACCCAGAGCTCCCACCCAGCACACAGTTATACTGGACCAGTGCTTTCTGCACAGATGACAGCAGTAGCAGCTGGACCCTGTTTGGGCTCCCTGGGTGGCGCTTGCTGGCTATATTGGGCATTACCAGCTCTAGACTATACAGCCCCTGATTGCTCGCTTGCTGACAATGCCACCACGGACACACTTGCCCCTGGTTTGGAGCCGGGCACAGGTGAGGGCACTGTGCCTCCACCCACCAGCGGATACCTCCTGTGGGATAACACTGCCCCGAGAGCTGGAAAGTGCCTGAACTACAAAGCAGAGCGGAGCGCCGTCACTGAGCGGAGCCCGGCAGCGCAGGCACAGCACGTACTCACACGATACTCGGGAGGGGCCGGGCGGGAGCCGCGGTGCCGGCAGGAGGCGCCTCTGACTGCGAGCAGCTCACTCCCGAGAACGTTACCGCCCACTAGTGGGCGAGGCGTGACGTCGTTCTGCGCATGCGCGTTGTAAATAGACGCCTTCAACAGGAGTAGAGTCAGTCTCTAGCCGTTACCGTATTCTCCTATACATGGACATGTAACAGTTCAAACGCCCACAAAACTTAGAGCAGATATGCCTGACAACGCGCGGCAATGCAGGAGCTGTACTTTCACATCAGCTGGCGGCGGTGCACGGGACAGGCTAGGGACTGTTAGCGACTCGGGATTTATGGTGTTGCCCACAGTGAAGATGGCGCTAACGGGTGGAAGCATTCATACCGTCACCAAGCGTGGAAGCCACTTGTAGGAGCGCATCTTCTGTCATGTCTGGCAGTAAAATACAAGCGCCGTTTACACTGATAATAATGCGGGCAACCGTAATGGCAGGTCTGTCCCGTTACTGTATTATAAGTGAGGGGGCTCAGTATAGGACTGAAGTGTGTGGCGCTCGGCGAGTAGAGTTGAGGCTATGATGTGTGGTGCTCGCCATGTAGGGATGAGGCTATGGCATGGGGCGCTCGATGCATAGAGCTGTGGCTTTGGCGTGTAGGGCTAGGCTATCATAGGGTACTTTCACACTTGCATTCAGCGCAGTCCGTCACTATGGAGAATAGCGCAGTCCCTTAACGCACTGCACTATTCTCCATAGACTTGTATGGACGATGCACTGTAACGCAAGTGTCAGCGTTGCATTCGCTTGACGACGCAGCGTCGTAACTTTTTGAGAGGCGGAAACCTTTATTTTTCACTGCGCATGCTCTTTTTTTTTATTTTTAATCACAGAAACTTTATTTTGTTTCTCGGTGGCCGAACGTTCAGCTGAGCGCTCGGCCGCCGGCATGTGACAGCTCTCAGCTGAGCGCTCGGCCGCCGGCATGTGACAGCTCTCAGCTGAGCGCTCGGCCGCCGGCATGTGACAGCTCTCAGCTGAGCGCCCGGCCGCCGGCATGCGAGAGCTCTCAGCTGAGTGCCCGGCGGCCGGCATGTGACAGCTCTCAGCTGAGCGCTCGGCCGCCGGCATGTGACAGCTCTCATCTGAGCGCCCGGCCGCCGGCATGTGACAGCTCTCAGCTGAGTGCCCGGCCGCCGGCATGTGACAGCTCTCAGCTGAGTGCCCGGCCGCCGGCATGTGACAGCTCTCAGCTGAGTGCCCGGCCGCCGGCATGTGACAGCTCTCAGCTGAGTGCCCGGCCGCCGGCATGTGACAGCTCTCAGCTGAGTGCCCGGCCGCCGGCATGTGACAGCTCTCAGCTGAGTGCCCGGCCGCCGGCATGTGACAGCTCTCAGCTGAGTGCCCGGCCGCCGGCATGTGACAGCTCTCAGCTGAGTGCCCGGCCGCCGGCATGTGAGAGCTCTCAGCTGAGCGCCCGGCCGCTGGGTGATCAACTGATCGTTCACAATAGTCTGCTGCCGGTAAAACTGTAAAGATAAAAAAAAAAGCTTTCTGTTGTTTTGTACGATCCATTGCATCCATTGTGCCATTATATGAAACAATGCAACGGATGCCGTTCAACGCAAGTGTGAAAGTAGCCCTACATAAATATAACACTGCACTCTCAATGGGCAAAAGTGAATAAAGATATAACTCTTTTTCTCAATGCTAGTAGATTTTTAATACAGAAGACAAGATAGCAACAAATGAAAGACATGCGATAATAACGTTTCGGTCCTCCAGGACCTTGATCACATTAATCACTGGGAAAAATGAAAAACACCGAGATCACTATATACATCAATTTGTCCAAAGACTACATAGAAAATACATTTTGTCATTATATACATATTTACATTAATATATACATGGTAAGTCCTTTGCATAAGGGCATATAGATAATCACAATATTTACAGTAAAAGGCACAAGGTTATCAACAGCACGGGAAAAATTAGAAGAAATATAAGAGGGGAGTAGGAAGAATAGGAATAGAGTGGAAGGACAGGATACCCCTACCTTGGTAAATACTATTTACATTTTTTTTTTTTTAAAGGTAGATTTCCACTTTTACATATTGAGTCCCTTATATACCTACCATAGAATTCCACTGTGGAGGGAACAGGAAAAACCTCACCGTATTGCCACTATTTTTGGATTTTTGGTAATTATTCTTTTTCCTTGATAAGGAATCACCCCTTTATGTAGGACTATGCTAATATGGCACTATACACTTTTTTTTAGTCAATGCGGTGACCTTGACTCCACCAGACTGACCTCATTTCCATATTTGAGGACCAGTGCTTTGGCTTCATAGAGGCAAAAACATGACCATATGTTTATTAACTCTGACATTTCATGTTAATTAAACTATGACTTCTCATATTAGGGCGAACGTCTTTATACACACGCCTATGAGTAAGGAGGCTACTGTTTGTTAATCATTAAGGAAACTCCAAAAAACTTTTCTTCACAGTAATTTAGGTGAGACTACCATTCTCTTCCTACTCTATTCCTATTCTTCCTACTCTTCTCTCTTATATTTCTTCCAATTTTCCCATGCTGTTGACAACCTTGTGCCTTTTACTGTAAATATTGTGATTATCTATATGCCCTTATGCAAAGGACTTACCATGTATATATTAATGCAAATATGTATATAATGACAAAATGTATTTTCTATGTAGTCTTTGAACAAATTGATGTGTATACTGATCTTGCTGTTTTTCATTTTTCCCCGCGATTAATGTGATCAAGGTCCTGGAGGACTGAAACGTAATTATCGCAATTGTCGCATGTCTTTCATTTGCTGCTATCTTGTCTTCTAAAAATCTATTAGCATTGAGAAAAAGAGTTATATCTTTATTCACTTTTGCCCATTGAGAGTGTAGTGTTATATTTATGTATGATTTTTTTAGGGATTTTTTATCCTCTTACACTAGCACCTCCCCCATTCTTTTAATTCTAAAGGGTGCTTTACATGCTGCGACATCGCTAGTGATCTCATTAGCGACGTTACACGCCAGATCGCAGATAAGATTTGCCGAGATCGCACATAGGTCATAGTTTTTTGGGGGGGTTTTAAGCGCCGGTCACGTGCGATCTCGGGAAATCGTATATGCAATCTGGCGTGTCATATCGCTAACGAGATCACTAGCGATGGTGCAGCACGTAAAGCACCCTTTAGTGTGTACACGCTATCTTCTTATTTTTAGGGCTAGGCTATGGCGCTCTGCGCTTGAGGCTGAGGTGCTCAGTGCCTAGAGTGGAGGCTGTGATGCTCGGCGCCTAGGGCTGATGCTATGGCATGTGGCGCTTGCGATATAGGCCTGGGCTATGACTTGTTGTGCTAGTGACGTAGGGCTGAGGGTATGTTGTGTGGCGCTCGCAGTGTAGTGCTGCGGCTAGGTCGTGTGGTGCTTTCAGTGTAGTGCTGCGGCTAGATCATGTGGCGCTTGCAGTGTAGTGCTGCGGCTAGGTCGTGTTGCGCTCACAGTGTAGTGCTGCGGCTAGGTCATGTGATGCTTTCAGTGTAGTGCTGCGGCTAGGTCGTGTGATGCTTTCAGTGTAGTGCTGCGGCTAGGTCGTGTGGCGCTCGCAGTGTAGTGCTGCGGCTAGGTCGTGTTGCGCTCACAGTGTAGTGCTGCGGCTAGGTCGTGTGATGCTTTCAGTGTAGTGCTGCGGCTAGGTCGTGTGGCGCTCGCAGTGTAGTGCTGCGGCTAGGTCGTGTGGCGCTTGCAGTGTAGTGCTGCGGCTAGGTCGTGTGGCGCCCGCAGTGTAGGGCGTTGCTGTGGGGCGCTCGCGTGTATGGCTGAGGCTATGGCCGTGTGCCTCTCGCAGTATAGGGCTCTGGGTATGGCATTTGATGCTCACAGTGTAGGGCTATGGAGTCTGGTGCTTGTGATGTAGGCCTGGGCTATGACTTGTGGTGCTAGTGACTTAGGGCTGAGGGTATGTTGTGTGGCGCTCGCAGTGTATTGCTGAGGCTATGGCGTGTGGTGCTTGTGATGTAGAGCTATGGCGTGTGGCGCTCGCAGCGTAGAGCTATGGTGTGTGGTGCTTGTGCCATATGGCTGAGGTGCCATGCTGAGGGTCTTCAGTTTGATGGCTTTCACTATGTGGTAAGAAGGACCTGTGACTATTCACCCATGGGTCAGTAGGATTACACTCATCACAGATTTATATAGTTTTTCTGTAGTGTGCTAGTTCAATATAAAGAACGTATTTTGTGCTGTCATCTCCAGAGACCAATGGCCTCATTCACACATCAGTATTTATGATCAGTATTTGTTTGCCAAAACCAGGGGTGCCTCCAAAACACAGAACAATTCTAGATTTTCTCTCGAAGTTTCAATCCTGGCTTTGGCATACAAACATTGATGGGGAAAAAAAAATTCCTTTGATTCGCAGGACGAGCACAGGTTTATCGGACAGTTTGAGAGACTTTTAGCTTCTTGATTCTTTTTCTTTTATTATGTTATATCATTATCCTTACAAGATGATGTTATTAGTTCAGACGGCCATTCCTGTGGAAGGTCTGAACCACGTTCTCCACAACACAGGAGATGCAAACTTGTGGCTCGCTCACGAGCATAGAACACGGCCAAGTGCTGATGTTTTATTGGCTAACCTGTGGACTAGTGTTACGTTATGGGGTAGTGCTGATCAGCATTTTTTTTCCGGCATGAGAAAACAATCGTAGCATGCGGAAAATGCCTGCGCAGGACATGCGTACGCCTACAAGGCTATGCGTGCCTGTGAAACATCGGACTGCACTCGGAGGACTTCAGAGTGCAGTCTGATATATATGCAGAGACAGAAGATGGAGAAAGTAAGCTCTCTATCTTCTTACCTGTGTTCCAGTTCACACATGCGAGAGAATCGAATCAACATGAATGACACTCAGCTCATGCTCGCAGCGGAGTATCTGATTCTCTCGCATGAGATAATCATCAGATGCTATATGCCAGTGTGACCCCGGCCTTACCGATGTGCTGCACATGCCACTGAAGCGGACATCTTAGATCAGGGGTGGGGAACCTTTTTTCTGCCGGGGGCTATTTGGAAATTTCTACCAACCTTCGGGGGCCGCACAAAATTATCAATCTGAAAATGACCCTGCTATATTTGGTCAAACAATTAACTCACCCCTACTGTGGCGGCCGGAGCTGTTCTCTGTGGTGCGTCTGTGATGTTTGGTGATACTAATCATATTGCTTCTCACAGCTGCTTTTTCAGGTTTGTCTCGGTCTGGAACACAGCCAACTCTTTGTGATAATAAGATTGGTAAATCATATACATCACATAAGAGATGCTGTATATACATCACAGGAGACACTTTAGGCACATATATTACATAGGAGACACTGGGGCTGTTGTATATACATCATGGGAGACGCTGGGGGCACGCACATCATGGGAGACGCTGGGGGCACGCACATCACAGGAGGGGCTGGGGGCACGCACATCACGGGAGGGGCTGGGGGCACCACATCATGGGAGGGGCTGGGGGTACAGACACCACAAGAGAGGCTGGGGGCACGCACATCACGGGAGGGGCTGGGGGCACGCACATCACGGGAGGGGCTGGGGGCACGCACATCACGGGAGGGGCTGGGGGCACAGACATCACTGGGAAAGGGGTGGGGGACACAAACCTGGTGCAATGCACAGCATTGGAGGGCACACAGCGCTGAGGGTTGGACGAAACCTGGGGGGGGTGTGTGGACAGAACTGGGGCTGGGGGCGCCACAAAGCACTGAACGGGGCACACAGCAGGAGAGGGATAAGACACATTGCCAGAACAGAAATCCCCCTTTCCCCTCTTTTTGAATAAAGTTTTTTCTTCTGAATAAAGTTCTTTTTAAAGTTTTTTTCCGAAATAGGTCCTTGTGAGTATACCACGAGGAGGTAATTTAAACTTCTCATTTTTGTTTTTTGCATATCGTATACATAGTTTTTTGGTAAAATGTTTATGTAGAATGCAGTTAGTGACTTTTAACTAACAATGGTTACACGTTGATATGCTCAAAATTCAGATTTCAGTGGACTATGTGCATCTTGTATATATAGATGCAGCAAGTTTTTGGATAATTTATTAAATAAGGGAGGACTCTATATAAGGGGTAAAAGTCTAAAGCTGGGCTATCCTTGAGGAAGAGGACCGATAAAGTCACCCGAAACGCGCAACGGAGTTTTGCCCGTGCTTTGACTTGTGAGACAAATGTCTACTTGATGCAGTAAGGACACGTACGGATATTTAAAACCCAGCGAAACAAACTAGCAATCATTCTGCCGAAATCTATCCATGCCCTAGGAGGGGTTGATGGAATCTATCAAGATCCTGCTCCAGGAGGATGCACTGCAGTATTAACCTGTGAACAAGGAGCTCAGTCTGCAAGTAGGATCCAGGGCGTGAGCGGTAAATCCAAATCAGAGATTGAGCGGTGTAAAGCGGCAGGTTCCCTGTGATTAATCTATTACCGGAGAGCTGCTTGTTTAAAATCCTTTCACCCCATGAATACCTCAGTGAGACTCTACAGGTCCATACACCGTAGAGTGTGGGACACACGGAATAAACAGCAACAGGGACACGGAAATCATCGCATGATCCATGGTAAGCGCTTACATACTCAACTATTGAATTGACTCTGAACGTGCGCTTTACCGCATAAGGAACAATAAGGATTTTTTTCAATCTATTGAGAAGTGAGTTTCTTCTCATGGTGGACTATCAGTTGCTCTTACAGTGCCTACAAGTAGTATTCAACCCCCTGCAGATTTAGCAGGTTTGATAAGATGCAAATAAGTTAGAGCCTGCAAACTTCAAACAAGAGCAGGATTTATTAACAGATGCATAAATCTTACAAACCAACAAGTTATGTTGCTCAGTTAAATTTTAATAAATTTTCAACATAAAAGTGTGGGTCAATTATTATTCAACCCCTAGGTTTAATATTTTGTGGAATAACCCTTGTTTGCAATTACAGCTAATAATCGTCTTTTATAAGACCTGATCAGGCCGGCACAGGTCTCTGGAGTTATCTTGGCCCACTCCTCCATGCAGATCTTCTCCAAGTTATCTAGGTTCTTTGGGTGTCTCATGTGGACTTTAATCTTGAGCTCCTTCCACAAGTTTTCAATTGGGTTAAGGTCAGGAGACTGACTAGGCCACTGCAACACCTTGATTTTTTCCCTCTTGAACCAGGCCTTGGTTTTCTTGGCTGTGTGCTTTGGGTCATTGTCTTGTTGGAAGATGAAATGACGACCCATCTTAAGATCCTTGATGGAGGGGCGGAGGTTCTTGGCCAAAATCTCCAGGTAGGCCGTGCTATCCATCTTCCCATGGATGCGGACCAGATGGCCAGGCCCCTTGGCTGAGAAACAGCCCCACAGCATGATGCTGCCACCACCATGCTTGACTGTAGGGATGGTATTCTTGGGGTCGTATGCAGTGCCATCCAGTCTCCAAACGTCACGTGTGTGGTTGGCACCAAAGATCTCGATCTTGGTCTCATCAGACCAGAGAACCTTGAACCAGTCTGTCTCAGAGTCCTCCAAGTGATCATGAGCAAACTGTAGACGAGCCTTGACATGACGCTTTGAAAGTAAAGGTACCTTACGGGCTCGTCTGGAACGGAGACCATTGCGGTGGAGTACGTTACTTATGGTATTGACTGAAACCAATGTCCCCACTGCCATGAGATCTTCCCGGAGCTCCTTCCTTGTTGTCCTTGGGTTAGCCTTGACTCTTCGGACAAGCCTGGCCTCGGCACGGGTGGAAACGTTCAAAGGCTGTCCAGGCCGTGGAAGGCTAACAGTAGTTCCATAAGCCTTCCACTTCCGGATGATGCTCCCAACAGTGGAGACAGGTAGGCCCAACTCCTTGGAAAGGGTTTTGTACCCCTTGCCAGCCTTGTGAGCCTCCACGATCTTGTCTCTGATGGCTTTGGAATGCTCCTTTGTCTTTCCCATGTTGACCAAGTATGAGTGCTGTTCACAAGTTTGGGGAGGGTCTTAATTAGTCAGAAAAGGCTGGAAAAAGAGATAATTAATCCAAACATGTGAAGCTCATTGTTCTTTGTGCCTGAAATACTTCTTAATACTTTAGGGGAACCAAACAGAATTCTGGTGGTTTGAGGGGTTGAATAATAAATGACCCTCTGAATAAAATTTTCACAATTTAAAAAAAAATAAATAAAAAAAGAAATAACATTCTTTTTTGCTGCAGTGCATTTCACACTTCCAGGCTGATCTACAGTCCAAATGTCACAATGCCAAGTTAATTCCGAATGTGTAAACCTGCTAAATCTGCAGGGGGTTGAATACTACTTGTAGGCACTGTATATATTTTTAAATACATTTTTAAACATTGTTATTAGTTAGGCACCGGCCGGGGCAACTTTCAGTGTGCAATAATATTATTGCCTTAAGTAATGTCATTTACAATTTGTGTATACATGTATTCATTTTTAACCTGTTAACCCACTGATGTTTTAAACACTATCATTAAGGGCGTTTTATTTTTATTTTTAGAAAGAAATTTTCTTGAATACATTTTTTCCCAAAGTACAAATCTGTTTGCGCAGATGAATTACTAGTACTTATACCAGTTATTTTTTCTATTGTTTAATTAATCTGGCAATAGAGGAGTTTTGCCCTCAATCCAGCAGCAACAGATATTTAGGGACTCCAGCGCTGGTTGTATCTGTATATCTTATACAGATCATTTATGTTGTGCTTCCTAATATACTTCTGCTATCTACTCTGCTGCTGTAAGCTTACCTCTAAGGCTATGTGTCCACAGTAAAAGGTCCCTGCGGATTTTTTTGCCTGAAAATCCGCAACTTTCGCGGCAAATCCGCACCCGCGGATTTGCCGCGGATTTACCGCGGATTTACCGCGGATTTGCCGCGGATTTTGATGCGGATTTTATTTTTTTTTTTTCCCCATTCAAAACAGAAAATCCGCACCAAATCCGCACCAAACAATTGACATGCTGCAGTTTGTTCCGCATCAAAATCCGCGGCAAAATCCGCAGCGGAAAAATCCGCAGCATGGGCACAGCATTTCCAAAATGCCATTGAAATGGCTGGGGAGTAGCTGTGCTGCAGATTTTCGGCAAATCCGCGCTAAATCCGCGTCAAAATCCGCGTCAAATCCGCGATAAATCCTGTAGCGTGGGCACATAGCCTAAGAGGCTCATAAATTCCTTAATCGTTGTTATATCTTTGATCCTTCCGGCTGCAGACTGGAATCGGACCAACTTAGCAAGGCACGTCAGTGATTGGGGCTGAGAGGAGAGTGCAGTGTGGTCAGACTGCTGTCACTCACAGAGGCAGCCCTGCCCCCACCAGTGACATGCCCTGCTTAGCTAATACAACAACATAGGAATATAGGCGCCTCAGAGACATCAGATTACAGGAGCAGGGTAGGTAGCAGAAGTATATTGGGACAGTGTTAGGATGAGTCAGGACAAATGAAAAGGGATCACATAAGGGCAGCACGGTGGCTCAGTGGTTAGTACTGCAGCCTTGTAGCGCTGGGGTCCTGGGTTCGAATCACACCAAGGACACCATCTGCAAGGAGTTTGTATGTTCTCCCCATGTTTGCGTGGGTTTCCTCCGGGTTTTCCGGTTTCCTCCCACACTCCAAAAACATACAGATAGGGAATTTAGATTGTGAGCCCCAATGGGGACAGTGTTCCTGATGTATGTGAAGCGCTGCAGAATATGTTAGCGCTATATAAAAATAAAGATTTATTTGTTTATTTATTAGTAGTGGGAAACTGTTTAATTCTTCCCGGCAGTCTGCGGCTTTCAATCATAGGGTTGTAGCTGATGAGGTCTCAGTCACCGCTCTGGGAATAGTGAGCAGCGGCTGTAACCACACCCTGGTACTCACTGACAGCCCCCTCAGCATTGCATCAGTACAGAGCCGGCTGTCAGTCAGTTGCAGGCGTGGTTACAGCCGCTGCTCGCGGTGACTACACCTGAAAGCCTGAGGTTGCCAGGAGGAATAGAGTTAATTTCCTCCCGGGAGCAGGGCACTCAGTGCAGCCACCGCACAGTGACAGAATGCAATTAACCCCATATCTGCAGGTTACTAGTGTATTTACATGATAGGCTCCTTTTCAGTGCATTTACAGCAGGGCACCACACTGCATTGTATTTTATTAATCTGATCATTTCTGCTTATTAAACTTGTAAAAACAAACTACCTTCAGCATCGCCTTCAGGAGAACATCATCACTTCTCATCATCACTTACAATACGGTGGACAGGGTACAGCCCCAGCACGAGCCTGACCAGATAGCTGCAGCCCCCGAACTAGACACACTGCGCATGTGCAGTACTGCGGCAACTCTACTGATGGAATACACTAAAGAGCTGTTGTGTCATGTGATTAAAAAACATACGTGTGTTATCACAACAATAAAGAACAATACTTAACCCTTTATTTCTATAATTGTGTTTTGCCCACAACAAAGATGTCGGGGGAGGGCGGAAGTGCTGTGTCCTGAGGTCAGGTCATGTGACGTGCGTGCACTCTGTACTGATCTCTGGCGCGGGATGGACGGCAGGTGCGCTCCTCAGTGCAGTGTCCTCGGCTGCAGGTGAGAAGAGCCGCCGGACTGTGGACTCCCGGGATGTGCGCGCAGGTGGCATGGACTGGCATTGTGCTGCCATTGCTCTGGGTGACAGCTCAGGCTGCTGTGACCGGGATCTGCCATGTCCTCCTGGATCCTGCCTGCAGTGTTCGCTGGAACTTACTCCAAGCTTGCGCTTCACTACTAATTGTAGAAGTACGAGGTGGACATCTTTAGGAATCTACAGGGGTCTGACTAGGATCTTATGTGGTATGTCTTACTGTTGGCTGCTAACAGAGAATTTGACGGGTGCAACCAGCTCCAGATATTCACTATGTCACCCATACAAGTGTAGGAAACACTGGAGACGTACTAGCTAGTACTAACATGCTCGGGTCTAGTGATGAGCGAGCAGTACCACGCTCGGGTCTAGTGATGAGCGAGCAGTACCACGCTCGGGTCTAGTGATGAGGGAGCAGTACCACACTCGGGTCTAGTGATGAGCGAGCAGTACCACGCTCGCGTCTAGTGATGAGCGAGCAGTACCACGCTCGCGTCTAGTGATGAGCGAGCAGTACCACGCTCGGGTCTAGTGATGAGGGAGCAGTACCACGCTCGGGTCTAGTGATGAGGGAGCAGTACCACGCTCGGGTCTAGTGATGAGGGAGCAGTACCACGCTCGGGTCTAGTGATGAGGGAGCCGTACCACGCTCGGGTCTAGTGATGAGCGAGCAGTACCACGCTCGGGCCTAGTGGGGATGAGGGAGCAGTACCACGCTCGGGTCTAGTGATGAGGGAGCCGTACCACGCTCGGGTCTAGTGATGAGCGAGCAGTACCACGCTCGGGCCTAGTGGGGATGAGGGAGCAGTACCACGCTCGGGTCTAGTGATGAGGGAGCAGTACCACGCTCGGGTCTAGTGATGAGGGAGCAGTACCACGCTCGGGTCTAGTGGTGATGAGGGAGCAGTACCACGCTCGGGCCTAGTGGTGATGAGGGAGCAGTACCACGCTCGGGCCTAGTGGTGATGAGGGAGCAGTACCACGCTCGGGCCTAGTGGTGATGAGGGAGCAGTACCACGCTCGGGCCTAGTGGTGATGAGGGAGCCGTACCACGCTCGGGCCTAGTGGTGATGAGGGAGCCGTACCACGCTCGGGCCTAGTGGTGATGAGGGAGCCGTACCACGCTCGGGCCTAGTGGTGATGAGGGAGCCGTACCACGCTCGGGCCTAGTGGCGATGAGGGAGCAGTACCACGCTCGGGCCTAGTGGCGATGAGTGAGCAGTACCACGCTCGGGCCTAGTGGCGATGAGGGAGCAGTACCACGCTCGGGCCTAGTGGCGATGAGGCAGCCGTACCACGCTCAGGCCTAGGGGTGACGGGCGAACGTGGAACCACACCTGGGTGCTCAGTACTTGTAATGAGCAATTGAATGCTCGGATGTGGAGTATAATGGAAATCAATAAGGACCTATTTTTCCAGAAGATCTTTGTGGACGTGATACCATGGATTCACATGAGCGACGTCACCCATTGCTCCTTCAGATTCTGTGCGTGTTTGCACTTACCATTCCCGCAGCCTTTTCCGGGTGTTCACTCGCTGGCTTCTGACGCACTCTGCGCATGATCAGACTCCTCTGATCATGCACAGAGTGCGTCTGAAACTGACAAGGAGCACCCTGAAAAGGCTACGGGTATGGTAAGAGTGCACATGCAGGATTCTGAAGGAGCGATGGGTGACGTCACTCATGTGAATCCATGGTATCGCGTCCACAGAGGCGTGATACCATGGAAAGTATTCAAACGCCCACGGGGTGATGCGACGCCCATGAGGCGACGAACTCTGCTATTTACATAGGGAATATGGAAGTAATAACGTTTTTTTATTACTTTCATATTACACAATTTTACAACACGGATGGGAAAGGAGGTGTAATTAGGGCACACATGCATCTGCTGATAGGTCAGAATATATATATATTCTACATGACAGGATGACAGGTTCCCTTTAACAAAGCAAAATCCCAACAGTGTGCATATTGCAAACAACAGTCACATAGAGCAGGGGTGGGTGATCCACCCGGGCCTGTTAACCTTTTAGATCACACTGTCAAACTTGACAGCACGATGTAACGTGCTGTGGTAGGGGGCGCATCGTGCTCCGGCTGGGATCGCACCATTCCCTGCCGCCATCGGCGTCCCTATGACGCAATCACGGTGCACCAATGGGTTGTCATGACAGTGTGTGGTCAGATGACCCCTGTCTCTGTTATGACTCACTTCCTGTGAATACCGGCAGAGCGTTGGCACTCTCAGGAACACAGCACCTCTACTGATCAGAGGGATGCTGAAGCATCTGATCAGCAGAAATGATTGGCAGTGCAGGCATAAAGTCCTAAGGAAACTAGTAAAATCAATAAAAATGTAAAAAAAAAAAAACTTTTTAAAATATGGAATAAAAAAACTAAAAGTTCAAATCGCCCCCCTTTTCTTCATCGTTCCTTTTGGGAGACCCAGACCATGGGTGTATAGCTACTGCCTCCGGAGGACACACAAAGTACTACACTCAAAACGTGTAGCTCCTCCCTCCGGGCTATATACACCCCCTGGATGACAATCTAACCAGTTCAATGCTTTGTGTTTCAGGAGGTACACACACATGCATTCTCTGATTTTTCATTTTTAAGATTTTGTTTTTTTAAAGATATGGAAGAAAAGCGGGTCCAGTCTGGACTCCCGGCATGTCCCTTCACACCCCACTGTGTCGGCGGTGCTGTTAAGGTTGACTTTACAAGGCTGGAGCCTTCACATGCCGCGCTCCTTCAACATCCTTTTCAGGCTCTGGTTTGAAGTGGGAGCCGTCTCGGTCCTCTCTGCTGTGCAGGAGACCGGTCTCCATCCGCAGCCCTGTCAGGTTCCTGCTGGACGGAGCGTTTGACCTTCCCTCAGGGACATGGCCCTGCGTCTCAAAAGCTAAGTATTGAGACGTTTTTCAGGGGTCCCGGGTACTTTTATTGAGGGGAGAGTATGTGTTTTGTCTTTTACTGTAATTCCGGCCGGTTCTCAGTGTTTTTCCGGAGAACCGCGCCGGAGGTGCCTGCTCGTCGGCCGCATATTAAAATCTAGGCCCCGGCTTCAGTTTGGGCCTAGTTTCGGTTTCGGCTTCTCTGCATGTCATTCATGCAGATGCATAGCGTGGCGCCGCCCACCGGCCGGCCAGCAGAGGGGAGGACACTCCTCTCTGAGGAGATGTTCCCTCCCCTGTATCTCTCCTTGGCCCTCCGGTTTCCCGCTCTTGGGCTAATCCCGCCCCCCCTCCTCCTTCCACCGCCATTTTCTCAGCGTTCTTACACTGGTCGGCGCTGGATGCTGCAGCTGCTGCTGTTTAGGAAGGCTGACGCTTCACTGGGGGTCTGAGCTGTGGAATCCGGAGGGCACACAGAGAGCGGTCTGGTAAGCCACAACCTCTGGTTGTGGGCTTTTTATTATACACTCTCAGGGCATTCTACAGGAGTGTATTCTTGCTGCAGAGCCTCCACCTCAGCAGCATGTCTGTCACCCGGAGCAAGGCTGCAAAGCTGTACGCTATATGCACTGCATGTAAGCTCATTCTGCCAGAGCCAAGCACATACCCACATTGTGATGCCTGCTCTAATATGGTGGTCCCTCAGCCTGGAGCATCTTTTTCCAGAGCTATTTCCCAGTCTTTTGCCGACTCTATGGGACAACTGTCCCGGACACTGCTGACCATGCATCAGCCCCCTTCTCAGGGCGCCTCTGCTGCTCCGAGCTCTGCAGAGCCCTCAGAGCATGTTCTAGGACCCCGTCCTCCTAAACGGAGACGTAGGGACCCTTCTCCTTCCTCGTCCCACGGCTCTGATTCACGGGCCGAGGTGCAGGGCGAGGAGGATACTTTTACTGTGGGTTCAGACGCTAGCTCTAGGTACCCCATTGCCTTGTCTGAGGATGATGCGGATGTTAGTGACTTGATTGCGTCCATTAACTCCGTTCTGAACCTCACTCCACCAGTGTCAGAGGAACAAACCTCTCTGGTAGAGATACATCAGTTTGCCTCACCTAAGAGAGCTCGGAGTACGTTTTTTAACCACTCCAGTTTTCAGGCCACTGTCACCAAACCCAGGGCCTGTCCTGACAAACGCTTTCCAAAGCGTAGTTCTGATGACCGTTTTCCCTTTCCACCAGATGTGGTGAAGGAGTGGGCTCAGTCCCCAAAGGTAGACCCTCCGGTGTCTAGAATCTCAGCCCGGACAGTCGTATCTGTGGCCGATGGCACCTCTCTTAAGGATCCCACTGACCGCCAGGTTGACCTTCTGGCCAAGTCTGTATATGAGGCGGCAGGAGCCTCCTTCTCCCCGTCTTTTGCGGCAGTGTGGGCTCTTAAGGCAGTTTCTGCCTCTCTGGCGGAGATACATTCCCTCACCAGGGACTCTATGCCTGAGATGGAGGCCTTAACTTCTCAGGCTTCGGCTTTTTCATCCTACGCCATGTCTGCCATTCTGGAGGCTTCTCACCGCACGGCGGTGGCCTCCGCTAACTCTCTCGCGATCCGCAGGATCTTGTGGCTTCGGGAGTGGAAAGCAGACGCTTCTTCTAAGAAGTACCTTGCGGGCCTTCCTTTTGCTGGGTCCCGGCTGTTTGGTGAACAACTGGATGAAATAATTAAGGAAGCTACTGGAGGGAAGAGTACTTCCTTGCCACAAGCTAAAGCCAAGAGACCTGTCCAGGGCAGGAACCAATCGAGGTTTCGTTCCTTTCGTTCCTCTAACTGGTCATCCTCTAAGCCCTCAGCCTCGTCCACTACCGCAGCCAAGGATCGTAAACCCATCTGGCGCGCGAAGCCGCGTCCTCAGAAGTCCGGAGGAGCCGCTGCCACTAAGGCAGCCCCCTCTTGACTATCTAGCTGCGCCAGCAACGTCCTTGGTCGGTGGCAGGCTCTCCCACTTTGGCGACGTGTGGTTTCAACACGTCTCCGATCAGTGGGTGCGGGATATCATCTCCCACGGCTACAGGATAGAATTTTCTTCCAGCCCGCCAAACAGATTTTTTCTGTCCACCCCCCCCCCCCCCCCGCTCCAAAGCCGCCGCCTTCTTTCAGGCCGTGGCATCCCTGCAGGCCAACGGTGTTATTGTTCCGGTTCCCGCTCGGGAACGGTTCAGAGGTTTCTACTCCAACCTCTTTCTAGTCCCCAAGAAGGACGGTTCCTTCCGGCCCATCCTGGATCTCAAGCTTCTCAACAAGCATGTTCAGGTGCGGCGTTTTCGCATGGAATCTCTGAGATCGGTCATTGCATCAATGACCCAAGGAGATTTTCTGGCATCCATCGACATCAGAGATGCCTATCTGCACGTGCCTATCGCGGTTTCACACCAGCGTTGGCTCCGCTTTGCAATCGGAGAGGAACATTTCCAATTCGTGGCTCTCCCCTTCGGGTTAGCCACGGCCCCTCGTGTTTTCACCAAGGTTATGGCAGCAGTGGTTGCGGTCCTGCATCTTCAGGGGTTGGCAGTAATCCCCTACCTGGACGACCTTCTAGTCAAGGCCTCATCCAGGGCAGACTGCCAGCGGAGTGTCTCGCTCACTCTCGCCACGCTTGTTCAGTTCGGGTGGCTTGTCAACCTGCCCAAGTCCACTCTGACCCCGACCCAGGGACTTCTGTACCTAGGGATGCAATTCGAGACTCTGCCGGCACTTGTGAAGTTGCCCTTAGTCAAACAGCAGTCCCTTCAGCTAGCGGTGCGCTCTCTACTGAGGCACCGCCATCATTCCATCAGACACCTCATGCAGGTGCTGGGTCAGATGGTGGCGTCAATGGAAGCGGTTCCATTTGCACAGTTCCATCTGCGTCCCCTGCAGTTGGACATTCTCTGCTGTTGGAACAAGCGGACCTCTTCCCTGCACAAGCTAGTGGCTCTGTCGCCACAGACCAGGAGCTCTCTTCAGTGGTGGCTTCGGCCCCTCTCTCTGTCACAGGGACGCTCCTTCCTGACTCCGTCCTGGGTGATTCTCACCACGGATGCCAGCCTCTCCGGTTGGGGAGCAGTTTTTCTCCATCACCGAGCACAGGGCACTTGGACTCCGTCCGAATCAGCCCTCCCGATCAATGTGCTGGAGATCAGAGCTGTGTTTCTAGCTCTCCTAGCCTTGCACCACCTGTTGGCGGGCAGGCACATTCGAGTCCAGTCGGACAACGCGACAGCGGTTGCCTACATCAATCACCAGGGCGGAACTCGCAGCCGCCTGGCGATGTTGGAGGTTCAACGAATCCTCCAGTGGACGGAGGACTCCAAGTCCACCATATCAGCAGTCCACATCCCAGGCGTAGAAAACTGTGAGGCCGATTATCTCAGCCGTCAAACCGTGGACAGCGGCGAGTGGGCCCTGCACCCGGCAGTGTTCAGGTCAATCTGCCGCAAGTGGGGTACTCCGGAAGTGGATCTAATGGCATCCCGGCACAACAACAAGGTTCCGGTTTACGTGGCTCGCTCCCACGATCCTCAGGCCTTCGCAGCGGACGCGCTGGTTCAGGATTGGTCCCAGTTTCGTCTGTCCTACGTGTTTCCCCCTCTAGCTCTCTTGCCCAGGGTTCTGCGCAAGATCAGAATGGAGGGCCGTCGGGTCATAATCATTGCTCCGGACTGGCCCAGGCGAGCTTGGTACCCAGACCTGCTCCGCCTGTCCGTAGAGGTGCCGTGGCATCTCCCAGACCGCCCAGACCTTCTCTCTCAAGGTCCGTTTTTCCGCCAGAATTCTGCGGCTCTCAGATTGACGGCGTGGCTCTTGAGTCCTGGATCCTGACGGCTTCAGGTATTCCCTCTGAGGTCATCTCCACTATGACTCAGGCTCGAAAGTCTTCTTCGGCCAAGATTTATCACAGGACTTGGAGGATCTTCCTGTCCTGGTGTCGCTCTTCCGCCCATGCTCCTTGGCCGTTCTGTTTGCCGACCATCCTGTCTTTTCTACAGTCTGGTCTACAGCTAGGACTGTCCCTCAATTCCCTCAAAGGACAGGTGTCGGCTCTGTCGGTATTATTCCAGCGGCGTATCGCCCGACTGGCTCAGGTGCGCACCTTCATGCAGGGCGCAGCTCACATCATTCCTCCTTACCGGCGGCCTTTGGATCCCTGGGACCTTAATCTGGTCCTCACGGTCTTCCAAAAACCCCCTTTGAGCCTCTTAGGGAGGTTCCCTTGTCTAGACTTTCACAGAAAGTTGTTTTTCTAGTAGCCATAACTTCTCTCAGGAGAGTTTCTGATTTGGCTGCGCTCTCTTCGGAATCCCCCTTTTTGGTGTTTCACCAAGACAAGGTGGTTCTTCGTCCGACTCCGGACTTTCTCCCTAAGGTGGTGTCTTCTTTCCACCTTAACCAGGACATTTCATTGCCCTCTCTTTGTCCGGCCCCTGTGCATCGCTTTGAGAAGGCGTTGCACACCTTGGATTTGGTGCGGGCGCTCCGAATCTATGTGTCACGCACCGCCGTTTTTAGGCGGTGCACCTCTCTTTTTGTGCTAACCACGGGTCAGCGCAAGGGTCTCTCTGCTTCTAAACCGACCCTAGCTCGTTGGATTAGGTCGGCTATCGCCGATGCCTACCAGTGTTCTCAGGTGCCCCCTCCGTCAGGGATTAAGGCGCACTCGACCAGAGCTGTCGGTGCCTCCTGGGCTTTCAGGCACCAGGCTACGGCTCAGCAGGTTTGTCAGGCTGCCACTTGGTCCAGTCTGCACACTTTTTCAAAGCACTACCAAGTGCATGCTCATGCTTCGGCAGATGCGAGCTTGGGCAGACGCATCCTTCAGGCGGCTGTCGCCCATTTGTGAAGTTAGGTTTTGCCTACTTCTCAGTTTGGTTTATTTCCCACCCATGGACTGCTTTGGAACGTCCCATGGTCTGGGTCTCCCATAAGGAACGATGAAGAAAAAGAGAATTTTGTTTACTTACCGTAAATTCTTTTTCTTATAGTTCCGACATGGGAGACCCAGCACCCTCCCTGTTGCCTGTTGGCAGTTCTTGTTCCGTGTGTTTCACCGGCTGTTGTTGTAGACAGAGGTTCCGGTTTTTCCGAGTTTTACTCTATCTCTACCTATGGGTGGATGTCCTCCTTCAGCTTTTGCACTGAACTGGTTAGATTGTCATCCAGGGGGTGTATATAGCCCGGAGGGAGGAGCTACACGTTTTGAGTGTAGTACTTTTTGTGTCCTCCGGAGGCAGTAGCTATACACCCATGGTCTGGGTCTCCCATGTCGGAACTATAAGAAAAAGAATTTACGGTAAGTAAACAAAATTCTCTTTTTGTCCCATTGAAAGCAAAATAAAAAAAAATTAAAAAACATATTTAGTATTGCTGCGTTCAGAAATGCCCGATCTATCAAAATAAAAAAAAAAAGTTTGCGCCTATCAAAAAAAGGTATAGTTAAAAACGTCAGCTCAAGACGCAAAAAATAAGCCATCACTGACCCCCAAATCTCAAAAAATAAGAAAGCTATGGATCTCGGAAAATGGCGACAAAGGCGCTATTTTTTTTTTTTTTTTTTTTTTGTGACAGACTTCTGATTTTTTTTTTTCACTACTTTGATAAAAGTATACATGTTTGGTATCTACAAACGCATACCGACCTGGGCAATCATAATGCCATATTGGTCAGTTTTACCATATAGTGCACACGGTAAGTAAAAAAAACAAAAAACACAATTGTGGAATTGCACTTGTTTGCAATTTCACCGTTCTTGGAATTTTGTCTAGTACAATATGGGGCAGAATGAGTGGAGTGGTGTCATTCAAAAGTACAACTCGTCCTGCAAAAAAACAAGTTCTCATATGACTATATTGACAAAAATAAAGTTATGGCTCTTGGAAGAAGGGTAGGAAAAAAACAGAAAATCGCAGAGTGGTGAAGTGGTTAATGCTGCCAGTGATAATACATGTTACGATCCGGCTTATTGTAACATCCTTATCAGAAGCAGCTAATACCTAGTTTATAGAGAACAATAAATCACACGTAAACGCACGTAAGTAGTGGACACTTCTGCCAGTACAGAGCTATTGGACTGTAAAGGGACCACATACAGTTCATGTCTAGTGGCCCTTTTTGTGTCTGTGTCCACCCCTGTGGCCTAACTAACACTGCTATTATAAATGTGACATAGTGGGACGTATTGGCCCAACTCACAGAACTCTGCTAAGCAGCATTAAATTGGGTAAAGTACAGAAGACATGGCTGGTCATCTTGGCTATGTATCTGAGGCGCTTTTGTACTGAATGTTATCTGAATACCCTTTCAATTGTTCCTTCTGTAATGTTCTGCTTCTTGTTCTATTACATAATCTTCTTTTTCTTCTTTTTTTTTTTTTCTTTTTCGCTCCTAATTGGGAGACCCAGACAATTGGGTGTATAGCTATTGCCTCTGGAGGCCACACAAAGTATTACACTTAAAAGTGTAAGGCCCCTCCCCTTCTGGCTATACACCCCCAGTGGGATCACTGGCTCACCAGTTTTGTGCTTTGTGCGAAGGAGGCAACACATCCACGCATAGCTCCACTTTTTAGTCAGCAGCAGCTGCTGACTATGTCGGATGGAAGAAAAGAGGGCCCATACTAAGGGCTCCCAGTATGCTCCCTTCTCACCCCACTGTATGTCGGAGGTGTTTGTAAGGTTGAGGTACCCATTGCGGGTACGGCGGCAGGAGCCCACATGCTGATTCCTTCCCCATCCCTTTTTACAGGGCTCTGGGTGAAGTGGGATTTACCGGTCTCCAGGCACTGAGACCGTGCTCCATCTACAGCCCCTGGAGAAGATGCTGGATGGAGCGGAGTACATCAGGGACATGGCCCTGCTTCCTCAAGGTACTCTGTGTCCCCGTGCATTTGGCGCTCACACCGCAGCATGCTGGGTGTTGTAGTGCGCCGGGGGACATCAGCGCTGCGGCGCCTGTGCCATGGCCTCATTCAGCTTCGCTGAAGCAGGCTCACTTATGGGAATTGGTCGCGCCGGCCGCTGGGACTGCGGCGCGGCTGGCACTTGTAGTGCGCCGGGGACTTCAGCGCGGCCTGCGCTTTTACGGCGGCCGCGCTGATAACTAGAGTCCCCGGCTTTTGCGGCCTGCTTCCGTTCGTTCCCGCCCCCAGACCTGCCAGTCAGGAGAGGGGCGGGACGCTGGCCACTTCTAGGAATCGGTCGCGCCGGCCGCTGGGACTGCGGCGCGGCTGGCACTTGTGGTGCGCCGGGGACTTCAGCGCGGCCCGCGCTTTTACGGCGGCCGCGCTGTTAACTCGAGTCCCCGGCTTCTGGGCCTAGTCTCCCTTCGTTACCGCCCACAGCCCTGACAGTCAGGGTAGGGGCGTGACGCTGCATAGCACAGCAGCGCTGAGAGCTGGAGTATGTTTTGCATACTCCACCCCTCTCACTGTGTGCACTGTGAATCCGGATTCCCGCACTTTCTCAGGCACGCCCACGGCTTCCTTCTCTACAAGGACGCCGGCAGCCATTAGTGTCAGTTTCTGTACGATACAGAGACAAGTGTGGAAGACCCTGGCATTCTGATAGTCACACAATCGCTGCAACAGGCGTTAAGCAGCACCTGTGGTGCTAACCCCACTAGTGCAGAAGTGCACTTATAGATATGCTTGTACTATATACATTGCACTGTTTGGTCGCACGTTGTATATACCCTCCTGGATTATGCGGAGGAGTTATCAGCATATTCTCTGTGTAAAACAAAGGTGCAGAACCACATGTTTTTCTATACAGCTGGTACAGCATGTACGGCTATACGGCCGGCAGGTTACATAGACTCCCATTGTATGCACTAATGGCCAGGGGATGAGGACGGTGTCTGCAGTATTTACTGACAGTTTTTCTGAGACTATGGCTATGATACTAGAAGCCTAGCAGTCCGGACATGTCTCTCACAATATGGGCACTGTTGAATCATTGATCCATGGCCCCCCTCAGTGTGAACAACTAACAGCTCCGGGAATGTCACACGCATCCCAGAGTCACGGCTCTGCACGGACGTCAGTCCCAGACAGCCTAAGCGGGCTCACTATGAGCGGCCTCGGTTTCATCAGGGTCCTAGCAGAAGGACTCGCTGTGTAATGAGGCGGAAGTAGCGGCTCAGGATTCTGATCCTGAGACCGCTCTCAATCTGAATACACCTGATCGTGACGCCATAGTAAATAATCTTATAGCGTCCATCTATAGAATGTGGGTTATTTCTCACAGCTCCTCCAGTGGAGGAGTCAGCTTCACGTATTTTTCTGGACCACTCTGCCTTCAGAGAGGCAGTCCAGGAACACCACGCTTATCCAGATATGCGCTTCTCCAAACGGCTTAGGATACACGTTATCCCTGTCCCCTGACTTGGTCAAGGACTGGACCCAGTGTCCCAAGCGGCATCCTCCAATCTCCAGGCTTGTAGCTAGATCCATAGTTGCAGTGGGAGATGGAACTGCACTCAAAGATGCCACTGACAGACAGATGGATCTCTTGTCGAAAGCCATCTATGAGGCTGTCGGCGCACTGTTGGCTCCGGCATTCTCTCCCTTGGGGCACTCCAAGCTATTTCAGCTTGTCTTACACAGATTGACACGGTTACACGTACATCTGTGCCGCAGGTGGCATCCTTAACCTCTCAAATGTCTGCATTTGTTTCTTACGCGATTCAGGTTGTCCTGGACTCTGCGAACCGTGCGGCGGTAGCCTCCGCTACTCCGTGTTTTTAAGCAGAGCCTGGTCTGCTCGTTAAGTGAATGGAAGGCAGATTCTGCTTCCAAAAAAGGTTGCCTAACCAGTTGCCTTTTTCTGCTGACCGACTGTTTGGTGAGCGTTGGATGTAACCATTAAACAGTCCAGGGGTAAGGATTTATCCTTTCCTCAGCCCGGACACAACAAACCCCAACAGAGCAAGAGGCAGTCGGGGTTTTCGGCCTTTTCGAGGCTCGGGCAGGTCCCATTTTTCCTCGTCCAATGTGGACTCAAAAGGATCAGAGGAGCTCAGATTCTTAGCGGGCTCAGTCACGCCCAAAAAAGCGACAGTCTGAAAACCCGCTTCCAAGGCGGCTTCCTCATGACTTGCGGCCTCGGTCGGTAGCAGGCTCTCCCGCCTTGGCGATATTTAGCTGCCATAGGTCAATGACCATTGAGTGTGAGACATTCTGTCTCACAGGTACAGGATAGAGCTCACTTCTCGTCCTCCAACTCGATTCTTCAGAATTTCTCCACCTCCCGGCCGAGCCGCTGCTCTTCTGCAAACAAGGTGCACTCTATAGGCAGAAAGAGTGATGACCCCCGTTCCTCTTCAGGAACAAGGTCACGGTTTTTACCCCAAATTCTTTGCGGTACCTATAACAACGGGCCGTTCCGTCCCGTTCTGGATCTAAAAATGCTCAGCAAGCTCGTGGACACCAGGCGGTTCCGGATGGAATCCCTCCGCCATGTCATCGCCTCAAGGTCCCAAGGATATTTCCTAGCATCATTAGGCATCAAGGATGCTTATCCACACGTGCCGATTGATCCAGAGCACTAGCGTTTCTACGCTTCGTTATAGGAGACGAACACCTTCTGTTCGTAGCTCTACCTTCCGGCTAGCGACAGTCCCACTGGTCTTCGCCAAGGTCAGGGCAGCAGTAGTCACAGTCCTGCACTCTCAGGGTCACTCTGTGATCCCGTATTTAGACGATCTACTTGTCAAGGCACTCTCTTAGGAAACATGCCAACACTGCCCGACCGTTGCGCTGGAGACTCTCTAGAGTTTTGGGTGGATCATCAACTTTTTAAAGTCAGATCCGACCCCGACCCTATCGATAACATATCTAGGCATAGAGTTTCTTACTCTCTCAGCGATAGTGAAGCTTCCGCTAGACAAACAGCATTCACTACGGGCTGCAAGCTCTTCTTTAAGAACCAGTCGCACACATTGAGACGCCTCATGCACTTCCTACGTAAGATGGTAGCAATGGAGGCAGTTCCTTTCGCGCAGTTTTACTGCGTCCACTACAATGGGACATTCTCCGCCAATGGGACGAGGAGTCGACGTCCCTCAACAGAGTCGTCGTTCTTTCTCAGGCGGCCAAGGAATCTCTACGGTGGTGGCTTCTTCCCACCTCTTGGTCAAAAAGAAGGCCCTTCCTATCCCCATCCTGGGCGATAGTTACGACAGACGCGAGTCTATCAGGGTGGGGAGCAGTTTTTCTCCACTACAGCGCTCAGGGTACGTGGACTCAGCAAGAGTCCACCCTTCAGATCAATGTTCTTGAACACAGAGCAGTGTATCTTGCCCTACAAACCTTCCAACAGCGGCTGGAAAGCAAGCATATCCGACTTCAGTCGGACAGCTCCACAGCGGTGGCATACATCAACCACCAAGGAAGAACGCGCAACCGGCAAGCCTTCCAGGAAGTCCGGCAGGTTCTGATGTGGGTGGAAGACACGGCATCCACCATATCCACAATTCACATCCCAAGTGTGGAAACTAGGAAGCTGACTTCCTAAGTCGCTGGGGTGTGGCCGAAAGAGTATGGTCTCCTCACCCGGACGGGTTTCAGGAGATCTGGCGCCGCTGACAGAGGCCGGACGTCGATCTAATGGCGTCACGGCACAACAACAATGTGCCAGCTTCATGGCACGGTTTCACAATCATCGAGCTCTGGCGGCAAACGCCTTAGTTCAGCATTGGTCGCAGTTCCAGCTACCTTAGGTGCCACCTCTGGCATTGTTGCCCAGAGTACTGCGCTAGATCAAGACCGACTGCGGCCGCGCCATCCTCGTCGCTACAGATTGGCCGAGGATGTTGTGGTACTCGGTTCTGTGGTGCCTCACGGTAGGCTAACCGGGGGCACTACCAGACCAATCAGACTGGCTGTCTCAAGGGCCATTCTTCCATTTGAATTCTACGGCCCTCAACCGGATGGTGTGGCATTGAGTCCTGGAACCTAGTGTCGTCAGGATTACCTCAGGACGTGGTTGCCACCATGAGACAGGCTAGCATACCAACGTCCGCCAAGATTGACCACAGGACGTGGAAGATATTCTTATCTCGGTGCTCGGCGCAGGGTGTTTCTCCCTGGCCGGTTGCATCGTCTATGTTTCCTTCCTTCCTGCAATCTAGGTAGGAAAATGGGTTGTCGCTCAGTTCCCTTTAGGGACAAGTCTCAGCGCTATCTGTATTTTTTCAGAAACGACGACTTCCTCAGGTACGCACGTTCCTACGGGGAGTTTGTCTTCTCAGCACTCCGTACAAGCGGCCGTTAGAGCCCTGAGATCTGAACAAGGTTCTAATTGCTCTCCAGATGCCGCCTTTCGAGCCTTTGAAGGATGTCTCCCTTCCCGCTTTTCACGGGAAGTGGCCTTCTAGTAACGGTCTCGTCTCTTAGGAGAGTTTCCGAGCTAGCAACGCTCTCATACAAACTCCCTTCCTGGTCCTTCACCAGGACAGGGTAGTTCTGCGTCCGGTTCCGGAATTTCTCCCTAAGGTGGTATCCCACTTTCATATCAATCAGGATATCACCTCACCTTCTTTGTGTCCTCGTCCAGTCCATCAATTTCAGAAAGATTTGCATCTGTTGGTTCTGGTGAGAGCACTCAGGTTCTACTTCCCGCATGGCGCTCCTGCGCCACCCGGATGCACTCTTTGTCCTTGTCGCTGGTCGGCGTAAACAGTCGCAAGCTTCCAAATCCACCCTTGCTCGGGGGATCGAGGAACAAATTCTTGAAACCTACAGTTCTACTGGGCTTCTGGTTCTCTCAAGGCCGAAGGCCCATTCTACCAGAGCCGTGGGTGCATCCTGGACATTACGGCACCAGGCTACGGCTCAGCAGGTGTGTCAGGCACCTACCTGATTGGGTCTGCATACTTTTACCAAGCATTTTCAGGTGCATACCTACGCTTCGGCAGACGCCAGCCTAGGTAGATAAGTCCTTCAGGCGGCAATTGCCCACCTGTAGGAAAGGGCTGTTTGACGGCCCTATCACGAGGTATTCTTTTACCCACCCAGGGACTGCTTTTGGACGTCCCAATTGTCTGGGTCTCCCAATTAGGAGCGAAAAAGAAGAAGGGAATTTTGTTTACTTACCGTAAATTCCTTTTCTTCTAGCTCCAATTGGGAGACCCAGCACCCGCCCTGTTTTCTCGGGGTTTTTCTGTTTTTTTCGGGTACACATGTTGTTCATGTGGTATGGTTCAGTTCTCCGATGTTTCCTCGGATTGAATTGGTCTTTAAACCAGTTATTGGCTTTCCTCCTTCTTGCTTTGGCACTAAAACTGGTGAGCCAGTGATCCCACTGGGGGTGTATAGCCAGAAGGGGAGGGGCCTTACACTTTTAAGTGTAATACTTTGTGTGGCCTCCAGAGGCAATAGCTATACACCCAATTGTCTGGGTCTCCCAATTGGAGCTAGAAGAAAAGGAATTTACGGTAAGTAAACAAAATTCCCTTCTTTTTCTTTTTCTTTTCTCTGGTTTTAGTCTCTGGTCCATTGTTCATCCTATGTAGAGAAAGTTCCACCGTTAGAAGCCATGGCGTCAGTGGTAGATGAGTATGATGAGCGCTCGCCATTGCTTCATTCCACGGAGCCTAGGTAAGTTCACAACTTTTCTAGCACTTGAGTCGCTGGTCCTGGGGCATTTTTTCTAGCACTGCTGTCGCTGGTCCTGGGGCATTTTTTCTAGCACTGCTGTCGCTGTTCCTGGAGTATTTTTTTCTATCACTGCTGTCGCTGGTCTTGGAGTATTTTTTTTCTAGCACTGCTGTCGCTGGTCCTGGAGTACTTTTTTCTAGCACTGCTGTCGCTGGTCCTGGAGCACTTTTTTCTAGCACTGCTGTCGCTGGTCCTGGAGCACTTTTTTCTAGCACTGCTGTCGCTGGTCCTGGAGCACTTTTTTCTAGCACTGCTGTCGCTGGTCCTGGAGTATTTTTTTCTAGCACTGCTGTCGCTGGTCCTGGAGCACTTTTTTCTAGCACTGCTGTCTCTGGTCCTGTAGTATTTTTTTCTATCACTGCTGTCGCTGGTCTTGGAGTATTTTTTTTCTAGCACTGCTGTCGCTGGTCCTGTAGCACTTTTTTCTAGCACTGCTGTCGCTGGTCCTGTAGCACTTTTTTCTATCACTGCTGTCGCTGGTCCTGGAGCACCTTTTTCTATCACTGCTGTCGCTGGTCCTGGAGCACCTTTTTCTAGCACTGCTGTCGCTGGTCCTGGAGCACCTTTTTCTAGCACTGCTGTCGCTGGTCCTGGAACACTTTTTTCTAGCACTGCTGTCGCTGGTCCTGGGGCATTTTTTCTAGCACTGCTGTCGCTGCTCCTGGGGCATTTTTTCTAGCACTGCTGTCGCTGCTCCTGGGGCATTTTTTGCCACACCGCTGTCGCTGGTCTTGGGGCCTCTTTTTTTTTTTTTCTTTTTTAGCAGTGGTGTAACAGACCAGGTCGTAAAGACGCCTGGGGGAAAAAAAAAAACAACCCACTGGATGAACATAAAGGATTGCCAGTATATGTTTGACCGAGTCCCCTTACAGAAGTCTTGTGTCATGGTCCTCCATTTGTGTACGGAGATGAAAAACTACATCATGATTACGCACTTTCTTAATACATAGATTACTTGTAGTCTGGCCTCCACACTTCTGCATTGCCGCCTCACTGAGAGATCCCAGAGTAGTATCCAGTGACACCCTTGGGCATTTGACATTTTTTGCTTTATTCTATGTTGTATTACTTGATCAGGATTCTACATTCTCTTTTTTGGTCTTTTTACTTTTACAGATTCTTTGTGGAAACCCAACAGGAACATAAGAGCAGATGGTGGTCCATCCGAGTCATGTACCTTACTATGTTCCTCAGCAGTGTAGGCAAGTACTTCTTTCCTAACATTGACTTCTGGTTTGCTTTTGGTTTAAAAATGCTATAGGCCAAGGTAGAGAACTAATGTTCCCAGGGGACAAGAGAGAACCTGACTGTTGTGGAGGGCCGATCCCCATGTTGCTGATTGTCTATTACGTTTTATCTCTTAATATGGATTAGAATTAAGTCCGGTGACTGCAGGTAGGGTTTATTGCAACTTATTCTCATCAGCAGCAGCAAATAAAAAGCAATAAATCATTCTGCTCCTGAAGCCTTAAACATGACCTATCATCGGGTCAGAAAGTTGCAGTTTTTACTATTATTTTATTCCCAGTACTCCCCTGATTCTTCTTTATTTAATCTGTCGGTCGATTCCAGAGAGGCTTTTTATTTAATGCTCATTTTTATAGTCTGTACCATAGGGCCGTGGCTCATAGGGGGATAATTATGCAGAGGAGCATATGTCGCGGGCGGAGGAGGGGACGCTGCGCTCTCCCACTGCTGGGGTCTGGCCCACCGCTCGGTGGTGGCTCGAGCGGTGGGCCGGATCCTGGGGACTCGAGCGGCGTTCCTCGCCCGTGAGTGAAAAGGGGATTTTGATTGTGGGGGTTTTGGTTATTGTCCGTGACGCCACCCACGGTTGTGGTGATATTGGTGACACCACCGCTGCTCTAGACGGGGATCCCGGGAGCGGTGACAGGGAGCAGCTTGGTTGTTATTTCTCCCCTCCGTGGGTAGGGGGTTGGTTGTCCCGGGGCCCGGTGATGGGGTAGGGATGGATGGCAGGCAGGTTACGGGGCCTGGCGAGGTGCAGGGTCGCGGGGGTACTCACTCAGCCAATGATGAGGACACAGTTCTCGGTAAAACACACGGCTGGATGGACGGGTCCCACAGACGGCTGCGGTGTTGTTTCTCCCGGCAGGTTGATGGTGACTGCCTTTCCCTGCACCTATGTACGGTAGATGGTTCCAATGGGTTCCCACCGGTAACCCGCTCCCCAGCTTGGATATGGGCTGGAGGAGCCCCTTTTGCCCGCAGGCGCTGGCCCTGAGAAACGGTGTCTCCCTCACTTGGTTGGACTGTTGCCTTCTGTCGGGACTTGGCTGTTGGGAAACCCATGGGAAACCCAGGAGGTTCCCTTCACTAACGAATTTGGCAAATTCACGGCGACTCCTAGCCTTGCCGGGGTCCGTAAGCCCCTGCCAGATGGTGCTGGCTTCTCTTTGCGTACCGGTCCGGTACGGCCGGGCCACCGCCCGTCAACGGTCCTTACGGTAGACTCCAATCAGCCACTCCTGCAGACGGTCACCACCGTCTGCCAACCTTGCTGTACCGCCCGGGCCACACACCCGGACGCTGTCAGTTAGTTGCTCCACTACCACTTCTCCTCCTTCCAATTTCACCTCCAAAACTAATCTGTCTGTTTTCCCGCCTCCAGGACTGTGAACTCCTCGGTGGGCGGGACCAACCGCCTGGCCCACCCCCTGGTGTGGACATCAGCCCCTGGAGGAAGGCAACAAGGGTTTTGTGTTTGACCTCGGTGTGCCTGCTGGGAGTGTGGGGTGTGTTGTTGATGTTCTCTGTGGCCCCTGGCTTGTCCAGGGCGCCACACATACTTCTACCCAGAGAATCCTGTAAGCCACGTCCCCTCATTAAGAGCATAAAAATTAGCACGTATCGGTGTTATCTGAGACTTTCTTACTTTTATGCCATAGAGCTAAGATCTTACAGACAAGTAATTGCTAACTACCTGTTCTGTCTGGAACTGATCTCTGCTGGCTCAGAGCGGTCACGAACCATTCCTGCCGGCAATTCTGATGCTTCATGTGACCTCTTTCAGTCTGTTCTATCGACGTGATGTCACTGCCAATTTCATGCTGACACCCCATCAACACAACAGAGCCAAGCCGAAGCGACAATCGCTGGCAAGAACGGTGTGTGACCGCTCTAAGCCAGCAGAGATTAGCATTGTGCGGAACAGGCAGGTGCAGGGCAACTACCTGCCTGTAAGATCTTGTCCCCAGAATACAAAAAAACAAATAAGGAAAGTCCCAGATAACCCCTTCAGTAATAAAAAGGACCAGGACCATAACTGTGTAACGGTAAGGCCAGTAAAAAAAAAAAATACTTGTGGAGGTTGGGTGAATATTATCAAAGCAGAAACTCTACTTCTGAACTCGGTCCACTTTTTAAGTATATTTAATAAGTATCGCTGTACCTTGAGCAACACCAACAGTTTGATACAGCTTCATAAACACAGTATGATGCCCCTCACAGAGTATGATAGATCCCATACAGTATGATGGACCTCACACAGTATCATGGACCACATACAGTATGATAGCAGCTATGGGGTCCTTCAAATTGAGGTAGGTATTAGCTGCATGACACCGCTCACTCCATACACTTGCACTCAACAGCTGACGTACAAAATACAAATGACAGAGACTTTTTATTTTATATGTATACTGTACAACCACCCTAAAACTGCATGCTAGACAATGGCACATGTAAACTATAGGCTCAGATGGATCGGTGTATTGTATACCCCAAACTTTTCAACGGAGAGATATACAGTACAGATCAAAAGTTTGGACACACCTTCTCATTCAAAGAGTTTTTTTTTATTTTCATCACTCTGAAACTTGTAGATTCACATTGAAGGCATCAAAACTATGAATTAACACATGTGGAATGAAATACTTAAAAAAGTGTGAAACAACTGAAAATATGTCTTATATTCTAGGTTCTTCAACGTAGCCACCTTTTGCTTTTTACTTCTTCGCAAACTCTTGACATTCTCTTGATGAGCTTCAAGAGGTAGTCACCGGAAATGGTTTTCCAACAGTCTTGAAGGAGTTCCCAGAGATGCTTAGCACTTGTTGGCCCTTTTGCCTTCACTCTGTGGTCCAGCTCACCCCAAACCATCTCGATTGGGTTCAGGTCTGGTGACTGTGGAGGCCAGGTCATCTGGCATAGCACCCCATTACTCTCCTTCTTAGTCAAATAGCCCTTACACAGCCTGGAGGTGTTTTTGGGGACATTGTCCTGTTGAAAAATAAATGATGGTCCAACTAAACGCAAACCGGATGGAATAGCATGCCGCTGCAAGATGCTGTGGTAGCCATGCTGGTTCAGTATGCTTTATTTTTTGAATAAATCCCCAACAGTGTTACCAGCAAAGCACCCCCACACCATCACACCTTCTCCTTCATGCTTCGTGGTGGGAACCAGGCATGTAGAGTCCATCCGTTCACCTTTTCTGCGTCACACAAAGACACGGTGGTTGGATCCAAAGATCTCAAATTTGGACATGTCAGACCAAAGCACAGATTTCCACTGGTCTAATGTCCATTCCTTGTGTTCTACAGCCCAAATAAGTCTCTTCTGCTTGTTGCCTGTCCTTAGCAGTGGTTTAATAGCAGCTATTTTACCATGAAGGCCTGCTGCACAAAGTCTCCTCTTAACAGTTATTCTAGAGATGTCTGCTGCTAGAACTCTATGTGGCATTGACCTGGTCTCTAATCTGAGCTGCTGTTAACCTGCGATTTCTGAGGCTGGTGACTTGGACAAACTTATCCTCCGCAGCAGAGGTGACTCTTGGTCTTCCTTTCCTGGGGCGGTCCTCATGTGAGCCAGTTTCTTTGTAGCATTTGATGGTTTTTGCCACTGCACTTGGGGACACTTTCAAAGTTTTCCTAATTTTGCGGACTGACTGACCTTCATTTCTTAAAGTAATCATGGCCACTCGTTTTTCTTTACTTAGCTGCTTTTTTATTGCCATAATACAAATTCTAACAGTCTATTCAGTAGGACTATCAGCTGTGTATACACCAGACTTCTGCACAACACAACAGATGGTCCCAACCCCATTTATAAGGCAGGAAATCCCACTTATTAAACCTGACAGGGCACACCTGTGAAGTAAAAACCATTTTGAAGCTCATCAAGTGAAAGCCAAGAGTATGCAAAGCAGTAATCAAAGCAAAAGGTGGCTACTTTGAAAAACCTAGAATATAAGACACATTTTCAGTTGTTTCACACACTTTTTTGTTAAACATTTCATTCCACATGTGTTAATTCATAGTTTTGATGCCTTCAATGTGATTTTCAGAGTCCTGAAAATAAAGAAAACTCTTTGAATGAGAAGGTGTGTCCAAACCTTTGGTCTGTACTGTGTGTGTGTGTGTGTGTGTGTGTGTGTGTGTGTGTGTGTGTGTGTAATTTGTATGTATATAATTTACTAGAAGGTGGCCCGATTCTACGCATCGGGTATTCTAGAATTTACGTATTGTGTAGTTCATGTATGATTTTTGTTATATATATATATATATATAGAGATGTTGTTGTGTGTAGTTACCAAGTGTTTGTGTAGGCGCTGTACATGTTCTGGGTGTTGTCTGGGTGTGACGGGGGGTGAGAGCGGTGTTGTATGTGTGTTGCGTGTGTTGCGTTGTTTGTGGAGCGCTGTGTGTGTAGCGTTGTGTGTGTGTTGCGCGGTTTGTGTGTGTGTGGTGTGTTTTGGGGGGTGGTATGTTTTGTGCAATGTGTGTGTTGTGCGGTATGTGCGTATATTTGTGTGTGCCGCGGTGTTTGTGTGTTGGGTGTTGTGTGTGTGTCCAGCGTTGTCTGTGTGTGTGGGTGTCTGTGTAGGGCAGTTGTTTGTGGTTCCCAGTGTGTGTGTGTGTGTGTGTGGTGTGTTGTGCAGTGCGCGCGCGTGTGTGTGTGTGTGTGTGTGTGTGTGTGCATCAGCCTCTCTTCTCTCAGCCTACCTCTCCCAGCCTCCCTCCTCCCAGCCTCCCTCAGCATCAGCCTCCCTCTCCCAGCCTCCCTAAGCATCAGCCTCCACCAGCATCAGCCTCTCTCCTTCCAGCCTCCCCCAGCATCAGCCTCCGCCAGCATCAGCCTCTCTCCTTCCAGCCTCCTCCAGCATCAGCCTCCCTCTCCCAGCCTTCCCCAGGATCAGCCTCTCTCCTCCCAGCCTTCCCCAGCATCAGCTTTCCCCTCCCAGCCTCCCTCAGCATCAGCCTTCCCCAGCATCAGCCTCTCTCCTCCCTGCCTCAGCCTCTCTCCTTCCAGCCTCCCCCAGCATCAGCCTCTCTCCTTCCAGCCTCCCTCAGCATCAGCCTCCTCTTCCCAGCCTTCCCCAGGATCAGCCTCTCTCCTCCCAGCCTCCTTCCTCCCAGCCTCCCCCTCCCAGCCTCCCTCAGCATCAGCCTTCCGCTCCCAGTCTCCCCCAGCATCAGCCTCCCCAAGCATCAGCCTCCACCAGCATCAGCCTCTCTCCTTCCAGCCTCCCCCAGCATCAGCCTCTCTCCTTTCAGCCTCCCTCAGCATCAGCCTCCCGTTCCCAGCCTTCCCCAGGATCAGCCTCTCTCCTCCCAGCCTCCTTCCTCTCAGCCTCCCTCAGCATCAGCCTTCCCCTCCCAGTCTCCCCCAGCATCAGCCTCCCCAAGCATCAGCCTCCACCAGCATTAGCCTCTCTCCTTCCAGCCTCCCCCAGCATCAGCCTCCCCAAGCATCAGCCTCCACCAGCATCAGCCTCCCTCGTCCCAGCCTCCCCCAGCATCAGCCTTCCCCATGATCAGCCTCTCTGCTCCCAGCCTCCTCCAGCACGCCGTGCTCCTCTGCCGACACTCACACACCCGATCGCATCCACTCGCACACACCCGATCGCATCCACTCGCACACACCCGATCGCATCCACTCGCACACACCCGATCGCATCCACTCGCACACACCCGATCGCATCCACTCGCACACACCCGATCGCATCCACTCGCACACACCCGATCGCATCCACTCGCACACACCCGATCGCATCCACTCGCACACACCCGATCGCATCCACTCGCACACACCCGATCGCATCCACTCGCACACACCCGATCGCATCCACTCGCACACACCCGATCGCATCCACTCGCACACACCCGATCGCATCCACTCGCACACACCCGATCGCATCCACTCGCACACACCCGATCGCATCCACTCGCACACACCCGATCGCATCCACTCGCACACACCCGATCGCATCCACTCGCACACACCCGATCGCATCCACTCGCACACACCCGATCGCATCCACTCGCACACACCCGATCGCATCCACTCGCACACACCCGATCGCATCCACTCGCACACACCCGATCGCATCCACTCGCACACACCCGATCGCATCCACTCGCACACACCCGATCGCATCCACTCACACACACCCGATCGCATCCACTCACACACACAGACACTGACGATATCGCACTTAGGCGCTCATACTCACAACATCAGGAGATATCACATGCCTCTGGCCATGTGATCCTCCGTCAGGTCCTGGAAGGTCACAACAGCACAGTATCGAGGCCGAGAAGCAAGCGATATCCCAGGATGTTGTGAGTATGTGGATGCGATGTGAGGTGTGTGTGAGAGTGAGTGTGATCTGATGTGTGTGTGTATGTTTGTGTGTGTGCGTGTGGATCTTCCGCCGCAGCAGGCAGCAGGACCTTGATGCGCTTGTAACCATGCAAGCATGGTTACCAACGTATCCACACCACTCCCGTGCGAGCGGGGGCCGGGGGGGGGGGGAGGGAGTACAGTACTCACCTCCGTGACAGCGCTTGTAACCATGCGAGCATGGTTACCAACGTATCCACACCACTCCCGTGCGAGCGGGGGCCGGGGAGCGGTCCCACTTGTTGTTGATTATTCACCATAACATTAAAACATTTCTTTAAGTTTTAAAGCCTGAAATGTGGAGAAAGGTTGAAAAATTCAAGGCGGCCGAATACTTTCGCAAGGCACTGTGTATGTATGTGTGTGTATATATTATATTTCAAAACTACTAGATTCATTCTGAATACTTTGTAAAATGAAAACAATATATTTTTCCCCAGGATTTTCAATTGTGGTGACCTCAATTTGGCCATATCTTCAAAAGGTTAGTGTTCTTTTAATTTTAGTGGTATAGTAGTAAAATATTATGTAACAAGACAATGGGTGGTAAAACCGAAGAGAAAAAAACACTATATAAAATTGCAAGAGCACTACCTTGCCTGTATGAAAGAGACTGTCCATTGGCTGTTTTCATACAATGCATGCACAGTGTTTTGGAGTTTGATTGTTTTGGGAGGGGGTGGGGGGGTGTTTGTGATTTTTTAAAAAAAAACAAACAAAATAAAAACTGTTTTTTTTTTTTTTTTTTTTTGACCATGTTTTCAGAAATTTGATGTAAAAAATAAATATAAGTATATAATTAAAAAAACTTGCATTGACAATGCATCATGTGAACATGGCCATATTTATGAAAAACTACATGGCTGTACGAGGCCTTGTTTGCTTTTTTTTTTTTTTCTTCCTCCTCCTCTGGCACTGTTGCACTGTGTGTACCTGTTGTGTTTTTTCAGTGCAGACTCTTGTCACAAAACTTGAAGGTAATCGTGTTGCCAGCAAAATGAATTAGAATTTAATTTTTTTTTTCTAAGCTCCGCTGATTTATGATTACATCAAAGTTAATTGTACCGAGAAACAAACAGCCCAAAAAAAAAGCAATGCAAAAGTTTGAATGAAATCCAATAGAACAAGTAATTTTTAGCCACAAATATATATATATTTAAGAAAAAAAAAAGTCTACCTTTTGGGGACTCTTAACCTCCCTCTGCTAGATTAAGTATTGACACCCTGCTGACAATATACAGTGGGGGTCTGCCATTTGCCTTAATTATGTAGTTGCCTTACGTCGTGTAAATGCCGCTGTTCTCTTGAATCTGTTCCTGAACATGGCCTCCTCTTACCTGTATATAAATCTTGTATTTTTAGCCATGTGGGCTTGGTACTAAAGATGTCCTACGGAGAAGAGTTTAGAATCACGCTCACTTGACTACATTTATATACAGAGAAGAGGTGGCCATATATCTGGAATGGAGAGGCATGTAACAAAGGGAAAACAACTCCAGACTTAAGAGAACCGCCATATTTACACCAGGTAAATAAAATTCCATATTTATGGCAAGTGACCAGTACACTTAGGCTATGTTCACATTTCTGTGTTTTTGCATCAGTCACCTGCGTTGCTTGATGCTTGTGACTGATGAGTTGTACAAAGGGCGGCAAGAAATGGAATTTATTGTCATGATAAAGCGGTTTCCGTGAAATGATTTCAGTATAAAAACGAGCGAGAACGATCAGCTGATCGCCCAGCGGACGGCTTTTGAGAGCGATCAGCTGATCGTTCTCTCGTATTTATACTGCAATCAGCCGTCGGCTTTTCTGAGCAATCAGCTGATCGCCCGGCAGCCGGCTTCTCTGAGCAATCAGCTGATTGTTCCGGCCGCTGGAACTGCATTTGCAGTGGATCATGGTTTTTCACTGTGCGCATGCTCACAGTAAAAAAAATCGATCCACTGCATAAAAAAAGTTACATTCAGCGTTGCTCCCGCCTGACTGTCAGTCAGTAAACGACTGATTGTCAGGCGGCGGATGCAACGCAAGGCCATCAGTCACAATCCATCGCTAATAGAAGTTTATGGGGGAAAAACGGATTCCTGCAAAATATTTTGCAGGATACCGTAATTCCTCAAGGCGACAGATTGTGACTGAGGCAAAACAACGGAAATGTGAACATAGCCTTACAGGTGTTAAAAGCATTATTGGATTATGGACATGTATACATTGGATATGTCATATATTATCTGAAGGAGATGGGAGTCTCGTATATCCAGGTGGCTATGTAATAAATATGAATCGTCAGAATACTCCTTTTAAATAAGTGCTTCCTAAATAACGTTCTTCAGAAAATATAATACTCTACATTTTTAGTTAAAATATAAACCTACAAGGAATGTATTGTCAGAAAATGACCTATAGTTAGAGGTGGGTCCCTACTCAGCAATAGTGGCCACATCCATGTAAGACTCATAGGGAAGGCTTTTCTCAAATACCTTGTCAAGTACATTCTGCCTCTGAGCTGCACTATTGTGGTCCGCTCATCCCCATGAAGTAACCCATGGGCTGCGTCACCCTAAGTGACTGGGATGTAGGCTGAGTTTCACAGCTCGTCACAGCCCAGCATCCCGCGCACTCTCTCCTTTGCTGCAGAGCGCCGCAAGCAGGAGCGATGCTGGACTGTGACGAGCAGTGATTAAACTGGATGCAGACAGCATTTTATCTACTATTTACAATGAGTGATGGATTATCGTCAGGAACTAATATATATAGTACAGACCAAAAGTTTGGACACACTTTCTCATTCAAAGACTTTTCTTTATTTTCATGACTGAAAATTGTAGATTCACATTGAAGACATCAAAACTATGAATTAACACATGTGGAATGAATGCTTAACAAAAAAGTGTGAAACAACTGAAAGTATGTCTTATATTCTAGGTTCTTCAAAGTAGCCACCTTTTGCTTTGATTACTGCTTTGCAAACTCTTGGCATTCTCTTGATGAGCTTCAAGAGGTAGTCACCGGAAATGGTTTTCCAACAGTCTTGAAGGAGTTCCCAGAGATGCTTAGCACTTGTTGGCCCTTTTGCCTTCACTCTGTGGTCCAGTTCACCCCAAACCATCTCGATTGGGTTCAGGTCTGGTGACTGTGGAAGCCAGGTCATCTGGCGTAGCACACAATCAATCTCCTTCTTAGTAAAATAGCCCTTACACAGCCTGGAGGTGTGTTTGGGGTCATTGTCCTGTTGAAAAATAAATGATTGTCCAACTAAACACAAACCGGATGGAATAGCATGCCACTGCAAGATGCTGTGGTAGCCATGCTGGTTCAGTATGCCTTCAATTTTGAATAAATCCCCAACAGTGTCACCAGCAAAGCACCCCCACACCATCATACCTCCTCCTCCATGCTTCACGGTGGGAACCAGGCATGTAGAGTCCATCCATTCACCTTTTCTGTCGCACAAAGACACGGTGGTTGGATCCAAAGATCTCAAATTTGGACTCATCAGACCGAGGCACAGATTTCCACTGGTCTAATGTCCATTCCTTGTGTTCTTTAGCCCAAACAAGTCTCTTCTGCTTGTTGCCTGTCTTTTAGCAGTGGTTTTCTAGCAGCTATTTTACCATGAAGGCCTGCTGCACAAAGTCTCCTCTTAACAGTTCTAGAGATGTGTCTGCTGCTAGAACTCTATGTGGCATTAACCTGGTCTCTAATCTGAGCTGCTGTTAACTTGCAATTTCTGAGGCTGGTGACTCAGATAAACTTATCCTCCGCTGCAGAGGTGACTCTTGGTCTTCCTTTCCTATTGTGGTCCTCATGTGAGCCAGTTTCTTTGTAGCATTTGATGGTTTTTGCAACTGCACTTGGGGACACTTTCAAAGTTTTCCCAATTTTTCGGACTGACTGACCTTCATTTCTTAAAGAAATGATGGCCACTCGTTTTTCTTTACTTAGCTGCTTTTTTCTTGCCATAATACAAATTCTAACAGTCTATTCAGTAGGACTATCAGCTGTGTATCCACCAGACTTCTGCACAACACAACTGATGGTCCCAACCCCACTTATAAAGCAAGAAGTCCCACTTATTAAACCTGACAGGGCACACCTGTGCAGTTAACACCATTTACGGTGACTACCTCTTGAAGCTCATCAAGAGAGAATGCTAAGAGTGTGCAATGCAGTAATCAAAGCAAAAGGTGGCTACTTTGAAGAACCTAGAATATAAGACATATTTTCAGCTGTTTCACACTTTTTTTTTTTTTTAAGTATTTCATTCCACATGTGTTCATAGTTTTGATGCCTTCAATATGAATCTACAATTTTCAGAGTCATGAAAATAAAGAAAACTCTTTGAATGAGAAGGTGTGTCCAAACTTTTGGTCTGTACTGTATATATACAGTATATAAAAATATGTTGGGGAAAAAAATAATCAATTTCTTTTTATTCTCTTACTTTTATTAAGAGTTACATTCTTTCCTTTTAGATTGATCCAAGTGCTGATACAAGCTTCCTTGGTTGGGTAATAGCTTCCTACAGTTTGGGACAGATGGTTGCTTCACCTTTGTTTGGTTTGTGGTCTAACCACAGGCCAAGAAGAGAACCTTTGATGGTCTCCATATCTATCCTGGTAGCAGCTAGCTGCCTGTATGCCTATGTGCAAGTACCAGCCTCACACAACAAGTATTACATGGTCGTTGCCCGAGCATTAGTTGGGTTTGGATCAGGTATGTTATTCTAAAGTTTTTGCAAATTTACAAAAGTTGTTTTCCATTTCATTAAGAATGAGCAGTAACCTGTCCAGCAAGTGTGGATGTTTGGTAATCTACAAAGTGATTCAGTAGAGATTTGTCTGCGGCTTGTACCATACCCCTGGAATGTAGTGTTAGGTGCAATATGACGATGCTGCCTACAGTGTTTATTCATTTTTGTCATAACTTCTTAAAATCAAAGCAAAGCGGTGCAATTGTGCAGCAAAAAAATACAACACGATCTCAAAATGTGAATGCAGACCAAGTTCCCACGATGAGGATATGGTGTTATTTCCGATTTCTATGTTCATACACAAAAAATGTGGTGTTTTACAGTACTATTAAAGTGGATGGGACTAGTATACATTTGATGCCCACTGTGCTCCTTTTTTTTTTTTTTTTTGTTTTGTTTTTTCCCTGCATCTGAGGTCTGATCGCATGATCGGACCTCAGTCGCAGTGACACTCGCATGACACTCTGCTCCTGCTGTGTTACCAGCTTGAGCCGACTGTCATGCGAGGATCGCATTAGTCCCCATGTAGCCCCGGCCTAGGTGATGAGTGAGCGTGCTCACCACTGCTCGATAAGCAAAGTAATGTGGCCCCTCATAGATATTATATACTTGCACCCTCTAGTTCCTTTCATGTGGGTGGGATATTACTTTGTTTTGGTCAACTTCCTGTTTGTTCTACTTCATATCTTTCAAACAAGTATACAAGTCATACAGGAGTGAATGTTTCCTAACTCTTTTCCTGTAAAATCCATGGTATCTTTGGTTTTGTATGTTTTACTGTCAGTCAGTAAAAAGGGCATAATACTCTGACAACCTTCCTCGCAGCAGCGACTTGGGAGTCAGAGATGCATCCAGGCGTCTTCCCCATGCTGTTCCCATTCCATTTGAGCGCTGTTTCCATCCCTTTCAGCGATTTCTCCTGTCCCCCCGCCCTCCTGTTGGGGTCTTCCAGGAAAATGCTTGTTTCCCATTGACTTCCATTGTACTCTGTACTCGAGTTGAGCCTGTCCAAGCGTCCAACCTGTTTGATTTGAGTAACGAGCACTCAAGCATTTTGGTGCTCGCCCATCACTACTGATGTGCGGTTCGCTCCCATATGGTTTGCACATTGATGGTAACATATCCCGTTTCCTGCTTATGCTCATCTTTTTGCAGCTTCTCTACTATTGTCTTTGGAAGTTCTTGTCTGATTTAGCTTTCTATTGTTTTTAATGAAGGTTAACGTGTATTAAGCGGTTTGATAATTAAGTAACCGGTGTCCTGCCATAGTATTGAGGACTTTCTTGTCATACGATAATTAATTCTATTCTTTATTTTGTGCACTCTAGGAAATGTAGCTGTTGTCCGGTCCTATGTCGCAGGTGCCACCTCCCTATCAGAAAGGACAAGTGCCATGGCTAATATTAGTGCCTTTCAAGCTCTTGGCTTTATCCTTGGTCCCGGTAGGTATGTTATTAGTGGTCTGTTCTGTAAGGTTGTAGGCCTGTAGTTTGGGGAAAGACATTAAGGAGAATAATTCTGATTTCCAGCATTTCAGGCGGCGTTTACACTAATTGGAGAAGTAGGAGTGACCTTCGCTGCCATCGCCCTCCAAGTGAACATGTACACTGCGCCATCTCTTTTGGGTGCTTTTCTTGGCATTGTGAATATCATTTTGATCTTTGCAATATTCAGGTAACATGTTTTCATACAAGGACAGTCCAGTTGTTGGTTTTGTATGGCTCACATTAAATTATTCTTTATGACGTTTATATCCCAAATATCGCCTTGCAGAGAACATCGAGTTGATGATCATGGAAAGCACATAGGCAGTATAAACTACGCATCTGAAAGTACGTATACTGTTTTGGCTTATTGTTCAGCCTCCAGAGCAATGTGAATATACGCATTATACTATGTGAAACAGTGCCTTCAGAACTGGCATCGGGATGGGCTGTGGAGGCTATGTAGAGTACGTTGTCATCAGGCGTGAATGGAGTTGTGCAACAAATCCTGGCACATGCTTTCTTTATCTGTTTAAGCTCCTATTCTAAAAAAAAAAAATGTAATGATGTGGCGAAAAAGCATCCAACACAACACAGCAGGTCTTTTGGGGTGTTACAAGTATGCAGTGTGAACATTCTTCTATGCAGGGCATATATACCAACTTATACTCCGGCTCATGTTTTTGTTTTTTTCTTTGTCGCTCCATTGGGAGACCCAGACAATTGGGTGTATAGGCTATGCCTCGGAGGCCGCACAAAGTATTACACTAAAAGTGTAAAGCCCCTCCCCTTCTGCCTATACACCCCCCGTGCTCCCACGGGCTCCTCAGTTAGTTTTTTGCTTTGTGCGAAGGAGGCAGACATGCACGCATAGCTCCACAGATTAGTCAGCAGCAGCTGCTGACTATGTCGGATGGAAGAAAAGAGGGCCCATAACAGGGCCCCCAGCATGCTCCCTTCTCACCCCACTCTTGTCGGCGGTGTTGTTAAGGTTGAGGTGTCCATTGCGGGTACGGAGGCGGGAGCCCACATGCTGTTTTCCTTCCCCATCCCATTTAGGGCTCTGGGTGAAGTGGGATCCTAATCGGTCTCCAGGCACTGAGACCGTGCTCCATCCACAGCCCCTGGGGATTCTGCTGGATAAGGAGCCGAGTATCGTCAGGGACATGGCCCTGCTACTTTGAGGTACTCTGTGTCCCCGTGGGGACCGCGCACAGAAACACTCCAGCATTGCTGGGTGTGTTAGTGCGCCGGGGACCGCGGCGCTGACCGCACTTGTGCCATCACACGCTGCAGCTTGGCTGGGTGTGTAGTGTATTGGGGACTACCGCGCTGACCGCCGCTGCCATTGTTATACATGCGGCGCGGCTGGGACTGTTAGTGCGCCGGGGACATCCGCGCCGACCGCGCTTTTACGGCGGCCGCGCTTATAACTCTAGTCCCCGGCTTTTGCGGCCTAGTCTCATTCTCTTCCCGCCCCCAGGCCTGCCAGTCAGGGGAAGGGCGGGACGCTGTACAGAATGTCAGCACTGAGGGCTGGAGCATGCTTTGCATACTCCACCCCCCTCACTGTGCACAGTGGGGCACCAGTTTCCCGCACTTTCTAGGGCACGCCCACGGCCCCCTCCTCTCCTCAGGACGCCGGCAGCCATTCCTGTCAGCTCTTCTGACGCTGGAGAGGGGAGACAAGCTCTGGGAGACCCAGGCAGGGATTCTGGTGGCCACACAACCGTCTTGAGCGGCCGGTAAGCAGCACCTCAGGTGCTGGCCCCACTTGTGCAGAAGTGTACTTATAGATTATATGATTATAGGCTATACTTTACACTGTATAGTGCACAGTTGATTTTTGGCTATATACCCTCCTGGGTTGCTCAGGGGAGACAACAGCATGGCGCCCACAAGAAGCAGGGGTGCCAAAACACAGGCTTACTATGCTGCCTGCGCCGCATGTACGGCTTCACTACCGGCAGGTTCCACTGACCCTCATTGTGTGCACTGCTCGGCCCCTGTGGCACTTACTCAGCCGGAGCCTCTGCTAAGGGTGGCCCAGGGGGAACCACCTGCTAACACTGTCCAGGTGACAGGGACGGAGTTTACAGTTTTTACTGAAAGGCTGTCTGAGACTATGGCTAAGATACTAGAAGCTTTGCAGTCCAGACCGGTATCTCAGACCATTGGCACTGTGGAATCATTGCCCCCTGGTTCCCCTCAGTTGGAACAACCATGTCCTCCCGGGGTGTCTCATAGATCCCAGGGTGAGGTCTCTGACACGGACCGCAGTCCCAGACCGCCTAAGCGAGCTCGCTGGGAAATTCCCTCGACATCATCACATTGTTCAGGGTCTCAGCGGGAGGACTCTCTGTATGATGAAGCGGAGGTAGCTGATCAGGATTCTGATCCTGAGGCTGCTCTCAACCTTGATACTCCTGATGGGGACGCTATAGTGAATGATCTTATCGCGTCCATAAATCAAATGTTGGATATTTCTCCCTCAGCTCCTCCAGTAGAGGAGTCAGATTCTCAGCAGGAGAAATTCCGTTTCAGGTTCCCCAAGCGTACGAGTATGTTTCTGGACCACTCTGACTTCAGAGAGGCAGTCCAGAAACACCGGGCTTGTCCAGATAAGCGTTTTTCTAAGCGCCTTAAGGATACACGTTATCCCTTCCCCCCTGACGTGGTCAAGGGCTGGACTCAGTGTCCCAAGGTGGATCCTCCAATCTCCAGACTGGCAGCTAGATCCATAGTTGCAGTTGAAGATGGGGCTTCACTCAAGGATGCCACTGACAGACAGATGGAGCTCTGGTTGAAATCCATCTATGAAGCTATCGGCGCGTCTTTTGCTCCAGCATTCGCAGCCGTATGGGCACTCCAAGCTATCTCAGCGGGTCAAGCGCAAATTGACGCACTCACACGTACGTCTGCGCCGCAAGTGGCTTCCATAACATCTCTAACGTCGGCATTTGCGTCCTACGCTATTAATGCTATCCTGGACTCTGCGAGCCGTACGGCGGTTGCAGCCGACAATTCGGTTGCAATACGCAGGGCCTTGTGGCTCCGGGAATGGAAGGCAGATTCGGCTTCCAAAAAGTGCTTAACCGGTTTGCCATTTTCTGGCGACCGTTTGTTTGGTGAGAGATTGGATGAAATCATCAAGCAATCCAAGGGAAAGGAAACATCCTTACCCCAGGCCAAACCAAACTTACCCCAACAGAGGAGGGGACAGTCGAGGTTTCGGTCCTTTCGGGGTGTGGGCAGGTCCCAATTCTCTTCGTCCAAAAGGCCTCAGAAGGATCAGAGGAACTCCGATTCATGGCGGTCTAAGTCACGCCCTAAAAAGGCCGCCGGAGGTGCCGCTACCAAGGCGGCTTCCTCATGACTTACGGCCGCTTGACACCGCATCCTCGGTCGGTGGCAGGCTCTCCCGCTTTTGCGACACCTGGCTGCCACAGGTAAAAGACCGTTGGGTGAGAGACATTCTGTCTCACGGTTACAGGATAGAGTTCAACTCTCATCCTCCGACTCGATTCTTCAGAACATCTCCGCCTCCCGAGCGAGCCGATGCTCTTCTGCAGGCGCTGGGCACTCTGAAGGCAGAAGGAGTGGTGGTCCCTGTTCCTCTTCAGCAACAGGGTCACGGTTTTTACTCCAACTTGTTTGTGGTTCCAAAGAAGGACGGGTCTTTCCGTCCTGTCCTGGACCTAAAACTGCTCAACAAACACGTAAAGACCAGGCGGTTCCGGATGGAATCCCTCCGCTCCGTCATCGCCTCAATGTCCCAAGGAGATTTCCTAGCATCAATCGACATCAAAGATGCTTATCTCCACGTTCCGATTGCTCCAGAGCATCAGCGTTTTCTGCGCTTCGCCATAGGAGACGAACACCTTCAGTTCGTGGCACTGCCGTTCGGCCTGGCGACAGCCCCACGGGTTTTCACCAAGGTCATGGCTACAGTAGTCGCGGTCCTCCACTCTCAGGGACACTCGGTGATCCCTTACTTAGACGATCTGCTGGTCAAGGCTCCCTCTCAAGAGGCATGCCAGCACAGCCTCACCGCTACTCTGGAGACTCTCCAGAGTTTCGGGTGGATCATCAATTTTCCAAAGTCAAATATGACACCGGCCCAATCGCTGACATATCTTGGCATGGAGTTTCATACCCTCTCAGCGATAGTGAAGCTTCCGCTGAACAAGCAGCGTTCACTACAGACGGGGGTGCAATCTCTCCTTCAAGGTCAGTCACACCCCTTGAGGCGCCTCATGCACTTCCTGGGGAAGATGGTGGCAGCAATGGAGGCAGTCCCTTTCGCGCAGTTTCACCTGCGTCCTCTTCAATGGGACATCCTACGCAAATGGGACAGGAAGCCGACGTCCCTCGACAGGAACGTCTCCCTCTCTCAGGCAACCAAAGCTTCCCTTCGGTGGTGGCTTCTTCCCACTTCATTATCGAAGGGGAAATCCTTCCTACCCCCATCCTGGGCGGTGGTCACGACGGACGCGAGTCTGTCAGGGTGGGGAGCAGTCTTTCTCCACCACAGGGCTCAGGGTACGTGGACCCAGCAAGAGTCCTCACTTCAGATCAATGTTCTGGAGATCAGGGCAGTGTATCTGGCCCTGAAAGCGTTCCAGCAGTGGCTGGAAGGCAAGCAGATCCGAATTCAGTCGGACAACTCCACAGCGGTGGCTTACATCAACCACCAAGGAGGAACACGCAGTCGGCAAGCCTTCCAGGAAGTCCGGCGGATTTTGATGTGGGTGGAAGCCACGGCCTCCACCATCTCCGCAGTCCACATCCCAGGCGTGGAAAACTGGGAAGCAGATTTTCTCAGTCGCCAGGGCATGGACGCAGGGGAATGGTCCCTTCACCCGGACGTGTTTCAGGAGATCTGTTGCCGCTGGGGGATGCCGGACGTCGACCTAATGGCGTCCCGGCACAACAACAAGGTCACGGCATTCATGGCACGTTCTCACGATCACAGAGCTCTAGCGGCAGACGCCTTAGTTCAAGATTGGTCGCAGTTTCAACTCCCTTATGTGTTTCCTCCGCTGGCACTGTTGCCCAGAGTGTTACGCAAGATCAGGGCCGACTGCCGCCGCGCCATCCTCGTCGCCCCAGACTGGCCGAGGAGGTCGTGGTACCCGGATCTGTGGCATCTCACGTTCGGCCAACCGTGGGCACTACCAGACCGACCAGACTTGCTGTCTCAAGGGCCGTTTTTCCATCTGAACTCTGCGGCCCTCAACCTGACTGTGTGGCCATTGAGTCCTGGATCTTAACGTCTTCAGGATTATCCCAGGAGGTCATTGCCACTATGAGACAGGCTAGGAAACCAACGTCCGCCAAGATTTACCACAGGACGTGGAAAATTTTCCTGTCGTGGTGCTCTGCTCGGGGTTTTTCTCCCTGGCCATTTGCCTTGCCCACTTTCCTGTCCTTTCTTCAGTCCGGATTGGAAAAGGGTTTGTCACTCGGCTCCCATAAGGGACAAGTCTCTGCGCTCTGTGTTTTTTTTTCAGAAGCGCCTGGCCAGACTTCCACAGGTACGCACGTTCCTGCAGGGGGTTTGTCACATCGTTCCTCCTTACAAACGTCCGTTGGAACCCTGGGATCTGAACAGGGTGCTGATGGTTCTTCAGAAACCACCGTTCGAGCCAATGAGGGATATTTCTCTCGCACGCCTTTCGCAGAAAGTGGTTTTCCTAGTAGCAGTCACTTCACTTCGGAGAGTGTCTGAGCTGGCAGCTCTGTCATGCAAAGCCCCCTTCCTGGTGTTTCACCAGGACAAGGTGGTTCTGCGTCCGGTTCCGGAATTTCTCCCTAAGGTGGTATCCCCCTTTCATCTCAATCAGGATATCTCCTTACCCTCTTTTTGTCCTCATCCAGTTCACCAATGTGAAAAGGATTTGCACTTGTTAGATCTGGTGAGAGCACTCAGACTCTACATTTCTCGTACGGCGCCCCTGCGCCGCTCGGATGCACTCTTTGTCCTTGTCGCTGGCCAGCGTAAAGGGTCTCAGGCTTCCAAGTCAACCTTGGCTCGGTGGATCAAGGAACCAATTCTCGAAGCTTACCGTTCTGCTGGGCTTCCGGTTCCCTCAGGGCTGAAGGCCCATTCTACCAGAGCCGTGGGTGCGTCCTGGGCTTTGAGGCACCAGGCTACAGCTCAGCAGGTGTGTCAGGCGGCTACCTGGTCGAGCCTGCACACTTTCACGAAACACTATCAGGTGCATACCTATGCTTCGGCAGATGCCAGCCTAGGTAGGCGAGTCCTTCAGGCGGCGGTTGCCCACCTGTAGGACGGAGCCGTTACGGCTCTATTATGAGGTATTATTTACCCACCCAGGGACTGCTTTTGGACGTCCCAATTGTCTGGGTCTCCCAATGGAGCGACAAAGAAGAAGGGAATTTTGTTTACTTACCGTAAATTCCTTTTCTTCTAGCTCCAATTGGGAGACCCAGCACCCGCCCCTGTTTTTTTTTGTGTACACATGTTGTTCATGTTGAATGGTTTTAGTTCTCCGATATTCCTTCGGATTGAATTTACTTTAAACCAGTTTATAATTTTTTTCCTCCTTCTTGCTTTTGCACCAAAACTGAGGAGCCCGTGGGAGCACGGGGGGTGTATAGGCAGAAGGGGAGGGGCTTTACACTTTTAGTGTAATACTTTGTGCGGCCTCCGGAGGCATAGCCTATACACCCAATTGTCTGGGTCTCCCAATTGGAGCTAGAAGAAAAGGAATTTACGGTAAGTAAACAAAATTCCCTTCTTTCCTTTTATTTTGTGCTATGGACAAGCAGGGGTGTGACCCCCCCCCCCCTCCCCCCGATCTTTGAGCTGGACATTTCCATGTCCATAGCTTCCAATGGCAGGGTGTCCATACAGTTGGGCCCTGGCTTTTCTCTGACCCAATCTACATTGATATGACAGAAGGGGAAATTTTAATATTAGATTAGGGACCATCCTCTTTGGGGTTCACCTTGTCGCAACGGGATGGCTTTACACTAAATACAGTGTTATTCATATGTACAATTACATTGTAGTTATTACAGCAGGGTATATGCTATATGCCCATTTTCTTTGTTAGGTCGTCTTTGGTAAATGCAGTAAGTAGAATAAAAAAAAAAAATCAAAACACCCAAATTGTGGAATTTCAATCACCATACCTCCCTCCAAAAATCTAATAAAAAAATGTAAATGTCGTATGTAGTACACCATTGGTATGAATAAAACAATCAGCTCACTACGCAAAAAAAACAGAATTTCACAGCTCGATTGATGGAAACCTAAAAACAATACGGCTCTTGAAAAATGGCAACACAAACCAATGTTTTGGGTTTTTTTTTTTTTACAAATCCTTTAGGCTTCCATGTAATTTATACCATACATCAAATACCAGTAAATACCATATAACTCAAACACCCCCTTCCCTTTGCTCTCCCCCAAAAAATAAGAAAAAAACTTTTATATTTTATTTTTAGTAGTTGATTCAAAACGACAACTTGTCCCTCAAAAAATATGGCTGATTCTTGGAAGAAAGGGAGGGGAAAAATGTAAAAATGAAAATTGGCTACAATGGTAAGGGGGTAATCGTGTCCCCCTGAGGTTTCCACCAGTAGAGCATAGACTAAGGCCCAGTGCCCACGCTGTGTAGTTTTGACGGATATTTTAAGAAATCTGCAGCAAAATCTGCATGTCCATTGTGAAGCCAGCAAAGTCTAAGAATTCAGAACTGCTGTGCCCACGTTGCTTATTTTTCCCTTGCGTATTTGGTGCAGAAAAAAAGAAATCTGCACCAAATATGAAGGGAAAAATACTCAACGTGGGCACAGCACTTCTGAATTCTCATAGACTTTGCTGGCTTCATAATGAACATGCAGATTTCTGAAAATCTGTATCAAAATCCGCGTCAAAATCCGCAGCGCGGCCACAGGGCTTTAGGCTAGGTTCACACTTCTGTTGTTTTAAATCCGTCAGGTCCGTCAGCAACGGATCAGTCGTTTTTCAGTTGTCAACTGATGCAACGGATGTGTTTTTCACAGGATTCCTTTCACAGAAATCCTGTGAAAAAACTGATCCGTTGCATCCGCTGTGCGTCCGTTTTTTGACAGATCAGTCATGATCCGTTTGTGTTTGGGACAGCCCAGTGGGTGTGCCAAACCTGCTGGGCATGCTCAGTAGAGCATGACGGAATCCAGCGCAGGATTCCGTCGTAAGACTGATTACGACGTAATCCAGCACCATAGACATACATTACAAGCGTGACGAACTGCGGCGGATTCCTGCGCGATGCGTCAATTTTGACGGCCAGAAAAATGTTACATTCTGCGTTGCTCCCCGCCCAGCGGTCAGTCAAAAAACGACGGACCGCAACGCAGCGGACGCAACGCAGGTTCATCAGTCACAATCCGCCACTAATGCAAGTCTATGGGACACAATGGAATCCGCTAAACGGATAGCGTTGTTTACCAGAGCGGCGGATTGTGACTGATACATTTTAGTGGAAATTTGAACTTATCCTTACAGACTCTAGGAATGCCAGGTTCCCCTAAAATATTGTGACATAATCTGGTTTTTACTCTCCATGTATAAGCCGAGTAGTGACTGATTGTTCACAAAGTATTTAGTCAGAGGTTTAATATTGTGTTTAATTGCCTCCTCCGTTAGGGGAGATTACACTCGCCTCTAAAGGTACAGTCACACGTAACTAGATCGCTAGCGAGATCGCTGATAAGTCACCGTTTGGTGACGTAGCAGCGATCCCGTTAGCGATCTCGTTGTGTGACACCTACCAGCGATCAGGTCCCTGCTGTGAGATCGCTAGTCGTTGCAGAATGGTCCAGGCCATTTTCTTCAAAGGCGACGTCCTGCTGGGCAGGACAAATCGCTGTGTTTGACACTGTGTGACAGGGTCACAGTGACTGCTGAGATCGTTATACAGGTCGCTACTGCGACCTGTATTGTTCCTGCATCGCTGGTAAGATCTGACTTTGTGACATCTCACCAGCGACCTCCCAGCGACTTACCAGCGATCCCTATCAGGTCACATCGTTTTCGGGATCGCTGGTAAGTCGTTGTGTGTGACTGGGCCTTTATACAGGATCATGAGCTGTTGAGTCCTAACAAGCTTAAAAATCATTTCACCTGACAAACGAGAATTGTGCTCATTCCCTGAATGATTGGCAGCCTGTTTAGAGAAGCCAATTCTCCGGGATGAATTTTGCTAGGAGAGCTCATTCCCAACAATCGGCCAGTGTAAATGCACCCTCTGATTAATAATGAACTGTTCTTTCACTGAATGTCTTCTAGGCATGTCCTCGGTAAATGAGAGTGAAGAGCCTGTTGATCAGATTGCTGTTGTCTCATCAAATATTCTGTTCTTCATCATTTTATTCATATTTGCCATTTTTGAGACGTACGTATTCACAAGATTCAAACCTATTACATTTGATAAATGGATTGTGTTGGTGCATCTATGTACGAATAAGTAATATTTTTCACTGTGTACACAAATCATATCTACATAAGTGAAATAACTTTCCATACTTTATTCACAAGCTTAGTGATGATTAAGGCTTTGTTCCCACGATGACTATTTTACAAGTTTTTGATGCTGCAAATTTTCTGTACCCATTATTTAAATTGGGTTTCTTGTATTTTTTGCAGGTTTTTTTCACTTGCATTTTTATCATGTCTTTGACACTGCAATTTGTCTTTTTGGTATATCATGCTTTAATAAACCTGCTTTGATTTTAATACTTTCTGGTATTTTCCGTTGAAAAAACTGTTAGTCATGTGTGGTTTACATGGTTTTTTTAGTGCAGCGGAAATGCACTAAAAAGGCATATGTGTTTTTCTTACCTGTGGATTTTCTGCATCTAATACAAGCCTATGGGGAAAATCTGCACAGTAAACTCAGCTACGCTTTTTTTTTAGCAGAGAAAATAAATCGCATCAAAAACTCCAATTTGCATTCAGCATTCTGACTTCTCAGTTAAAATTGTTTTTTTTTTCTTTTTTCTATAGAATCATGTAAAACATCACTTCAGCACAGTGGAGTGCTGCTTTAAGTCTAAGCCCTTGTCTGTGGTGTTATACCCTCCCCTCCGGCATTTTCATCAATTTTTGGTGTTGCTATGGTCCTATGGCACTATCTTGTGACCACAACTTCTGGTTGGCCGGAAGCCAGAGGTTAAGTCACAAGTTCTCAATGAAAGTTTATGGGAGCAAGAACAAGGCCCCCTTGGACTTGTACTGAGTTGAGACCTCCGGCTCGCACCGTGAAACACTGAAGCAGCCGGTAGGTCACAAATTGGAGAAGACCAACAAGTGCGGTGCCCAGAACAGATGAAGATGACTGAGAGGGAGCATAGGAGTGCAGGAAGTAGAGTTAGGGGTACTTTGCACACTACTACATCGCAAGCCGATGGTAGCGATGCCGAGCGCGATAGTCCCCACCCCCGTCGCAGCTGCGATATCTTGAAATAGTTGCTGTAGCGAACATTATCGCTACGGCAGCTTCACACGCACTTACCTGCCGGCGACCCGCCTCCTTCCTAAGTGGGCGGGTCGTGCGGCGTCACAGGGACGTCACACAGCAGGCGGCCAATAGAAGCAGAGGGGCGGAGATGAGCGGAATGTAAACATCCCGCCCACCTTCTTCCTTCCTCATTGCAGCCGGGACGCAGGTAAGGCGATGTTCCTCGCTCCTGCGGCTTCACACAGAGCGATCTGTGCTGCCGCAGGAACGAGGAACAACATCGTAACATCGGTCCTTCCGAAATTATGGAAATGACCAACGCTACACCGATCATACGATTTCGACGCTTTTGTTCTCGTTTATCATAGTAAAAACGATTCACATACTCCGATGTCGACAGCGACGCCGGATGTGCGTCACTTTCAATTTGACCCCACCGACATCGCACCTGCGATGTCGTAGTGTGCAAAGTACCCCTTAGATTTAAAGTACCACTCCAAAAGCGTTGGAGTGGTGCTTTAACATTATATGTTCATGTGCCTTCACATTGCTATCATTACTTGTAATGGAGTCCACTGGTGTTTTATTTACTGCTTCACAGAACATCCACCAAATGTGCCCAGTGCATGGAAGCAACAAGCCCCCTCAGGTGTGCCGATTCTCACTGGCGGGCTGGCTGAAAAGCAGAAATCACTTTGCTACTGAGCATGTGTGATGGCCAGCACTGGATACGTTTGGTGGAAATTCATAGAAAAGATCAAAACGGCAATAATGATGGCATAGATGATGCATGGTGGTGGTTTTTGTTTCTGTTAATTTTTTAATGGTTTTGATTTGCGCAATTATTTTATATATGATCCAGAAAAGTAAATTATGTTAATACAGAATATTGTCTTTTATACTTATGTTTTTTCACCAAAGACTGTTATTGCATAACCAAACCCAAGTGTTCTTGCTGCAGTGGCGAGACCGCCAGCAATTAAGACTTGTATAATCAATAGTCCCTTAGGCCTGCGACCCACATCCATGCCGCCGGTACGTGTTTGCCATTTTTTGCACATACCGGCGGCACGGAGACACGTTCAGCAATGCTACCCTATTGTAGCAGGCACACACACATAAAACCACACGGAACGTGTGCGTTTGTACGTGTGTGCGTTTTTCTAAACGCTGACATGTCAGTGTTTTCTCTCGCAGCACGGGTGTCACACGGCCCGCACCCATACCACACGGGTATAGTGTGGATGCGGTCCCGTGTGACACGCGCCGGAGAAAACACGTGTCAGTGAAAAAAAAGCAAAACATTTACTCACCTTCTCCAGCCCTCCTGTCTCTGCCGCTGCTGTCACTTGCTGCCGACCGCCACTCATTATGCTCATTTAATATTCACTTCACTGCGGCCTCAGCAGCGGGGAGTCGGCAGGGCTGGAGACCGAAGATCAGCAGCGCGGACAGCAGGAAGGACCATGTGAGTATGTAAATTACCGGTTCTACGTGTGCTATCGCGGATAGCACACGTAGAACACACGTGGCCCGCACGTACCAGAGACACGTACTTACCTGCACGCAACATGCAGGGGAAATACGTGTCTCTCGGCACGTGTGATTTTCACGTGAGTGTGGCAGAGGCCTTAAAGTGTATGTCAGATATATAACACCTCCTAGTTATCGCCTATGTCTATCCCCAGGATCTCCACCCCACTGACAATGGATATGTATGCATGGACCAGGACACAAGCTGTGTTCTACAATGGGATTATCCTGGCCGCTATTGGTGTCGAGTCCGTTATAGTGTTTCTTACTGTCAAAATTATTTCTAAAAAGTAAGTTAAAATGGATTCACTCACTAATATATATGCACTTATGAGGCTTAGTATTCACATGGTTATCCTCAAGTGTACATAGGGAGTTTTTGCTTACAATTAGACAGTATATTCCAGACTTTGCGTGTATGCAATGATTATCCCTGATTCTATTGTTAATGATTTCTGATTATAACTGTTTTATGAATTGCACTTTATATCGTAGGACTGGAGAACGAATACTGCTCCTTGGGGGATTGGTTACTGTTTGGGTTGGATTTTTTATCATGCTCCCTTGGGGAGATCAGTATCCCAGCATACAGTGGGCAGGTAAGTTAATATACACTCCTCAGCACTGAAATTGCAACACAAAGAAGAAAAAGTGATGGAATTATAGAAATTACAGGATGGATAGACATTAATAACCATGCTAGTAATGAGGAAATCAAAGCAAAATTTTAACCCTAGAACGCATACCTGGGGCCTCGCAGGCCTGCTAGGTCATTTGTTTCCTATGGTAGATTGAATTGTTTGCGCGTTCTAGGGTTAAAAAAATCACAATTTTTTTTTTTATTATTTTTAACTTCAGGATTGAGTATGAGCGTCACGTGCAGAAATACACACACTTGCATGCCTTGGCCTGTGTGACCTAAACATGCTAGTATGGCCTACAAGATCTTCAGACTTGTCTCCCATTGAGAACATCTGAGACATCATTTGTTGGCAAATTGCAAAGGGAGCTGCCAGCAGAGGATCTTGATGATTTGCATTACTAAAAGCATTCAGCGAGGTGGAACAGTCCTCGGACAACCACTAAAAGTTTTCTCACAAACAATGTTAATATTAATTAATAGATCTTGGAATAATAATTTAAAAAATTAGATGTGTTTTAAAAAAAAAAAATATAATATATATTAAAAAAAAATATAAAGCTGAGTGTATGTGTGTGTGTCCGCTAAAGGAATCCGCACCGTCGCATTTGCAATCACAAAATTTTGCACAGCGTCGGGTCATGTTGTTAGTGATGCACATCCGGCGTCATTAACGCTATCGCAGAGTGTGACACTGACCAGCAACCTTAAGCGACCTCAAAAATGGTGAAAATCGTTCACCATGGAGAGGTCGTCCCAAAACCAAAAATCGGTAATGGTTGATTATCGATATGGTTCGTCGCTTCTGCGGCAGCACACATCGCTGTGTGTGACACCGCAGGAACGAGGAACGTCTCCTTACCTGCCGCCGGCCGCAATGCGGAAGGAAGGAGGTGGGCGGGATGTTACGTCCTGCTCATCTCCTCCCCTCCGCTTTGATTGGCCGGCCGCTTAGTGACGTCGCGGTGATGCCGAACGTCCCTCCCCATTGAGGGAGGGATTGTTCGGCAGTCACAGCGACGCCGCCGACCAAGTATGTGCGTGTGACGCTGCCGTAGCGATAATGTTCGCTACGGCAGCGATCACACGAAATCACGTGCGACGGGGGCAGCTGCTTTTGCGTACGATATTGCTAGCAATATCGTAGCGTGTAAAGCCCACTTATGTGTGAGGTAATATGATGTCGGTGGGGAGACGGCGAGACAGACAGGGAAAGAGACGGAGAGATAGAGACAGACGGTGGGAGAGACAGATACTATCCTGGGCAACGCCCGGGTACTACAGCTAGTATGTATGTGTGTGTCTATGTGTGTGTGTGTATATATAGATAGATAGATATATGTATGTATGTAATATATATGTAACAGCGCAGCATGGGATCACATCTGACTCTTTTTGTGAAGTAAAACATTTCCTCGCCTGTTTTTGAAAACCATTTTACCGCAAAGAAATAATTTTATGGAATCATGTGCTGTAATGTCTGTATTTTTTTTTTTTGTTTCCTCCCCAGCCCAGGAGATGTGGTATGATCAGAACATGTCCCTGTACGGTCAGACACATCCATTACACAGTACATAGCAGGGGCACATAATTTTATATATATCTCAGCACAGGAACATTTTTATTACTTATTTATTTTTTTTTTTTTTTTTTTTTAAAAACACATCCAATTGTGGACATTATAATTGTTCCGAGGTCTATTGATTAACATGAACTTTTTTTTTCTTGGGGCATCCTCTTTTATGACCTCACTGGTGGCAGCCAAGGCTGTAAGTGTAGATATTTCTGCACATGGGGATCATACTTGGTACTGAATAAAGAGAGATATTTTCAAAATTATTTTCTTTCTATCATTACATGCCTACCCATAGTGTGATTTAATTTCAATGTTGAGGAAAAAATATATATGTGTTATAAGATGGATATTCATCCCACCTTCTTTTTTTTTATCTTTATGTACAGAAATCCAGAACACAACCGAACATAACTCGACCTTCTTGGTTTCAAGTTCCTCAACGTCTGGCAATCACACGGCAGAACCAACAGGGTGTCCAGCTACGCAGTCCTGGTGTTTTTATACACCCATTGTTCACCTAGCACAGTATATCACGTCAGACATATTGATAGGTCTGGGCTATCCAGTCTGTAGTGTCATGTGTTATACTTTGTATTCTAAAGTTATCGGCCCTAAACCACAGGTAAGATTCAGAAGCTTGAAATGTGTTTTTAACTTTAGAAAGATTCATTAAATAATACTGTCAATAATGATATGGCAGAGTAATAAAGCTGTTGGCTCGTGTTGGGAGTTGTAATTTCACAGCAGTTGGGCGCTCTCTTTGCTGCCCACGAATAAGGTTCTCTTTTGAGAAGAAAGGTGCGATTCAACATGACCGGCATTCTTCATGAAGGGGTGGAGTGGAGTCAGATGCTGCTGGCTCTAAGAGGTGTATGGCTTTTAATGAATTATTATACTCTGAAAAGTGGGATGACTGGAGTAAAATTTGTGGCGTAAGGAACATTGCCGCTTGTCATGAATTTGACGAGCGGGGGTTGCCATGCCCCAGTTTTATTCACTTTGTCGAAACTCGGTAAAAATGGCGTGAGAACATAAAGTCTTGAAATATTAACATAGCCTCAATTTGCAACACTCGAAAGCTTTATACTCCCTTTGATCAAATCTGTCACACCAGAATTAAGTAATCAGGCCCCTTGTTTTGCTATGGTTTTGAGATTGAGGATGACTAGTGCAAAGGGTTATGATAGGAAGGCATAGGCATTGGGTTGGGATCAGGAGCATCAGATAATTTTGGCACAGATTTAAAAAGAATCTGTCACCAGGTTTTTACTAACCCATCTAAGAGCAACATAATGTAGAGACAGGGACCCTGATTCCAGTGATGTTCCTTGCTGGGCTGCTTGCTGTCATTTTGATAAAATTTACTGTTTTGTCTAATGTAAATCTACCAGTTTGCTGAATGTGGAGCTTTATAAGCCCACCCACACCACTGATTGGCAGTTTTCTGCTCATGTACAGTGTACACAGCTGCAAACTAGTGATGAGCGAGCACTACCATGCTGTGGTGCTCGGGCACTCTGTAAGAGCAGTTGGATGCTCGGCTGGGCGCAGATTAACCCCTTAACGACCGTGGGCCGTAAAATTACGTCCTAGCGGTCATAATGTTACTGCCCGCTGTCTGCCGGCGGCAGCATGCTGCGATTGGCGCACATCTCAGCTGATTTTCACAGCTGAGATGTGTGCCTACTAGAATCGTTATCTGCTCGTGCTGTTTAACCCCTTAAATGGCGCTGTCAATATGTGACAGCGCCATTATAAGCGCGATTGCGGTAAACTTTTACTTACCGCCCGATACCGGAAGTCACGTGACGCGATTACGTGACTTCCGTTAGTTGTCATGGTAGCACAGGGTCATGTGATGACTTCTGTACTACACATGAATTGCTTTCACTTTCACTGTGCCAGCAGCACAGCAAAAGAGAAAGAGAGCGTATCTGCTATTTACAGCTGTATAGCTGTGATCAGCAGATAGTGCAGAGCGATCGGATTGCTGATCGCAATAGCCCCCTAGGGGGACTAGTAAAATAAAAAAAAAGTTTTTTTAAAAAATTAAAAACAAAAAACCTAAAAGTTCAAATCACCCCCCCCATTCGCCCCATTGAAAATTAAAGGGTTAAAAAAATAAAAAATATACACACATTTGGTATCGCCGCGTTCAGAAACGCCCGATCTATCAAAATATAAAATCAATTAATCTGATCAGTATACGGCGTAGCGGCAAAAAAAATCCAAACGCCAAAACGACGTTTTTTTGTCGCCACAACTTTTGCGCAAAATGCTGTAAGAGGCGATCAAAACGTAGCATCTGCGCAAAAATGGTACCGTTAAAAACGTCAGCTCGAGACGCAAAAAATAAGCCGTCACTGAGCTATAGATCCCGAAAAATGAGAACGCTACGGGTCACGGAATATGGTGTAAAACGTGCGCCACTTTTTTCGGTCAAACGTCCGATTTTTTTTTTTTAACCCCTTTTATATAAAAGTAAACCTATACATGTTTGGTGTCTACGAACTCGCACTGACCTGAGGCATCACACCCACACATCAGTTTTACCATATAGTGAACACAGTGAATAAAATATCTCCAAAAACAATAGTGCTATCGCACTTTTTTTGCAATTTTTCTGCATTTGGAATTTTTTTTCCCGTTTTCCAGTATACTATATGGTAAAACTTATGGTTTAATTTAAAAGTACAACTCGTCCCGCAAAAAATGAGCCCTCACATGACCATATTGACTGAAAAATAAAAAAGTTACTTCTCTCAGAAAAAGAATGGCGAAAGAAAAAAACGGAAAGCGAAAAATCGGCCGGTCGTGAAGAGGTTAAACACCCGAGTATAATAGAAGTCAATGGGAAACTCGAGCATTTTTGTGGAAGAATTTCCGGAAAAATGCTCAAGTCCTCTATTGACTTCCATTATATTCGGGCTTTTGAGTCGCTCCCATCTGAGCAATCCAGCTGCTCTAAACGAGTACGAAGCACCCGGTAACCCCACGACTAACTGGTTACTACTGCCAGTTAGTGGTGGGGGTAATGAATAAGCATTACTAACTGGCAGCAGGTTTACTAGTCCACTAATGATGATTTCCTGCTAATAAAATTGATTTTATGAAAGCTACAGCAAACAGCCCAGTAAGTGATATGTCACTGGCATCAGGGTCTCTGTCTCTAGATCATGCTGCTCTCAAATTAGATGGCACAATTCTGGTTAAATTTTTTTGGTCTATGCATTGCAAAAAGGTAAAATCCACAAGATCACAGAAAAATAAGTGCGCATTATGTACAAATGTGTTCAGAAAACTCACAATATATGCAGATTTGAGGTTTGGAATTTGTACTGCTAGATGTAGGCTTTGCCTTAACCCCTTCACAACATATGACGTATGTTTGTTGGTCCGCCTGCGGCTGTTAACCAGTTAAATCCTTATGTCAACCTGACAGCGTGATTTAATAGTAATTACCCACGCCGATGGGTGGTCATGAGAGTCAGGGGTCAGCTGATGAACCCTGTATCTGTCAGGACGATCCTGCATATACCGTGATTTCAGCTATACAGAGCAGAAGTGATCGCAGCTTCAAGTACCCTAAAGGGACTAGTAAATATAGTAAAAAGTAAAAAAAAAACAAAAAAAAACATAAGATCAAATCACCCCCTTTTGCCCCATTGAAAATAGATTAAAAAAAATACACACATTTGTTATTGCTGTGTTCAGAAATGTCTGCTCTATCATAATGTAAAATAATCCAATTGTTAATAAGCATAACGACGAAAACAATGAAAACCCCCAAAATAGCTTTTTTTTTAGCCACTGTAACATTGCAAAAACATACAATAAAAGTTGATCAAAGCATCGCATCTACCCAAAAAATGGTATCCGTAAAGACGTCAGCTCAGGGCGCAAAAAATAAGCCGTCACTTAATGACAAAAGCACCAATTTTTGACAACTTACTGAATTTTTTTTTTTTTTTTTGCACCAATTTTTATAAAAAAAATACAAAACAAATAACTCTGGATGTTTGGGATCTACGTATACAAACTGACCTGGAGAATCATATTGCCAGATCCGTTTTACCATATAGTGAACATGGTTTAAAAAAAAACACAAATGTGGAATTGCACTTTTTTTTTTTTTCAATTTCATCCCACTTGAAGTTTTACTATGTGGCAAAATGAATGGTGCTTTTGGTGCAAGCGTACCATCATGACATTGCTCACAGGGTAATTCTGTAGAGCAAACTCAAGACAATTTGGTGCTAACTGATAATATTGTGGCTGATTGCTACCTCCACTAGGGACGAAATTTTACTGTACATGTAGTAGTTCCATTGAGGTTAATAGGAGCTGTAAAAGCTACATATGTCACCAGGTTTTTTTCTCCCTCGTCTGAGAGCAGTATAAGGTAGAGACAGAGACCCTGATTCCAGCAATGTGTCACTTACTGAGCTGTTTGCTGTCATTCTGATATAATCAATGTTTTCTCTGCTGCAGGTCTAGCAGTCATACAGCGTTCATAAATATGCTGGACTACCTGGCAGCACACCAAATAGTACTCTAATGATAAAATCACTGATTAATAAGTAATTATCAAAATTACACTAAGCAGCCCAGTAAGTGACATCGCTGGAATCAGGATCTCTGCTCCTACATCATGCTGCTCTCACATTAGGCGTCAAAAACCTGGTGACAGATTCCCTTTAGGCCCCTTTCACACGTCAGTGATTCTGGGACGTTTGTGCTTTTTTTTAAATGTACCAGAATCACTGACATACGCAGGACCCATTATAATGAATGGATCTGCTCACACGTCAGTGATTTGTCACTGCACGTGTCTCCGTGCAGCGTACCCGCGTGTGCGTGATTGCTGCACGGAGACATGTCCATTTTTTTCTGGCATCACTGATGTTCCACGGACCACGCAGTGGTGTGGTCCGTGAAACACGTGCCAGAAAAAAACGTGCTTTTAAAATAATAAACATTTTAACTCACCCGGCGTCCAGCGATGTCCTCTGCAGCCCGTCCTTCCTGCTCCTTCTGTGCCGGCTGATTACTGTCGCGCATATTCATTATGCGCGACACAGCCACCTCGGAAGCAGCTCCTGCAGGGGTCACCGCCGGCCGGATCCTGCGTCGCGGGAGGATTCAGCACCATGGACAGCGGGAGCGGGCGCAGGTGAGTGAATCTCTAAGTGCAATCACGGGCCACGGAGAACGGAGCCCGGATTGCACTTAGACAACCCACGTGTGCCGTGATTTTCGGCACACGCAGGGACATGTGCGTGTTTTACACGCCAGTGAAAAACGTCTGTGTTTTTCACGGACGTGTGAAACGGGCCTTAAAGATAGCAGTCATTGTCAACAACACATCCTGGGTTCCAGCAGTAATTTTATAGTCGCTACTTAATTAAAATGTTAAACTCCCATAAATTCCTATGTTTTTTCTTGCCTGACTTCTCTTTGTATTTTAGGGTGTCTATATGGGATGGCTAACTGCTGCCGGTAGTGCAGCCCGGACCCTGGGACCTGTGTTTGTCAGTGAAATCTATACACATCTGGGACCCCGATGGACCTTTGGCTTGATCTGTGGCATTGTAGCAAGCTCTGTTGTACATCTGGTTACGGTTTACAAAAGACTTGTTGCCTTTTCTGTGAGGTACGGACGAATACAGCAATGACCAAACTTCCACTGAGGAACAAAATCCACTTTAGGAAAACAGAAAAGAATATTGGAAAAAAAAACAAAGAAACCTTTCATAGGATTCATTGGTTGCAATAACGGGACGTTTTCTATTGTATTCTTTAACAAATGACGTTTTCTAATACATTCTTTAACAAATGGAAAATACTTTTTTGCTTTGTCTCTAAAGAGCATAAACTGTATTATAATATTTTATTATAAATTAAAATAGGAAACAAAGAAAAGAGCCAAGACTAACAATTGTTTTAAAAAGAGTAAATTATATTTTTGGGTAATATGTGACAAATGATGTTAAAATTGTGCTGTCTTTATCTTATTTATTAAAGTCTGACACTTGTGTGCAATAAAAACTCTACCTTAACTGCTTGGTTACTGAAAGGTATTTTTTTAGGTTAGTGGTGAAAAAAACCCTTGTAAATTAAAACGTGTGTGTGTGTGTGTGTGTGTGTGTGTGTGTGTGTACAAGTGCATCTCAATAAATTAGAATGTCCTCAAAAAGTTAATTTATTTTAGTAATTCAATACAAAAAGGGAAATGCATATATCTCCAAAAAGCTTGTCAGCAGAAGGAAGCATGAAGTGCTCTAAAATTTCCCGGTAGACGGATGTGCTAACTTTGGTCTTGATAAAACACACTGGAGCTACACCAGCAGATGACATGGCTCCCCAAACCATCCCCGATTGATGAAACTGCACACTAGACCTCAAGCATCTTGGGTTGTGGCCTCTCCACTCTTCCTCCAGACTCTGGGACCTTGATTTCCAAATGAAATACAAAATTTACTTTCATCTGAAAACAACACCTTCAACCACTGAGCAACAGTCCAGTTCTTTTTTTTTTCCTTGGCCCAGGTAAGACGCTTCGGGCATTGTCTATTGGTCATTAGTGGCTTGACACAAGGAATGCAACAATTAAAGCCTATGTCCTATATACATCTGTGTGTTGTGGCTCTTGAAGCACTGACTCCAGCAGCAGTCCACTCCTTGTGAATCTCCCCCCAAAATTTTGAATGACCTTTTTCTTAACAGTCATTTCAAGGCTGCGGTTATCCCGGTTCCGTGTGCACTTTTTTTCTACCACACCTTTTCCTTCCACTCAACTTTCCATTAATATGCTTGGATACAGCACTCTGTGAACAGCCAGCTTCTTTAGCAATGACCTTTTGTGGCTTACCCTTCTTGCGGAGTGTGTCAATGACTGCCTTCTGAACATCTGTCAAGTCATCAGTGTTCCCCATTATTGTGTAGCCTACTGAACCAGAATAAAGGACCGTTTTAGATGCTTAGGAAGCCTTTGCAGGTGTTTTGTGTTAATTATTCTAATTTATCCTCTCATGACAGCACCGTACATGAGTGTATCTGCCCCCAGGAACAGGAAACCTTTTTGAAATATAAAAGGGGTGGTACCTCTCCCAAACCCCAGTTTGGTTTCCTGTTTCTGGAAGAGGATACCATTACCTGGAGTTCTCCAGATGATCGGGTCTCGGGGGTCAGGAGGTCTCCGGTATCCTGATGTCACGAGCCACGCTCCTTCTCATGGTCAGCTCCCCACTACTCTGGGGGTCCCGGGGTAGCCGTCGGGCAGGGGGGGCCACTGGTTGCCTGTGGGGCAAGGAGTCCTGCTGGGGCTCGTTCCTCCGGAAAGGGGGGGGGGGGTGCGGCTGGATTAGTGACACCGCGGTCGCTTCTGGAGATCGGAAAGCAGAGCCGCAGGCATCATCATGTGCCGGAGGTCACACACAGCTGTGTGTGCAGTTGCGAGCCCAGCTGGTAGCTTCCTCTTACCACTTCCTGTGAAGTGAGTGCTCATGGGCGGATGTGACAGTGCCCGGGATGGTGTCACAGGCGGAGCCTGTTGGATTCAAACCAGAGGCGGGAAACATGGTTCCTCATGTTCCTGTGGCACTTTGTTGAAGTGGCCTCCAAGATGGAAGCTCCCACATTGCCCAGCGTTGCTGCAGAAGACCGCAAACCTGCATCTACCGCGGTAGCTGCCTGGGCTTCGGAGGGGTAAGTGTGATCTCCACGACATGTACTGACCCTCCACTTCCCCCTCCACTCCACCCCCACCCCTCTCTTTCTTTGTGTTCCAAATAACTGCAGGCCAAGAAAGTGGCAGCAAAAACCAAACATAGGGAATGTGTGTTATGCAAGAAGTCCCTACCACAATCATATAAAAAGATCTGCCAGCCCTGTATTGAAAAGACGGAGCATGTTGCAGGAAATTAGGTCCTTAACCCCTTCACGACCGCGGGCAGTAAAATTACGTCCTATTTTAACGTGACTTAACGACCAGGGACGTAATTGTACTGCCTAAACTTCATTTGATTGCCGTGGCCATAGCAACGGCTTTCAAATGATGTCCCCTGCTGTTTCTTACAGCAGGGGACCTTTGCTTGACCCCAGGGGGGTGGCATCGCAACCCCCCATCGACGATCGTTGTGATTGGCTGTTCAAATCTGAACCGCCAACCACAACATTCGCACTGATTTCGGCAAAAATAATGCCCGAATTAGTGCGATACTATGAGATCCTGCTATGATCTATTGTAGCAGCTACAGCAGATCATAGGTGGATCTCAAACATGCCGCCCCCAGCCCCTGCAGCACTGATTGGAGCGATCGTGCTATGACACGCAATCGCTCCAATCAGTGTGCAGTGGGGCGGTCTGATCTGCAGGTGGCCGCCCTCCCCAGGCCTGTGCTGGTCTGGGGAGCCTCCCCCAACATGTCTGTAGTGTGGAGTGGCTGGTACTTGTGGTACCACGCCACCGCTGCCACCGCTAATGTCACCGTCTTCTTGCCTGCTCCACGTGAGTATTGCACTCTTCTTCCAGCCCGTGCGCGCTCTCGTTATGGCCCCTGCCCCCCCCGATCTGCCCCCCCACGCCCCGATCTGCCCCCCGACATCCCGATCTGCTCCCCCTGCGAACAGCCTGCCTTCTCTGTCATCTCTATTCTGCTTCCTTCCTTCTTTCCTTGCTTCTCCGGTATCCCCCTCTGCTCTCCCGCCCCCCCTCTGCTCTCCCGCCCCCCCTCTGCTCTCCCCCTCCCCTCTCCCCTTGACGTCCTCTTACCTGCCTTCACCGGGTCGTCCGATTTCTTCACTGGCCCGATCACATCTGCCTCCATCTCTGGGTCCTTCTTCCTGGGTCTTCTGCTGATCTGTCCAACGTCCTGTACAGCTGTCTCTCGCTTGCCTTCTGTTCCTCCTGCTACTCCTGTGGGTACTGTGAGTATAACTTTTTTTTTTTTTTCCCCTGTATCCTGTCCATTTTTACACCTCATCTGTCCGTGCGTCCCGCCGAGCACTGATCACGGATGTAGATAACTGATCTGCATCCCTGCTCAATTTTTGGTGTGACATTTTTTCTCTTTTTCCGTATCACCGACGCTTTTTGTATCTCATCCGAATGTGCGTCCTGCAGCGGTCGATCAGTGCACCGCGTCTGTGCGTTTGAAAAGTCAAATAGCGTTCCTTCTCTTCTGAGCCCCACCATACGCCCAAACAATTTATTTCCACTACATATGAGGTATCTGCGTACTCAGGAAAAATTGCACAGGACGTTTTATGGTGCAGTTTTTCCTGATACCGTTGTAAAAAAAAAAAAAAGCTACGTGGTTCAAGTAACAGTTTTGTGGTGAAAAAAAAAAATTGTATTCATGGCTCAACATTATCAACTTGTGTGGAGCTCCTTGGGGCTCGCGAAACATCTAGATAAATTCCTTGAGGGGTCTAGTTTCCAAAATGGGGTCACTTGTGGGGGAGCTCCATTGTTTAGGCACCTCAGGGGGGTCTCCAAATGCAACATTACGTCAGCTAATGATTCCAACCAATTTTGCTGTCAAATGGTGCTCTTTCTCTTCTGAGCCCCGCCATGCGCCCAAACAATTACTTTCCACCACATATGAAGTATCGTCGTACTCAGGAGAAAATGCACAATACATTTTATAGTGCATTTTTTCCTGATACCCTTGTGAAAAAAAAGCTACCTAGTTGAAGCAACAGTTTTGTGGTAAAAAAAATTTTTTTTTCTTTTCACAGCTCAACGTTGTAAACTTCTGTGAAGCCCCCAGAGGTTCAAAGTGCTCACCAAACATCTAGAAAAATTATTTGAGGGCTCTAATTTCCAAAATGGGGTCACTTATGGGGTAGCTCAATTGTTTAGGCACCTCAGGGGGTCTTCAAACCCGACATGGCGTCTGCTAATGAGTGCAGCTAATTTTGTGTTCAAAAATTCAAATGGCGCTCCTTCCCTTTAGAACTCTGCCGTACGCCCAAACAATTGATTTTTACCACATATGGGGTATCAGCGTACTCAGGAGAAAATGCACAATAAATTGTAGGGTGCACTCTCTTTTCTCCCTTGTGAAAATTTAAAATTTTATGGCTAAAGTAACAATTTTTTTTTGTTAAAAAGTAAAATTTTCATTTTTTCCTTCCACATTGCTTTGGTTGCTGTGAAGCACCTAAAGGGTTAATAAACTTCTTGGATGTGGTTTTGAGCAAAGTGAGGGGTGCAGAATGGGGTCACTTTTGGGTATTTTCTGTCACCTCGGCCTCTCAAAGTCACCTCAAATGTGATGTGGTCCCTAAAAAAAAAAATTAGTTTGTAAGTTTTGTTGGAAAAATGAGAAATTGCTGATGAACTTTGACCCCTTCTAACTTTCTAACTGAAAAAAATTTTGTTTCGAAAATTGCGCTGATGTAAAGTAGACATGTGGGAAATGTTATTTAGTAACTATTTTGTGTGACGTATTTCTCAGATTTATAGGCATACATTTTCAAAATTTGAAAATTGCGAAATTTTCAAAATTTTTACAAAATTTCCTAAATTTTCACAAATAAACGCAAAAAATATCGGCCTAAATTTACCACTGACATGAAGTACAATATGTCACGAAAAAACAGTCTCAGAATCGCCAGGATCCGTTGAAGCGTTCCAGAGTTATAACCTGTCAAAGTGACTGGTCAGAATTGCAAAAAATGGCCCGGTCATTAGGGTGTTTTAGTGGCCGGGGGTGAAGGGGTTAATCAAGGACTAGGTTTCAGATACAGTGAAGAGGAAGATGAGTCTTTTAGGAGCCCCCACCGCATCCTCCAGTAAAGCCCAGTCTCCATCTGAAAATAGCTATCAGGAAGACAGGGAGGACCCGGGAAAATTGGGGTCCACATCTAAGCCGTCATCATCTAATGTTGGAATATGATCAACCATGCTTTCGGGCAGAGAACACAAGCAGACTCCCTAAACTCATAAGAGCTACTATGGGGGTGGAATCGCCAAAAAGGCAGCGATCAGTCCAGAACTCCATGTTTAGCAATCTAGAGGAGTGTAAGCATAGTCTTTCCGGTCCATAAAAATCTGCTTAGCTTGATTGACAACGATTGGGGAAAAAAAACGATCAGGAAGGTGTCGGCCCCCCAAGTCCTTTCATCGGAAATACTCTTTCCTTGAGGAGTTATGCCAGTCTTGGGAGAAAGTGCCCAAAATAGATGATGTGATCGCCAAGATTTCAAAAACTGTAGCTCTACCATTTGAGGATTTGTGTTCCCTTAAGGCTATGTGCGCGCACTGGGAAATGAAATTTCCTTGCGTAAATTCCGCAGGCTCACAAAGATGTTATCACCTGCGGAAAAAATCCGCACCAAATTCCGCACCAAAATCCGCATGCGGATTGTCGCGTTTTGTTGCGGAATTGGTGCGGATTTGGTGCGGTTTTTCCGCAAGCTGTTCCCTGCGTGATTTTTACATTAGATTAGGGAAAACCCGCAGCTACCTGCGGAAAAGAAGTGACATGCACTTGTTTTTGCTGCGGGATTTCCGCAGCAAAAACATGCAGCTGTCAAATTCTGCTTAGTGCGCACAGGATTTTTTTTCTCCATAGGATTTGCTGGTGATTCACTGCAGAGATGTTATGAACATTTTCTGCAGCGAAACATGCAGCAAATCCGCGGAAAATCCGCGGCAAAATCCGGTAAGTGCGCACATAGCCTAAAGATCCTCAAGACAAGAAAGTCGATGCTTTCCTTAAAGGAACCTGGGTAGCGGCAGTTCAAACCTAACATCACTGCCACCTGTACCGCAAGGGTCCCTTGTGAAGTGGCTCCAGGAGTTGGAAGTTCAGATTAGGGACAAATGCTCTAGGGAACGCTTATTGGCAGCCCTGTCCACTATACATCACTATGTATATTATTATTCCTGCACTTTCCAGCAATCAGGTAGAGCAGCCACTGGCATCCAGATTTGATTATCCACTTTCATGTCTGTGTTTGTGCCTGACCTCTGCACAACCAGCCAGGGTGAACATATACTCTACATCTCACCCCATCTTTGCCCTTTTGGTTTTTCACTATGGAGTGCTCCCTTTGATATTTTTTTTTACAGGTAGATTAAGCCATGGGGGATCTCAGGTATTTAGATAAAAAAAATCCATCACCCCCTCCCTATTCATCAGCACATGTCTATTGCTATTTAAGTCTATGTCCTTCAAATCCTTCCATATGCGTGCATGCAGTTTGCAGGTGGTACAGCTTTAGATCACGTTCCATTTCATCTTGAAGTCAGTCCATAGCTTGGACAGGATAAAACCGTAGATTAGGAATTCTAGACTGAGCTATATTATGTTGGTTTGAAAATTCTCTGTTTTCTAATTGCACATCTGTGAGGCAAATAATGATTGTTGTTCTTTCAATAAAAGAGATTTAAAAATGTTTTTTTTTGGCTACTACTTTTCACTCCACAATGTCTCGTCCCAAAAGTAGCGCTTTACTGTAAGATTTTGAACAAATTTGTGTGACACAGTGTGAAATAAATTTAAGGTGTAAAGCTTTTTTGGGGATGAAGGCTCTTTCAGATGTCTGTGATCATAGGTTCAATCTTGGATCACAATGAATGTACAGGCCGCGTGTTTCTCTCCCTAGCGAGACAGCTTCATATATTTCTATAAGGCTGTTGTGCTCAGTTTGGAAGACGCGTGGTCAGTCCGTGCATTGAGAGATCGGAACGATAATCACGGAAGCCTGAAAGAGCTCGAAGGCAGCATTCTTTGAATGTATTTGCAGCTTTTGAGACAGTTTGTCAAAGAGGTTTGTTTCTTACTTCCCCAATGTGTGCAGTTTTTCGTATAGTAAGATGACTGTACATTAGCTATAGGATTAAGAACAGACTCTTCTGTAAGGCCCTTTGAAGCGTCCAAATCAGATGACCTAAAGTAACTTTAGCACCTAGCTTTGGTTCAATATTCCCTCTGCTGGGTGTTTTGTGGACAGGTCATGAAGTTCAAGACCTTAGAACAACAAGCTAAAAAAAAACAAAACTAAAACAAGGCTACCACAATTTGATGTGCAATGAAGTGCTAGATGTTGTGATAAGAAACATATGGGGTGGTTGCCAACTACCTACCTGTTCTGTCAGGCAACAATCTCTTCCAGCTCAGAGAACAGCGATTCTCCTACTTTCTATATCTACATATGTCTACAAAGCAGCTCCATCTCAACTGTCATTGAGGTGTCAGTGCAGATGTCGTGCTGAATGACCGCTAGCTCCCTGCGAGCAGCCTTTTGTCAACCAGCATTACATTTGCAGTGACTCCCCATCAACAGAGCAGGCTGGAAAAGAAAGAACTGCTCTGACGTGAGGGCAATTAAAGCTGGAAAATTGCTGCTTGAACCAGGAGCTCATGTCCTGTCCCAGTTCCACCCACTTTTTCGTAGCGAAGTGAAAATGGCTTGAAAACTTTTGCAACTTTTCAAAGCTTTATATGCCAGCTTTTTCCTGGCATAAAAGTTTGATGAATCGGGACCTATATCTTGATATGACAGGAATAAGTGAGTTCAGGATACATGTTTATTCAGACACACTTATGGATTTTGTGAATCTGTTATTTTTTTTTTATATTAAATACTTAAAAACCGTAAAAGCTTTTCTGTGTTGAGCTGGGATTCAAATTCTTTTTGATACAAGTTGCACCAAAACGGCATTTTCCTTTGCTCTGTCTCATCATTGGTGAGCTGACTTTCCATCTTTCCTTAAAGTATTGATTTTATCATATGTATTTATCTTCTGAAGATCTATCAGGTCTCTAAATTCAGAGGTCTGTATAACCCAGACCTGGGCAAGGGGCAGCCCACGTACTGTCTGTGAGCGGCCTGCCCATTAGATCAGAGTTGGAGACGTGGTGCTGCTTCTCCTGCCGGGCGGCAAGTTTTCAACTGACACAAGCACGCCATACTGACGACATCAGGGCGCGCGTGTCACAGAGACAGGTGCCAGGCAGGGAACAGAGGACAGATACCTGCGTTCCACTGCTACACTGTGCGGAGCTTCAGGATCTGTCCTCTGTTCCCTGCCCGGCAACTTTCGCTGTGACACACGCGCGCCCTGATGTCAGCACAGCGAGCGTATGTCATTCGAAAAGTTCCCGCCCGGCAGGAGAAGCGGCAGCAGCCGGGGCCTGTACGGAGAGAAGCAGCGGCGGGGGTTCGTACAAGAACAACAGCGGTGCAGCCAGGGCCCCTACAAGGGAAGAAGCAGCTCAGCGGGGGGCCTGTACAGAGGTGCCTGAGGAGGGAGAGGTGAGTGGTGACTAATACTGGGGGTGTAGTGATGTAGTATATGGGAATGTAATAAGGTCGTATATACAGTATTGGGTAGAATTGAGTTAATTATGTTAGTCCGGCCCTCTAAAACCATCCCAAGTTCTCATGTGGCCCCATGGGAAATTTAATTGCCCACCCCTGCTATAACCACACCCACACCACTGATTGACATCTTTTTGACTACACTGTCTATAGGAAGAAAGCTACCAATCAGTGGTGGGAGCTGGGTTGGGGTTATACAGAGCTCATGAATATGGCAGCAGGTTAGACTTCGTGATAAAAAAGAGAATTTTGTTTACTTACCGTAAATTCTTTTTCTTATAGTTCCGACATGGGAGACCCAGACCATGGGTGTATAGCTTCTGCCTCCGGAGGACACACAAAGTACTACACTAAAAGTGTAGCTCCTCCCTCCAGGCTATATACACCCCCTGGATGACAATCTAACCAGTTCAGTGCAAAAGCTGAAGGAGGACATCCACCCATAAGTAGAGACAGAGTAAAACTCGGAAAAACCGGAACCTCTGTCTACAACAACAGCCGGTGAAACACACGGAACAAGAACTGCCAACAGGCAACAGGGAGGGTGCTGGGTCTCCCATGTCGGAACTATAAGAAAAAGAATTTACGGTAAGTAAACAAAATTCTCTTTTTCTTCATCGTTCCTTATGGGAGACCCAGACCATGGGACGTCTCAAAGCAGTCCATGGGTGAGAAATAAACAAAACTGAGAAGTAGGCAAAACCTAACTTCACAAATGGGCGACAGCCGCCTGAAGGATGCGTCTGCCCAAGCTCGCATCTGCCGAAGCATGAGCATGCACTTGGTAGTGCTTCGAAAAGGTGTGCAGACTAGACCAAGTGGCAGCCTGACAAACCTGCTGAGCCGTAGCCTGGTGCCTGAAAGCCCAGGAGGCACCGACAGCTCTGGTCGAGTGCACCTTAATCCCTGGCGGAGGGGGCACCTGAGAACACTGGTAGGCATCAGAGATGGCCGACCTAATCCAACGAGCTAGGGTCGGTTTAGAAGCCAAGAGACCCTTGCGCTGACCCGTGGTTAGCACAAAAGGTGAGGTGCACCGCCTAAAAGCGGCGGTGCGTGACACAGATTCGGAGCGCCCGCACCAAATCCAAGGTATGCAACGCCTTCTCAAAGCGATGCACAGGGGCCGGACAAAGGGAAGGCAATGAAATGTCCTGGTTAAGGTGGAAAGAAGACACCACCTTAGGGAGAAACTCCGGAGTCGGACGGAGAACCACCTTGTCTTGGTGAAACACCAAAAAAGGTGACTCCGAAGAGAGCGCAGCCAAATCAGAGACTCTCCTGAGAGAAGTTATGGCTACTAGAAAAACCACTTTCTGTGAAAGTCTAAACAAAGGAACCTCCCCAAGAGGCTCAAAGGGGGGTTTCTGTAAGGCCGTGAGGACCAGATTAAGATCCCAGGGATCCAAAGGCCGCCGGTAAGGAGGAATGATGTGAGATGCGCCCTGCATGAAGGTGCGCACCTGAGCCAGTCGGGCGATACGCCGCTGGAATAATACCGACAGAGCCGACACCTGTCCCTTAAGGGAATTGAGGGACAGTCCTAGCTGCAGACCGGACTGTAAAAAGGACAGAATGGTCGGCAAAGAGAACGGCCAAGGAGCATGGCCGGAAGAGCGACACCAGGACAGGAAAATCTTCCAAGTCCTGTGGTAAATCTTGGCCGAGGAAGACCTCCGAGCCTGAGTCATAGTGGAGATGACCTCAGAAGGAATGCCTGAAGCCGTCAGGATCCAGGACTCAAGAGCCACGCCGTCAATCTGAGAGCCGCAGAATTCTGGCGGAAAAACGGACCTTGAGAGAGAAGGTCTGGGCGGTCCGGGAGATGCCACGGCATTTCTACGGACAGACGGAGCAGATCTGGGTACCAAGCTCGCCTGGGCCAGTCCGGAGCAATGATTATGACCCGACGGCCCTCCATTCTGATCTTGCGCAGAACCCTGGGCAAGAGAGCCAGAGGGGAAACACATAGGCCAGACGGAACTGAGACCAATCTTGAACCAGCGCGTCCGCTGCGAAGGCCTGAGGATCGTGGGAGCGAGCCACGTAAACCAGGACCTTGTTGTTGTGCCGGGATGCCATTAGATCCACTTCCGGAGTGCCCCACTTGCGGAAGATTGACCTGAACACTGCCGGATGCAGGGTCCACTCGCCGCTGTCCACGGTTTGACGGCTGAGATAATCGGCCTCCCAGTTTTCTACGCCTGGGATGTGGACTGCGGATATGGTGGACTTGGAGTCCTCCGTCCACTGAAGAATTCGTTGAACCTCCAACATCGCCAGGCGGCTGCGAGTCCCGCCCTGGTGATTGATGTAGGCAACCGCTGTCGCGTTGTCTGACTGGACTCGGATGTGCTTGCCCGCCAACAGGTGGTGAAAGGCTACGAGAGCTAGAAGAACAGCCCTGATTTCCAGCACATTGATCGAGAGGGCTGATTCGGACGGAGTCCAAGTGCCCTGTGCTCGCTGGTGGAGAAATACTGCTCCCCAGCCGGAGAGGCTGGCATCCGTGGTGAGGATCACCCAGGACGGAGTCAGGAAGGAGCGTCCCTGTGACAGAGAGAGGGGCCGAAGCCACCACTGAAGAGAGCTCCTGGTCTGCGGCGACAGAGCCACTAGCCTGTGCAAGGAAGAGGTCCGCTTGTCCCAACAGCGGAGAATGTCCAGCTGCAGGGGACGCAGATGGAACTGGGCAAAGGGAACCGCTTCCATTGACGCCACCATCTGACCCAGCACCTGCATGAGGTGCCTGATGGAATGACGGCGGGGCTTCAACAGAGAGCGCACCGCCAGATGAAGGGACTGCTGTTTGACTAAGGGCAGCTTCACAAGTGCCGGCAGAGTCTCGAATTGCATCCCTAGGTACGTAAGTTCCTGGGTCGGGGTCAGAGTGGACTTGGGCAGATTGACAAGCCACCCGAATTGAACAAGCGTGGCGAGAGTGAGCGAGACACTCCGCTGGCAGTCTGCACTGGATGAGGCCTTGACTAGAAGGTCGTCCAGGTAGGACCGCAACCACTGCTGCCATAACCTTGGTGAAAACACGAGGGGCCGTGGCTAACCCGAAGGGGAGAGCCACGAATTGGAAATGTTCCTCTCCGATTGCAAAGCGTAGCCAACGCTGGTGTGAAACCGCAATAGGCACATGCAGATAGGCATCTCTGATGTCGATGGATGCTAGAAAATCTCCTTGGGTCATTGAGGCAATGACCGATCTCAGAGATTCCATGCGAAAGCGCCGCACCTGAACATACTTGTTGAGAAGCTTGAGATCCAGGATGGGCCGGAAGGAACCGTCCTTCTTGGGGACTAGGAAGAGGTTTGAGTAGAAACCTCTGAACTGTTCCAGGGCGGGAACCGGAACAATTACCCCGTTGGCCTGCAAGGATGCCACGGCCTGTGAGAAGGCGGCGGCTTTGGAGCAGGGGGGAGTGGACAGAAAAAATCTGTTTGGCGGGCTGGAAGAAATTTCTATCCTGTAGCCGTGGGAGATGATATCCCGCACCCACTGATCGGAGACGTGTTGAAACCACACGTCGCCAAAGTGGAAGAGCCTGCCACCGACCAAGGACGTTGCTGGCGCAGCCAGATAGTCAAGAGGAGGCTGCCTTAGTGGCAGCGGGTCCTCCGTTCTTCTGAGGACGCGGCTTCGCGCGCCAGTTGGGTTTACGATCCTTGGCTGAGGTAGTGGACGAAGCTGAGGGCTTAGAGGATGACCAGTTAGAGGAACAAAACCTCGACTGGTTCCTGCCCTGGACAGGTTTCCTGGTTTTAGTTTGTGGCAAGGAAGTACTCTTCCCGCCAGTAGCTTCCTTAATAATTTCATCCAGTTGTTCATCGAACAGCCGGGACCCAGCAAAGGGGAGCCCAGCAAGGTACTTCTTAGAAGCGTCTGCTTTCCACTCTCGAAGCCACAAGATCCTGCGGATCGCGAGAGAATTAGCGGAAGCCACCGCCGTGCGGTGAGAAGCCTCTAGAATGGCAGACATGGCGTAGGATGAAAAGGCCGAAGCCTGGGAAGTTAAGGCAACCATCTCGGGTATAGAGTCCCTGGCGAGGGAATGTATCTCCGCCAGAGAGGCAGAGACTGCCTTAAGAGCCCACACTGCTGCAAAAGACGGGGAGAACGAGGCTCCTGCCGCCTCATATACAGATTTGGCCAGAAGGTCAACCTGGCGGTCAGTGGGATCCTTAAGAGAGGTGCCATCGGCCACAGATACGACTGTCCGGGCTGAGATTCTAGACACCGGAGGGTCTACCTTTGGGGACTGAGCCCACTCCTTAACCACCTCAGGTGGAAAGGGAAAACGGTCATCATAACTACGCTTTGGAAAGTGTTTGTCAGGACAGGCCCTGGGCTTGGAAACAGTGGCCTGAAAACTGGAGTGGTTAAAAAGCGTTCTCCTAGCTCTCTTAGGAGAGGTAAACTGGTGTATTTCTACCAGAGAGGCTTGTTCCTCTGACACTGGTGGATTGAGGTTCAGTACGGAGTTAATGGATGCAATCAAATCACTAACATCCGCATCACCCTCAGATAAGTCAATGGGGTACATAGAGGTAGCGTCTGAACCCACAGTAAAAGTATCCTCCTCGCCCTGCACCTCAGCTCGTGAATCAGAGCCGTGGGACGAGGAAGGAGAAGGGTCCCTGCGTCTCCGTTTAGGAGGACGGGGTCCTAAAACATGCTCTGAGAGCTCTGCAGAGCTCGGAGCAGCAGAGGCGCCCTGAGAAGGGGGCTGATGCATGGTCAGCAGAGTCCGGGACAGCTGTCCCATGGAGTAGGCAAAAGACTGGGAGATAGCTCTGGAAAAAGATGCTACCCAAGCCGGGGGTTCAGCCACCGGGGCCGGAGCAGCCGGGGGGACCCCTGAAGAGGCTCCAGGCTGAGGCACCACCATGTTAGAGCAGGCATCACAATGTGGATATGTGCTCGGCTCAGACAGAATGAGCTTACATGCAGTGCATATAGAGTACAGCTTAGCAGACTTGCTCCTAGTGACAGACATGCTGCTGAGGTGGAGGCTCTGCAGTAAAGAATACACTCCTATAGAATGATCCCCTGAGAGTGTATAATAAAGCCCACAACCAGAGGTTGTGGCTTACCAGACCGCTTATTTTGTGTGCCCTCCGGATTCCACAGCTCGGACCCCCAGTGGATGCAGCAGCTCCGATTAGTGAGAACGCTGATAAAATGGCTCTGGAGTGAGGAGGGGGGGCGGGGATTAGCCCAAGAGCGGGAATCCGGAGGGCCACGGAGAGATACAGGGGAGGGAAACATCTCCTCAGAGAGGAGTGTCCTCCCCTCTGCTGATCGGCCGGTGGGCGGCGCCGCACTGTTTCCCTGCAAGGCTGACATGCAGAGGGAATGAAACCGAAACTAGGCCGCAACTGAAGCCGGGGCCTAGATTTTTTACATGCGGCCGACGAGCAGGCACCCTCGGCGCGGTTCTCAGGAAAAACCCAGAGAACCGGCCGGAATTCACAGCAAAGTCAAAAGACACACTCTCCCCACAATAAATATACCCGGGACCCCTAAAAAACGTCTCAATACTTAGCTTTTGAGACGCAGGGCCATGTCCCTGGGGGGGGGGTTACACGCTCCGTCCGGCAGGATCCTGACAGGGCTGCGGATGGAGACCGGTCTCCTGCAAAGCAGAGAGGACCGTGATGGCTCCCACTTCAAGCCAGAGCCTCAGAGGATGTGAAGGAGCACGGCATGTGAAGGCTCCAGCCTTGTAAAGTCAACCTTAACAGCACCGCCGACACAGTGGGGTGAGAAGGTACATGCCGGGAGTCCAGACTGGACCCGCTTTTCTTCCATATCTTTGAATCAAAAATCTTAAAAATGAAAAATCAGAGAATGCATGTGTGTGTGTGACCTCCTGGAACACAAAGCATTGAACTGGTTAGATTGTCATCCAGGGGGTGTATATAGCCCGGAGGGAGGAGCTACACGTTTGAGTGTAGTACTTTGTGTGTCCTCCGGAGGCAGAAGCTATACACCCATGGTCTGGGTCTCCCATAAGGAACGATGAAGAAACATTTGTTTATCAACAGGAGATTATCAAAACTACAAAAGGTAGCCCTGTGACACATTCTTGGAATCGGGGTTTCTGCCTCAACATCACATTACTTTTAGCTTAGGTGGCAAAAATTTGGTGACCGATTCCATTTAATTTTAAAATGGTCAATTGTCTCTATCGCTTTATTGCCAGACACAGGAAACCATGGGGTGTATGCTGTTGCCACTAGGAGGCTGACACTATGCTATTACAAAAAAAAAAGTTAACTCCTCCTGAGTAGTAAACACCCACCGACTGGAGACGAGCTGGTCAGTTTAAGCTTGGTGTCTATAGGAGGCAGCCGTGGGTCTGCAGTCAGACCTGTTTCCATCAAAACCTTTGTTGTGTGTTTTTAATATTTTCCCTTTGTTTTACAGGTTCAGCTTATGACTACAGGCAACAAGGTGTAAATTCTAACCCTGCTTTCCACCCGAGGCAGGGAAGAACAGTGTGGTCTCTGAGCCACATTCTACCCTCTCTGGCCTACAAGGCAGGACAAACCTCCCTCCAACAATCCGTGTCCAGGGTAACCACGGTCCGTGCCATACCCCACCCAAGCCCACTTGCCTAGCAAAACGTTGCCAGGAGGAAGACTGCCATCTCCCTGTGGATGTCAGAGATCCATCAAGGCAGTCTTCTGCGCCGTCCTGTCCACACAGCACTGGGAGAAAGTATCATACAGTGACACACCTGGCTGAAGTACGTTTTCCCATACACAGAGGAAGCATTACAAATCGATTCCAGGGCCTTCAGGACAGGTGTGAGTCTCCTTGTCCCTAGACCCCCCCCCCTTTCCCCAGATCACAACGCTTCTTCTGCTCTGTTCACTATACAGCGAGTTAGAGCCACCATATAGCACGTGCCTCATACCACAGCGCTTCTGCTCTGTCCATTATACAGTGAGTCATAGCCATCCCATGCTTATGCCACAGCACTCAAACCTGTGTCCACTATACAGCAAGTCAGAGCCATCAAGCACTTCGTGCTACATACCACAGCGCTCCTCTGACCACTATACAGCAAGTCAGTCACCAATTACCACATGCCTGCTGCTTCAGCACTCCTAGGGTTCTGTCCACTATCGAACAGTTAGTCACCTTCTACATGTACCATACTCCTTATGCTACAATACTTTTCCCACTTTTCAATGAGTTAGTGCCGCCATCTACCACGTTCCACATGCCTAACTCAACAGTGCTCCTTGTGCTCTGCCCACAATCCAGAGAGTCAAACACCATCTACCACATAACGCTCAGTCTACCATTTTGTGAGTCATTCTACTAAGAACCACCTGCCTGATACAGCAGCTGGTGCTAATGCTCCATCCACTGAGTCAGAACCACATTTTACACATTGGATATAGCATTGGGCTTAGGACTCTCTCCATTACCCAGTGTGTTGGAGCCTCTGCCATGTACCACACCCCTGATTATTCAGCGCTTCTAGCTCTATTACCTAATATTACCTGCAGCGAACAAGTCTCTTTGGCGGTATTTACTTGTTTTTCTTGCATTAATTTTACTATTTCTGATAAAACACTTATCTGTTCTTGGTGTTGTCTTTCTTTTTAATCCACATTTCTTTTTGTTTTGGAGAAAACGATCCAGTTTCATTGTGTGTGCGCGAATAATTCTTGAAACGGTAGATTTTCCAATACCAACGGTGGAAGTGATTTCTCTTAAGTCAGTCTCTTAGTCAGACTTGTATGTTCATTAAGAGTAGTAATTCTAGACCTATTCCGTGACATAACATCCATTTTTACAGGCACAAATCACACAGAGGAAAATCTACTTGTCACAGAAACAAGCTCTCAACTGAAGCTGAGGGGGCAGCTAGCTGTTATTTTCTGACTAAAACCAGTCAAACCACATTTGTTACTCAAGGTTGTACACTCACACCTGTTCAAAGCAGTTAAAACTGGTTTGAATCACTGACTGGTAACCAACTTACGATTTTACTTAAAAAATGCTTTGTCCTAATTAATTTGCACAGCACTGTACTGTACTACAGAGATAGAGAGATTATATAAAAATATAAAATCGGCCATGGAACTCCGTGACCATGATGTGCGCTGACGTCACAAGTTCAGCGGAGCTAATTAACGCAGGTAATGAACTTAGCTAACCTCATAACATCCACACTTGTCATCCCTGCAGGTGCTCACACACTGCTTTATGGCCGCTGCGGGGCTGGCAAGGGCACCCATAGACGGAAGCCACAGAAGTGCTTCCATGTGGCCTTCGTGTAGTTTGCGGACCCATTGACTTGTACTGGGTCACGGTCTGCATTTTGCATAACAGAATAAGACATGTCCCATAATAATGGAACGGACGGCACACGGAAGTACGTCCGTGTGCCATCCGTTCCTACACAAAACACATTAAAAGCAATCTTGTCTGTAGGTCTGCAAAAAAAAAAAAAAAAAAAAACTGACCAGGACAAATTGAACAGTCATCTGAATGAGCTCAAAAGCTGAGACATCTTTAGAACACTTGTAATTCAATTACAGAGTAGCTGCTCCTCACCCCTCCCATCTGGGACGTTACATCACACATTGTGCAGCTCGGTGCTGTAACAGTCAGTCTCCTGTATTAGCTGCTAAAGTAAAGCCAGTACTATACTGGCAATAGGATGCTGACTGTAAGCATATCTTTTGTTCAGAGGTTGTACGTTTTATTTCAAAAATATGCGCAAGTAAAGTTACAGCAATGTGCTGCTATTTGATTGACAGGCGCAACAGGAAGGGAATCTGTGAGTTGAATCTACCTATTTATTCCTGCCCCTGTGTCTGCCTGTGTTGGCATTAACATCTATGACAGCAACATGGGGAGAAAGGCCAGGCGGGCAGACAGCAAGACTCGACCCACATATTTCCTTCCTGTTGCACCTGTCAATCAAAAGTGCATTGCTGGAACTTTACTTGCACATATCTCAGAAGAAAAGGTATGGTTACATTCAGCATCCTAGCACCAGTATGGCACTGACTTTACTTTATATATGAAAATACTGCTAGTTGGTTCCTTTTAATGCTGTGGAAGTGACCTGTGGTGCGGTTTTTTTTTGGTCATTTTAAAATCCGCAACGTCAATTTCTCTTCTAGGAAATATGTGTTTTAATTGCGAATTTTCCCCACAGACCTGAAACAGATAAGGAAAACCTACAGATAAAAATAAAAAACAAAAAAAAACAAAACACTTGCGGATTTATTCCGTTTCAGCAGAGGAATCGCACTAAAAACGCATGTAATCTGCATGTGGGAATCAGTAAAAGGTTTATGAAAGCTAAATAACAGGAATTACTTAAAACAGAGCATTTAAACCTTTCGCGACCTATGACGTACCCATATGTTGGGAAGAGGTTCCCGACCTATGACGTATCAGTAAAAGGTTTATGAAAGCTAAATAACAGGAATTACTTAAAACAGAGCATTTAAACCTTTCGCGACCTATGACGTACCCATATGTTGGGAAGAGGTTCCCGACCTATGACGTATCAGTAAAAGGTTTATGAAAGCTAAATAACAGGAATTACTTAAAACAGAGCATTTAAACCTTTCGCGACCTATGACGTACCCATATGTTGGGAAGAGGTTCCCGACCTATGACGTACGGGTTAGTCATGGCGATCGTGCGGGGCATAGGAGCTGTGCCCATACAATCGTTGCTGGGACTTCAGCTTACCTGATAGCCAAGCCCCGACTCACACAGCCAGGAGCATTGCCTGCACCTCCCCGAGCTGTTTAACCCCCTAAATGTTGCTATCAATAGTAATTGCAGCATTTAGGGGCTGGAAGAGGGAGTGCATGCCCTCTCCTGATCGATTGAGACCCTTCCGAAGTGATCACAGGAGCCCAGTCGTAATGATGACCTCCGGGTCACCCAGCTACGGCAAGCCTCTGAGATCATGCTAGAAGTTAGATCTCAGAGGCTTGTGTTAGTGCAGCACTGACATATAAAGTATTGCAATGTACCAGCATTGCAATACATTACATCTATCCGGGCAATAAAAAGGTATATACACAAATAAAATCTATATTTTAGAACAACAAACAACAACAGAAAAATAAATTAGCATACCAATAAATGCATATATTTATGTAAACAAAAAAGAAGGGGGACCTTACGTCACTTTCAATTTTTTCCTAAATATTTATTCATTTTTATACTCCACACCCAATCACAGATGCTGGTAGTCTGATTGCAACCAATCACAGACACTGTCACATAGGTTGGGCGGTGGAAGCAGTGAATAAGCATGAGGATTAACGAGTGGACCTGGTAGTGTGACAGCCAAGTGGGAGACTCTTAAGTGTAACTGTCCTGCTTTAATCTCTATTCTGCTTCCTTTTATCTTTTAGTGCACAGGTGCAGGATTTCAGAGCAGGAATTGCACATCTCAGGCAGACTGACGCTATTAAACGGCAAAATAAGATACTAATGAATTGGGAAGGCAGGGCTATCTTCGGGGCCAACATACTCCCAATAGCCTGGAAAAACTCATTAGCATAAATCAATAAAAGCCAATTCAACAACAAGGCATCTACTATGAGGCATACAGGTAAGGCAATCGTCAGCATCCTATAACCTGTATGCCAATATTAACATCAAAGTGGTGACAGATTCCCTTTGATGGTAATTTTTAATTCTGCAACAGTCAGTATTTGACACCATGTGCGTTTTCCAGAAAAAAAAAAATTGTCACTACAACCGCAGGTGAATTTCCATAGGGGTGTAATTTCCAAAATGGGAGTAAGTTGGGGGGACTAGTTGGCTTCTATGGCACTTACGGGCTCTGCAAATGGAGCCCACAAGCTATTCTACAAACATCTGTGCCCCAAAACGCAAATGGCGCTCCTTCCCTCCCGAGCCCCGCCCTTACATGTTGGGTATTGTCATATTCAGGAGAAATTGTGTAACACAATTGGGACTTTTTGTTACCCATTTCCCCTTGTAAAAATTGGAAATCTGAGGCCAACACAACATTTTATTGGTAAAAATGGAATTATTCTTTTCTTCAATGCACAATAGTATAAAATATTGTGACACACCTGCCGTGCAAATATGCTCACTGAACACCTAGATTAATTCATTAAAGGGGTGCAGTTTGTAAAATGGGGGTCATTTATGGGGGGAGGGAGGGGGAAAATCTGCTTTTCTGGCATGTCAGGGGCTCTACCAAAGTGACATGGCATCCCCAAACTATTCCAACTAAATCTGAACTACATTATGGCGCTCCTTCCCTTCATTTTTTCCTCAAAATTAGTCTTCAATTTCTCCCATTACCCTTTCTGAAAATTTAAGCTCTGGGGCTTTTAGTGAACAAAAATCTTAAAATTACTTACCGGTAATGATTTTTTCCAGAAGCCACGAATACGCCACCAGAGTGATAGGTCCGCCCACCCTAGGACAGGAAACCCACTGAAATAAAGGGCGGTTCCTCTCTCGCATCAGTTTGGTTACAGAGCACAGAGCGGAATACCAGAAACATGATAAAACAATACCAAAAATCATCATCTACAGTCATGGCCAAAAGTTTTGAGAATGACACCAAAATTATATTTTCACATGATCTGTTGCCCTCTGGTTTTTAATTGTGTTTGTCTGATGTTTACATCACATACAGAAATATAATTGCAATCATATTATGAGTACCAAAAGGTTATATTGACAGTTAGAATGAGTTAATGCAGCAAGTCAATATTTGCAGTGTTGACCCTTCTTCAGGACCTCTGCACTTCTCCCTGGCATGCTCTCAATCAACTTCTGGATCAAATCCTGACTGAGAGCTGTCCATTCTTGCATAAGCAATGCTTGCATTTTGCCAGAATTTGTTGGTTTTTGTTTGTCCACCAGTCTCTTGATGATTGCCCACAAGTTCTCAATGGGATTAAGATCTGGGGAGTTTCCAGGCCAATTACCCAAAATCTCTCTGTTTTGTTCCATGAGCCATTTAGTGATCACCTTTGCTTTATGGCAAGGTGCTCCATCATGCTGGAAAAGGCATTGTTGGGAGCCAAACTGCTCTTTGACAGTTGGGAGAAGTTGCTCTTGGAGGACATTCTGGTACCATTCTTTATTCATGGCTGTGTTTTTAGGCAAGACTGAGTGAGCCGATTCCCTTGGCTGAGAAGCAACCCCACACATGAATTGAATCGTTTCAGGATGCTTAACAGTTGGCATGAGACAAGACTGGTGGTAGCGCTCACCTCTTCTTCTCCTAATAAGCGGTTTTCCAGATGTCCTAAACAAATCGAAAAGGGGATTCATCTGAGAAAATGACTTTACCCCAGTCCTCAGCAGTCCACTCCCTGTACCTTTTGCAGAATATCAGTCGGTCCCTGATGTTTTTTCTGGAGAGAAGTGGCTTTTTTGCTGCCCTCCTTGAAACCAGGCCTTGCTCAAGTAGTCTCCGCCTCACAGTGCGTGCAGAAGCACTCACACCAGCCTGCTGCCATTGCTGAGCTAGCTCGGCACTGCTGGTAGTCCGATCCCGCAGCTGAAACAGTTTTAAGATACGGTCCTGGCGTTTGCTGGTCCTTCTTGGGCGCCCTGAAGCCATTTTGGCAACAATGGAAGCTCTCTCTTTGAAGTTCTTGATGATGCGATAGATTGTTGACTGAGATGCAATCTTTGTAGCTGCGATACTCTTCCCTGTTAGGCCATTTTTATGCAGAGCAATGATGGCTGCACGTGTTTCTTTAGAGATAACCATGGTTAACTGAAGAGAAACAATGATACCAAGCACCAGCCTCCTTTTAAAGTGTCCAGTGGTGTCATTCTTACTTAATCATGACTGATTGATCGCCAGCCCTGTCCTCATCAACACCCACACCTGTGTTAATGGAACAATCACTAAAACAATGTTAGCTGCTCCTTTTAAGGCAGGAATGCAATGATGTTGAAATGTGCTTTGGGGGTTAAAGTTCATTTTCTTAGCAAATATTGACTTTGCAAGTAATTGCTGTTAAGCTGATCACTCTTTATGACATTCTGGAGTATATGCAAATTGCCATTAGAAAAACTTAAGCAGTAGACTTTGTAAAAAATAATATTTGTAGCATTCTCAAAACTTTTGGCCATGACTGTACACCCCCAAAAGGAAAACGATACCCGTCGGACCGTGGACACCAAGAGCCCCGAAGGGTGAAAGAAGAAAGAGGTGGAAAGCAGTGGCGCTGTCGTGGGTTCTGGAAAAAATCATTACCGGTAAGTAATTTAAGATTTTTCCCTTCACCACGACAGCGCCACCAGAGAGAGTCTGAAGACAAATAACCCTAGGGAGGGACTACAGCCTGTAGCACCCGTCTACCGAACGTCAAAACCACCATGTCCGACAAGTCAAAAACCGATAGTGACTAAAAAGTCGTAGGAGAGGACTATCGATCCCGTAGAAGCTGAACACCCCTTCCCAGGACCCTAGAGCCAAAAAAATAAAAAATAAAGCCCAGCTCAGTCTCCAAGACCGGTTACCGCCAGGGAAGGCAGCCAAGATGTCCGACAATCAAGGAGTACAGCCCTTCTGCCTTGTAAGGAAAGATTACACAGTCATCCCAATTGAACACAATGGGAACGTACAGACAGGGCCTGAAGACCACAAACCCCCTGGGCAGACAGAAAGACAATTGGACTGGCAACCGTCAGGGATCAAAGAGGAGACGGAAAAGGGGAATCAAGGGGGACCCTGACAAGAAGCCAGGTACCCGAGTATAGCCGAGGGGAACCAAACAGGGAACCACCGAGCTCCCTGAGAAGAGAAGAAGAACCCCCTCACCGAACAAGCACCTGGCAAAAAATCCGGAACCAGAAAGCGCAGATAAGGCCGCCACTTGACCTTTCAAGGGGTAGACAGAGACAATCCATTCACGAGGCTCCAAAAGAAAAAAAAACAAACCCAAAACACAGCGGCCACAACCGGTGGTCCGCCCCTGCACCCTACTATAGAAGGGAATGGATCAATAAGCAGGCGCCTCCCCTTGTCCAGGCTGGCAGAAGAAAGCCCAAATCTGAGAGTGGAGAACAGGGACCCTAGAAGAGGAGATACGTCCTCCCTAGGAGGAGCCAAGGATGTGAAATCGACATCCATCGGGCCAAGAAACCAAGCCTCCTGGGCCAAAGGGGGCTATGAGAGAAGACAGAGGAGACTCCCCGCAGCCTCGTATGCACCTGTCGACATGTGTACAAATACCCTCGAACCAAGGTGAAGGTCGGGAAGGTACAAGGGACCTGTTCCCCATAACGTGAAGCACCCACCGCCCAGGGCGTGTCGGGAGAGGTGAGAGAACAACCGGTCTACTGCAGAGGTGGACCGGGAGCCAATAATCAGGAACCCCAAAAGCCCAAAGTGGCTGAAGACCGCCAACTGATACAACATGCTCCCTGGCACACCTGACTCCGGCCCAAGAGACCACTTGCGACAAGTCCATCCCCTGGATCCGAAGCGCCTGGGAAGGAAGTAAACATCTGTCAGGAAATAACTTGGGTAACCGACCCCTAAGGGAAGGGAGATCATGAGCCCCCGTGGCGAACGATGGACGCCAGACATCTTGGGGCCCAAGTGCACCATTACGCACCGTCCCATTAGCTGGAGAAAAAAAAAACAACCATTGCCATGGTGCATAGCTCCCGGATGCCGAGGCCCGCCGATGGTCCTGAGGACTCCAGGGAACCTGAACCACCTGAGTGCGCAAAGGGACCCCCAACCCCAATGTGCCAGCATCTGTAGCTGAGGAGGCCCGAACTGGGAGTGACCAAGGGACCCCAGCCCTTCAACCAGACACCCTCGGAATAGCCTTTGGGCTCAAAACACCTCCCGAGGCAGGGAATGGGAAGGAATACCGTCCAGGGAAAGCCCGAACGCATGCCACCACGGACTCCATAAGGATATTGCGTCACAGAGACAGGACTGGGCCTGAGAAGGAGGCCCAAGTCCCAACCGAAAACACCGCCTCCCAAAGCGGAAGGCAGAGCTGGGAACAAGAGATCCGGAGCAGACCTGAACAGGGACATCCTATGGAGGGCTGCAGTCCCGAATATATGAGGTACCCAGAGAGGGGATAAGGAAGAACTCCCTCTTACCAATGTTTCAACACTCCCGACAGGGAGGGTTACACTAAGGAACCTTTGAAGGGAAACGGGAATTGGAACGTGCCGATACCTGCCCGTAAGACCTAGAAACTGCCACACAACATCCAGCCGGAAATGATGATAAAACCGGGTAGTGGTTGCGGCGGTTCAAACCGAGAAAAGTCCAGAATGGACTGGCTCGTATCCTTACGAGAAACAGCGGAGAAGAAAACTGAAGCCAGCTACTGTTACTCCCCTGGGAACGGCCATCGGAACGGATGTCCCGAGAAAGCCCCCCACAGCTTGCCGCAGGGCAGGCCGGTGTTGCGCCAACCCGTACTAGAAGGGTCAACACGAAGCCTGGTCCACTAATCAGCCATCCAACCATCTCGGAAGGAGGGCTGCTCCCTTCCAGGAACGTCATCCCGCAGAAGCTGCGGCCTCAAACAGATATCTGCCATGCCCTGGGAAGGAGACTAAGGTAGATTCGAACTGGAAGACTCATGCCCATCTGTCACCCAGCGAACTCCCAGCTGACATTTGTCCGGCGGCGATAAGACAGCAGCAGCTGCCACTGTCCAAAAGCCGCAGCTCCATTAGCTCGAGGCATGGCAGCGAGGATCTGAACGCGAGGTGCCACTGCCGTGACCTGGACTTCCAATCGCAATAGCCAGAGCCGTAGAGATCTAGCTATTTAGAACCCAGTGGCTGCCAGGCTAAGGGCTCCCCTGGAGGAACCGTCAAAGCACCGAATTGGCAGAGAGGACTGTCCTGCCGATTCAGCGATTGGTACAGCGATCAGAGGACAATGACCTCCGAGGGAAGAAACTACTCTTGAAGGGAGAAGTCTACTGAACAAAAGCCCTCCTAACCGGGTAGTTTACCACTCTCGCACCAAGTTATCGTCTGCAGTACGGACAGGAAGCAATGGTGAGTGATCCGTTCCAGTCTACTGAAACCTGGAACCTTTAGCGAGTCTTGGTGTCAACGGAACCAGGGATTCCCAGACAGTCTCCCATGCCGGCACGTGCCCAGCCTCAACTGCGTAGCAGCTGCGATCTGATGAGGGCAGGCACATTCAGTTCAAAGTGACCGATGACTGGACCTTTCGCTTCCTCAGACCTGTTGCAGCCCTGCCCACTTACACAGGCGATGAACATCGGCTCTCGGAGGGCACGGCCTGCACCCAGAACCCAAAGGGATTAAGCTAGAGAGGAACGGGGAGCTGATTCAAGGTCTCTCCAGAGTTCCAGCAGCCTGCACCCGTCCTAGCTACGCGGTTTGCTGAAGGAGGTTGGAATAACCTGCCGGGATACCCCCTGCAATCCACTTATCCTACTAGAGGCCAGGTCTCCCAGGGAAGGGGGATATATAGAAGGGAGAACCCCTACTGTCAGTCTGCGCAGCCTAGCATTAGCCTCTCTACAGGCAGAGAACCCCCATTTATGGGAATACCAACGGAGGGTCTCACCCTCTGCAGTCCGGCTCCGTAGAATGAGTGGCCTGCTGGGGAACTCCCGCGTGAAGGAGCGACCACCACCCATTTCCCTGCGCTACAACCGCCATCGCTCACCCGATGTTCCCTCAAGGTAGATACGGAGGAATGGTACGAGCCCCCAAGAATCTGCACCTGTAGGCCAGGGAGGCAGTAGCGGAGGACAGCGTCATGTTGCCAACCACCGGGCATGTGGAGAGACAACTTCCGGTATCAGCCGATGGTACCTCCTCGCCAGTACACGGAACCTGACTGCAACCGTCCAGCGTGTTCCACTGCAGGGAACGCCGCCGTGTGCCGAACAGGACAGGGAAAAAAACAGCAATTCCCGCAGGGACCGGTCCGGGCAGGAACGCAGGTAAGTGTGTTTCCAAACTTCTCCCGCCCTGGCGTGCTCAGACAGCAGCCGGGCGCCAAGCAGAGGCACCATCCCGAATGATTGAGGGGCAAATTCCGCAGGGACTGTCGCAGAGCAGAGACACAGCCCAGAGGATCGCGCAAACCCATGCAGCCCGCTCTAAGGCTATGTGCGCACTTACCGGATTTTGCCGCGGATTTTTTGCGGTTTTGCTGCATGTTTCGCTGCAGAAAATGTTCATAACATCTCTGCAGTGAATCACCAGCAAAACCTATGGGAAAAAAAAATCCTGTGCGCACTAGGCGGAATTTGATAGCTGCATGTTTTGCTGCGGGATTCCCGCAGCAAAAACCAATTGCATGTCAATTCTTTTCCGCACATCGCTGCGGTATTTCACTCCATTGACTCCAATGTAATCGTGAAATCCCGCAGGGAATAACGCAGGCAGCAAATTCTGTGCGGTTCACTGCGTTTTGCTGCGTTATTCCCTGCGGTATTTCGCGGTTTACCTCCGGTAATGTCCATTGCTTGCCTGCGGTTTTGCAGGGAAGTGATGTCATTACAGGAAGAGGAAGCCGTGCAGAGAGTAAACAAACACACAGATCACAGACACAGACACATCACAGACACAGAGAAAACACATAGAAAGCAAACGGAAATATAGAAAACAAAACATGTGGGCTCCGCTGTATATTTACCGTCCAGCCGAGGTAAACACACAGCGGCGGCCCGGTATTCTCAGGCTGGGGAGGGAGAGGGGCAGGGTTAATGTCCCCCTCCGGCAGCCGAGAATATCAACCACAGCTGCCCCGGCACTGTCGCATGCATTATGCGGCAGTACCGGCGTGTCCCCGGCTCTTCCTGCCACCGTGTAGCAGTGGCAGTCAGGGTAATACAAGGGGTTAATGGTGATGGATCACCGCCATTAACTCCAGGCTTGATCATGGCAGCGTCTATCATTTCCCACGGCCGGTAATGTGAACTCACCGCCGACCGTGGGAAATGCAGCGATCTGTCCTCTATCTATTCATCTGTCTCTTTATCCATCTACTATCTAAGAAGGAAATGATTTTTTTTTTTCTTTTTTTCAATGTGCTTTATTGCATTGAATGCAATAAGCACATGTACCAACCCGCACGCGGCAAAACCGCGAACAATACCGCGGCAAACCGCATGCGGTTTTCGGGTGCGGTTTGCCGCGGTTTTTTTACTGCGGGTGCGGTAATCTTTGAGAGCATGCGGAATTTTCTCAAGAAAATTCCATTTCCCAGTGCGCACATAGCCTAAAACCAAGTCCTCCTGTCCAGTGCACGCAGGGTGCTTCCAGGGAATCCTCCATGAAACCAGGAGCAGCTGGTAACCAGCAGAGCCATCTCCCTGAGGCAAGCAGCGGTGGGCAGCACCAACTCGCTGCCCACCATGCAGGTGCAGAGGCGACGCACATCACTGACGTCACTACCTCACCTCCGACATCCGGAAGCAGGAGGACGTCACTTTGACACGCACTACCTGCAGGGCAGCCGCCGGGCGCCCAGCAGGGATGCAAACCCGGGAGGAAAATGGCTCCGGATGGACCAGCCGCCGGGCGGCAAACCGCCAGAACCACACAGGCCGCCGACCATCTGCTGCATGTACCGCCCTCTGGGACCGCAGCCGGGCGCCGAGAGGGGACGCAAGAAGCAGCGATTCTGGGAGGGACAGCCGCCGGGCGCTGACCCAGGGCCACATCATAGTACAGGCACCTTACCTGTTCATGCCGCACGTACCACCCGCTGGGACAGCCGCCGGGCTGGGGCGCGATTCCAGGTGAGGAAGCGGCAGCGCAGACAGGGACAGCTGCCGGGCATCCGACCCAGGCCGCAACACCTGTGCATTTCACCTTGCCCTCACCGGGGAGGGATTCCCCGAGGATGCATCCAGGGCTGAGACAGAGCCCGCATCTCCAGCTCCACGCAGCCCCAGGATCAGCCATCTTCACCGTAGCAGCGCCACAGCACTTCTGGGTCTCCCATCCTGGGACAGGAAACCGAAAACTAATGCGAGAGAGAGGAACCGCCCTTTTTATTTCAGTGGGTTTCCTGTCCTAGGGTGGGCGGACCTCTCTCTGGTGGCGCTGTCGTGGTGAAGGGAAAATATTATTTTTTATATTCACAGCCCAAAAGTTATACAATTCAGTGATTCACCTGAGGGTTAACATTTCTCACTACATCCCTAGGTGTAGTTTCCAGTATGTGTTCACTTGTGGAGAAGTTGTGGGTGGGGGAAGAGTTCTAGTGGTTTGGCATTTCAGGGGATCTTCAAATGGGACATTGAATCCGCAATCTGTTCCAGCCACAATACCACTTCTTCCCTTCCGAGCCGTGTAGTTTGACAGTAGACAATAGTTTGCCTTCATATATGAGGCATCAGTGTACTAAGGAGAATTTGCACAACAAATTGTATGGTGCAGTTTTTCCTGTTACGGTTTTGAAAATGAAAAATTTGGGGTTTAAGTAATATTTTTGTGGGAGAAAGTTTTTTTCCTTCCATATTGCTTTAGTTCCTATGAGGAACGTGAATGGTTAATAAACTTTTTGGATGTAGTTTTGAGCAGTGTGCGGGGTGCAGTTTTTAGGATGGGGTTACTTGGGTATTTTCTGTTACCTAGGCCTCTCAAAGTCACTTCAAATGTGATCCCAAAAAAATAAAACTGGTTTTGTTGGACAAATGAGAAATTGCCGATTGTTAGGAAGTTAAACTTTTAACTTCCCAAGTAAAAATATGTTTCAAAAATGTGTAAAGCTGCAAAGTAGACGTGGTGTATGTTATTTATTAACCATTTTGTGTGATATACCTTATTTTTCGCTTTATAAAATGCACTTTTGTTCCCCCAAATTTTGGGGGAAAGTAGGGGGTGCGTCTTATAATCAGAATATACAGATGTCACGAACCACCGGGGGGGGTCACTCAGAAATCCCCCGCGCTGGCTACCAGTACGTCACAATCGGGGGGTAACAAGTGGGGGTCACCCCTCCTTTATACCTCCCGACCGACAGACAGAGCACGTGACGCGCTCTCTAGCGCCCCTCTTATAGTCAGGCCAATTATGGAATTGCCCGACAATAAGCAAGGAGGCCGCTATACTACTTATGCCGATTATTGAAGGGTCCCCGGTGAGAGTAGGGTATATATTCCCCCGACCTCCGCGGGCGGAATATATAAAATCTCCCCGAATCTCACTGGCCTCCCCACAATAATCCTTGGCACAACTCGCTGCCACCAACCGCTTCACGGTAACTATTAGCCGAACACACAGACGTGGGATTCAAGATCGAGATAACAGAACAGCCCAAGATTAATTATATAATTTAATCAGCCTAAAGCACACTAGAAACTACAATATATACAATAGGGAATCTACAGAATATACATATGTCAGAGTACAGTTACAAGCAAAGCATGGGTTACAAACAGGCATACACAGTTCCAGCAGTTACCTTGTGCGTCTGGCCACAGGGGGGCGCCATAGACCAGGTTTCCAGGAACTCCCTCACAGGTCTTTCCCAACCAGGCCCCCGAGCAGAAGAACACTGGAAAATGGCCGAAGTAGGGTTATCAACCTGGGCAAATCCAGGTCCCCTCCTACCTTAGTGACCTCAGAGGGAGCACTGCTCCACCCCTGGCTGGAGTTATGGACAAAATCCACAACATGGAATATGGCCATAACTTGGCCTGGGAGCGTCGTAGGCGGACGCCGACGCTCTCATTGTGACAGCTATGAATTTAGCTACAGAACGAGAGGACTCATGACTTGTCTACTAGTTCCCCATTGGCTGATATCACGCCTGGGGTATTTCCCCAGGTCCTGCTCCCATAAAAAGGGTGTGCCAGCATCGTCCGCATGCGGAGACACCATTTTTATGGTTGCCATATTTATCGGAAATATGGCTTGCGAGATATGAACCATTTTTTACTGGAGTCGTCCTGTCTGGATACTTCCAAGCTTGCTAACTAGATAGCAGCCCCTGCTACAGGGTCACGGCAGGGAGTCATCCTGTGTCCATTGTTCCCACATCACCTAATCTCCATATCACAGGAGATGGCCATGGGATGTGTTGCTGGGATGTGACACCTTCACAGATGCTGGACATCTGAGAACAAGAAGGGAGGGGGCACTGCCATGGAGTGATGAGAGCGATTATGACTGGAAGTCATAATTCATCTTCATATCCCAGGGTTTGCCTCACACCTCCCCCCTTTTGAGGGCGCTAGGGGGCAGCACACTCCGGTGTTCCCCCGTGCGCCCGTCCGCGACCTCTCCTTGTCGGGACAGCCCGTCTGCGTTACCGTGGTCCCGGCCCCTTTTGTGGCGAATGGTGAAGTGGTATTGCTGGAGCGCAAGGCTCCATCGCAACAATCGCCCATTCGTCCCAGAGACAGTGTGTAACCAGCTGAGGGGATTGTGGTCCGTCTCCACGATGAAGTGGCGCCCGTATAGATAGGGTTGCAGACGCTGCAGGGCCCACACTATGGCCAGGCACTCCTTTTCCATCGTGGAATAGGCCACTTCCCTTGGTAACAGCTTCCTGCTCAGGTACAAGACTGGGTGCTCTTGGCTCGCAGAGTCCACCTGGCTGAGCACCGCACCGAGGCCGAAGTCACTGGCGTCGGTCTGTACTACAAACGGCCGCGTGAAGTCGGCTGCCTGTAGCACGGGCGGGCTGGACAGGGCGTCCTTTAGGGCCCGGAAGGCTGTCTCGCAGTCCATTGTCCAATCGACTGCAGAGGGCAGCTTCTTCTTGGTGAGGTCCGTCAAGGGCTTTGCCAGGCTACTATAGCATGGAACAAACCTCCTATAGTACCCAGCGGTCCCCAAGAAGGACATCACCTGCTTCTTGGTCCTGGGGGTGGGCCAGGATGCGATGGCTTCCACTTTCTCAGGCTCGGGCTTCAGTGTTCTCCCGCCTACCCGGTGACCGAGGTACTGGACCTCGCTCATGGCCAGCTGACACTTTCCCGGCTTGATGGTCAAACCTGCCTGGTGGATCCGCCTGAGCACCTGTGCTAGATGCTCTAGGTGATCTTCCCAGGTGGGACTGAAGACGGCAATGTCATCCAGGTACGCGGCCGCGTACCCTTCAAGTCCCTTGAGCAGGGTGTTGACCATCCGCTGGAAAGTGGCAGGGGCATTCCTCATCCCGAATGGCATCACCGTGGACTCGTACAGTCCAAATGGGGTAATAAAGGCAGAGCGTTCCCTGGCCTTGCGAGTCAGGGGGATCTGCCAATATCCCCGGCTCAGATCCATGATGGTCAGGTACTGAGCCCCGGCCAACTGATCGAGCAGGTCATCGATGCGTGGCATTGGGTACGCATCGGCGACCGTGACAGCATTGAGCCCCCTGTAGTCCACGCAGAACCGAGTGGTTCGGTCCTTCTTAGGGACGAGGACTACAGGCGAGGCCCAAGCGCTGTTGGATGCCTGGATCACCCCCAGCTTCAGCATCTCGTCAATCTCCTGGCGCATGTGTTGCTGCACCTCCAGGGAGACCCGATATGCTGAACGCCGGATCGGGGGATGATCCCCAGTGTCCACGTGATGGACAGCCAAGTTAGTCCTTCCGGGCTGGTTGGTAAACAACCCCCGGAAGGGGTGTAGGGTGGCCCACAGCTGGGACCGTTGGTCCTCCAAGAGCTGGTGGCCAACCTCCACATCCTCAATGGATCCGCCTGCCCTAACCTGGGCTAGCATATCCAAGAGGGTTTCCGCTTCTCCCTCCTCGGGCAGGTTGCACACGGGGAGCGCACATGCCTCCCGCTCATGATGTGCCTTCATCATGTTCACATGGAAGGGCTTCCGCCTTCCACGGGCAGGGTCCAGGGTGACCAGGTACGTCACAGGGTTGAGCTGCTGGTACACGAGGTATGGGCCTTCCCAGGCTGCCTGAAGCTTGTCCTGTGGTACGGGGACCAGTACCCACACCTTTTGACCCACTTGGTAGGTCCTCTCACAAGCGTTCTGGTCGTACCAACGCTTCTGATCGGCCTGGGCTTGAGCCATATTGTCGTGTACCAGTTGCGTCAAGGCCTGCATTTTGTCCCGGAAGCGCATGACATACTCGATAACCGACACTCCAGGGGTGGCCAAATCCCCTTCCCAAGCCTCTTTCACCAGAGCCAGGGGGCCCCGCACACGTCGCCCGTACAGGAGCTCAAACGGTGAGAATCCTGTTGAGGCCTGTGGAACCTCCCGGTAAGCAAATAACAGGTGTGGGAGATACCGCTCCCAGTCACGCCCGTGGGAGTCGACCAACATCTTAAGCATCTGCTTTAAGGTGCCATTGAACCGCTCGCACAGGCCATTAGTCTGTGGATGGTACGGGCTGGCCACCAGATGTCGCACCTGGACTTGCTTACAGAGGGCCTCCATCAGCTGGGACATGAATTGGGTTCCCCGGTCAGTGAGCATTTCCTGGGGAAAACCCACTCGGGAGAAAATCTCCAGCAATGCGGTGGCCACCTTGTCAGCCCGAATGGACGACAAGGCCACTGCTTCTGGGTACCGGGTGGCATAGTCCACTACCGTCAGTATGAAGCGTTTCCCGGAGCTACTGGGGATGGCCAGCGGGCCGACCAGATCCACAGCCACCCTCCTGAAAGGCTCATCGATGATGGGCAGAGATACCAGTGGGGCTTTGGGGTGTGGCCCCGCCTTTCCCACTCTCTGACAGGTTTCACACGAACGGCAGTAGGCAGCCACATCGGCCCCCATTTTTGGCCAGTAGAAATGCTGGTTTAACCTGGCCTTGGTCTTAGCGATCCCTAGGTGTCCGGCCATCGGAATCTCATGTGCGATCCGCAACAACTCCGTCCGGAACGGATAGGGTACCACCAACTGTCGGTCCCTGGGCCACGCCTCCGGTGAACCCTGCTGGACCGTGGCCCGGTACAGCCGTCCTTGGTCCCAGACCACTCGCTCCGGGTCCGAGTCCGAGGGAGGCTGTGCCGCCTGCTCCTTAAGAGCTTTCAGGCTGTCGTCAGCTTCTAACGCTGCCTGAAACCCCTGACTAGATGTGGCCAGAATCGACGAGACTGTCACATCTTCAGTCAGTACCCCGGGACCTGTGTCCTGGCCTCCACCTGACTCGGCTGCCACTTGGTCAGAAGGGGAAGAGCTATCGGACCTCCGGGAGGCCCCTGGGCTTCCAGCACTCCCACTGCGGGTGACAGCGGCCACAGCCGCTGCGACCGTGGGTCGTGCCTGCTCCTCCTCCGTTCCTGACCAAGTCGCCGGTTCAGGCAGACCTACCTGGCTTCCTGACACCCCGGTTGTGGGGGAACCATGCACCGAGATCTTACCTGGGAGCACTTCCGCTCCTGGACCGGCCCCAATCTCACCTGCCTGTTCCCCTCCTGCAGCAACAGAACCCCGCTGTGAAATCTCTGGGGACCCCACATTTGCTGTGGTAGCCCCCACCCCACACACTGGTCCTCCCCCTGCAGCACCCTGCTCTCTGCTTATCCCTGCAGAGGGCAACAGATCCCAGCTCACTGGCTGGTTACTTGTAGAGGCATTGTCACACCTTTCTCTGACCCCCTCCCCTGTCACAGCTGCAGCTGTGTGTGTGTCTATGGTGTCTATGCAAGCAGAAATATCAGAGTTCACTCCCTCCTCCCTTACATCATTCATAGATAACACATTAACATTGTTAGGAGTCATGTCAGTACGGGCTGAAGGTTCAGCCCTTGGGGGGGGCCCAAACTGGGAGGTTATCTGCCCCAAATCTGTCCCAAGTAGCACGTTTGCAGGGATCCGATCAGTTACCCCCACCTCCCTCACCCCTCGCCCTGCGCCCCAGTCCACATAAATGTCAGCAACAGGCAGCGCCGGGTCAATGCCTCCAATCCCGGAGACAGCGAGGGTTTTTCCAGGGATCCAGTCTTGGGGGGACACCATCCCAGGCCGCACCAGAGTCACCTCCGAGGCGCTGTCTCGCAATCCTATGGTCACAGACCGGCCGACGGTGACAGGTTGGAAGCTGTCCAGGGACCTACCACCACCCCCACCCACACAATACACCTTGGGCGGCCCTTGGGACGGGGACGGAGCCGGGGCCTTGGGACGCTGAGGGCACATGGCCTTGAAGTGTCCAGGTAGGTTGCACTGGTGGCACCGTCTTGGTTCTGCCACGGGCCTGGAGAGGGGAGTTGAGGGGGACACCCCCTGCAGTCTAGGGGCAGGTGGGGCAGTCGTAGAATTCATCTTACCCCCTCTCCAGGTGCTGCTGGTGGCTGCTCTCCTGGCCTCAGGAGCCCGATTGTTGGTGTAGTCATCGGCCAGGGCAGCTGTAGCCGTGGACCCCTTTGGCTTCTGGTCTCGGATGAACTGGCGGAGATCCTCAGGGCAGTTCCACAAGAGTTGCTCCGTGATGAACAAGTCCAGGATCTCCGGTCCGGTGGAAAGCTGCAGGCCTTGGGTCCAGTGGTCGGCAGCTCGGGCAAGTGCCCGCCGGTGGTCAGCCCAGGAGTCCTTTGGTCCCTTTTGCAGGGTCCGGAACTTCTTGCGGTAGGACTCTGGAGTGAGGTTGTACTGTTGGATCAGGGCCCGCTTGATGGTGTCGTAGCCCTGATCTGCCTCAGCAGGCAAGTCCCCAAGGATATCCAGGGCCTTACCCCTTAGACGGGGGGGGTCAGGTATTTGGCCCACTGATCCTTGTCCAGATGGTGCTGCAAGCAAGTCCGTTCAAAAGCAGTCAGGAAAGAGTCCAAGTCTCCATCCTTCTCCAGCACTGGGAAGTCCTCAACACGGACCTTTGGAAGTTTGGTGTTTTGAAGGTCACATGTGGCTGATGAGGGCCGGAGCTGAGCTAGCTGCAGCTGGTAGTCACGGTCTGCCTGTCGCTCTCGCTCTTCACGCGCTGCTTGCCGTTCCGCAGCCTCAGCGTCACGCGCTGCTTGCCGCTCCGCAGCCTCAGCGTCACGCGCTGCCTGTCGCTCACGCTCGGCCATGAGTATCTCGTAGGTATCCCGGTCTCCAGCCATAAGCCTGGCCAAGGCAGCTTGAAGGAGGGCCTCTGCACCTCTTAGGCCGGAGGGATTGGCAAGTGGTGATCTGCGGCACGCTGCGGAGCCTGGTGATTCACTGTCCATTGCAGAGCGGTGGACTGGCATCTGGCTCGTTGAGGACCCTTGGGCGAGCTCCTCCTCATCTTGTCCAGCAGTGCCAGGTTGTGCAATGTCCTCTGCAGAGCTGTTCTCTGGCGTCGGGCTCTTGGAGGGCTCGTGGACAACCTCCTCATCGTCTCTGGCCTGAGCATCGGCCATTCCTTTGGCTTTGCTCCTGGTGCTCTCAGCCATTGTTGCAGACTTTGGTCACTGACACAGAACTGACACCTGATGCCTCCACACACCTTACAGTATCTGCACTCTGACACTCTAGTGTTGAGCTAGTCTGAAGACCCCAGCAGCCACAGCTGCTGCAGGCAGTCTTTAGTGTCTGGGAGTATGGGTCTCACACTCACACACACTATTATCTCGATCCCACCGCTATGCCACCAATATGTCACGAACCACCGGGGGGGTCACTCAGAAATCCCCCGCGCTGGCTACCAGTACGTCACAATCGGGGGGTAACAAGTGGGGGTCACCCCTCCTTTATACCTCCCGACCGACAGACAGAGCACGTGACGCGCTCTCTAGCGCCCCTCTTATAGTCAGGCCAATTATGGAATTGCCCGACAATAAGCAAGGAGGCCGCTATACTACTTATGCCGATTATTGAAGGGTCCCCGGTGAGAGTAGGGTATATATTCCCCCGACCTCCGCGGGCGGAATATATAAAATCTCCCCGAATCTCACTGGCCTCCCCACAATAATCCTTGGCACAACTCGCTGCCACCAACCGCTTCACGGTAACTATTAGCCGAACACACAGACGTGGGATTCAAGATCGAGATAACAGAACAGCCCAAGATTAATTATATAATTTAATCAGCCTAAAGCACACTAGAAACTACAATATATACAATAGGGAATCTACAGAATATACATATGTCAGAGTACAGTTACAAGCAAAGCATGGGTTACAAACAGGCATACACAGTTCCAGCAGTTACCTTGTGCGTCTGGCCACAGGGGGGCGCCATAGACCAGGTTTCCAGGAACTCCCTCACAGGTCTTTCCCAACCAGGCCCCCGAGCAGAAGAACACTGGAAAATGGCCGAAGTAGGGTTATCAACCTGGGCAAATCCAGGTCCCCTCCTACCTTAGTGACCTCAGAGGGAGCACTGCTCCACCCCTGGCTGGAGTTATGGACAAAATCCACAACATGGAATATGGCCATAACTTGGCCTGGGAGCGTCGTAGGCGGACGCCGACGCTCTCATTGTGACAGCTATGAATTTAGCTACAGAACGAGAGGACTCATGACTTGTCTACTAGTTCCCCATTGGCTGATATCACGCCTGGGGTATTTCCCCAGGTCCTGCTCCCATAAAAAGGGTGTGCCAGCATCGTCCGCATGCGGAGACACCATTTTTATGGTTGCCATATTTATCGGAAATATGGCTTGCGAGATATGAACCATTTTTTACTGGAGTCGTCCTGTCTGGATACTTCCAAGCTTGCTAACTAGATAGCAGCCCCTGCTACAGGGTCACGGCAGGGAGTCATCCTGTGTCCATTGTTCCCACATCACCTAATCTCCATATCACAGGAGATGGCCATGGGATGTGTTGCTGGGATGTGACACCTTCACAGATGCTGGACATCTGAGAACAAGAAGGGAGGGGGCACTGCCATGGAGTGATGAGAGCGATTATGACTGGAAGTCATAATTCATCTTCATATCCCAGGGTTTGCCTCACAACAGATTATATACTGCAGGGCCCAGGGGAGGTGGGGGCAGCTCTGGAGCGGTCCTGGAGGCTGAGGCAGGCTTATGGAGGCTAGAGTGAAGGCTGCAGGAGGCAGCGTGAGATCTCCTGCTCATATAATATGCACTGCTGCTGTCCATCACCGTGGTCCGTGGTGCTGAAACCACACCACGGTGATGCGCTGGGGGAGCGGCGCATATTATATGTGCCTGTGCCCCCTTTGATGGAACATGCCCCCCCCGTGTTAGATATGGCCCCCATGCTGCTGCCCATAGTAAGATAAATTCTTTACTTACCTCCTCCAGCGTGTCTCCCCGGTCCCCCTGCTGCCGCTGTGATCAGGCACGCAGAGATGATGTCACTCTGCTGTGCCGATCACATGACCGGCACCGAGAACCAGAAAGTGCAGGAGCTCAGCAGCACGGAGGGAGACACCGCAAGGACAGCGCTGGAGAAGGTAAGTAAAGAGTTTTTTATTTTACTATGGGCACTGGCAGCAGCATGGGGCCATATCAAACACAGGGGGACGTGTGCCACCCATAGGGGCCATGTGCAGCACAGGGGGACGTGTGCCACCCATAGGGGCCATGTGCAGCACAGGGGGACATGTGCCATCCATAGGAGACCTGTGCCAGCTGTAGGGGACGTGTGCCATCACAATGGGGCTATATTCAATATAAAAAGGGGCCATATCCAGATTAAGGGGGCTAATTTTAGGATGGGGGGCCATGAGGGACATATACCCTATATGATTTGTTAGACGAACACTGGCATTATAAGACGGACCCCATTTAACATTAAAAAAAAAAACAAAAATATAAAATCTTTTTCCTTCACCAAATTTGGGGGTGTGTCTTATAAAGCGAAGAATACGGCAACTCTCTGGTTTAAGGGTAACAAAATTCAAAGTTAGAACATTTTGATATTTACCAAATTTTCTTCACAAATAAATGGAAATTATATATACATACATACATACATACATACATACATACATATATATATATATATATACACACACACCGTATTTTTTGGACTATAAGACGCACCGGACTATAAGACGCACCCTGGTTTTAGAGGAGGAAAATGGGAAAATAAAACTTTAAGCAAAAAATGTGGTCATGACACACTGTTATGGGGCGAGGATCTGCTGCTGACACTGTTATGGGGGTAATGTCCCCAAATTCTCTACTAAGGTACCCCATCCTGGTAATGATCCTCCTGCCTTGTATAGGATCCTGCTATAAACCCCCATTCAGCCTGTTCACATACCCCCCCCCCATCCAGCCTGTTCACATCCCCCCCCCCCATCCAGCCTGTTCACATCCCCCCCCCCCCATCCAGCCTGTTCACATCCCCCCCCCCATCCAGCCTGTTCACATCCCCCCCCCCATCCAGCCTGTTCACATCCCCCCCCCCCCATCCAGCCTGTTCACATCCCCCCCCCCCCACCCAGCCTGTTCACATCCCCCCCCCCCACCCAGCCTGTTCACATCCCCCCCCCTCATCCAGCCTGTTCACATCCCCCCCCCTCATCCAGCCTGTTCACATCCCCCCCCCCTCATCCAGCCTGTTCACATCCCCCCCCCTCATCCAGCCTGTTCACATACCACCCCCTCATCCAGCCTGTTCACATACCACCCACCCCCCCATCCAGCCTGTTCACATCCCCCCCCCCATCCAGCCTTTTCACATCCCCCCCCCCATCCAGCCTGTTCACATCCCCCCCCATCCAGCCTGTTCACATCCCCACCCCCCCTCCAGCCTGTTCACATCCCACCCCCCCTCATCCAGCCTGTTTCCATACACCCCCCCCATCCAGCCTGTTCCCATACACCCCCCCCCCCATCCAGCCTGTTCCCATACACCCCCCCCCCCCAATCAAGCCTGTTCCCATACACCCCCCCCCCATCCAGCCTCTTCCCATACACCCCCCCCCCCCCACCCAGCCTGTTCGCATACTCCCATCCTGCTATATGCCCCCATCGTGCTCATATACCATCCTGGTATATGGCCTGTATCCTATAGCACAGAGAAAAAAAATAAACGTTTATACTCACCTTTTCCTCACTCCCTGCAGCACCGGGAGGGTATCTTCCTCTCTGGCACGCTGACCTGTGTGTGTGGAGCCGTTCCCCTGCAGCACGCGATGTCTTCCTGTCTGTGCCGACCAGCTCGGCACAGATCAGCTGACCAGCTCGGCACAGATCAGCTGACCAGCTCGGCACAGATCAGCTGACGGGCACAGACAGGAAGACATCGCGTGCAGCAGGGGGGCGGCTCCACACACGGGGACGGGTGAGTGTACTGATTCACTGCACCCCGCGCTGGTAATGACGCGCGGGGGGCAGTGAATACAGCCGCACATGATCACTCCAGGCTGTAATTGCCAGGGGTGATCATGCGGCCGGCTCTTTGCTATGCGCGCGTCCCCGCTCGTCCTCCCGCCCACCTGTCAGTGCCGGCTTCAGCGCTGAGAAATGGGCGGGATGATGGGCGTGCATATGTAATGAGCGGGCCCACGTGGTCACGGCAGGCGCTGCTGCTGCCTGCTCGTGCCCCCGATGACCTGCAGCACCCTCATTCCTGGCCGCAGCCCTATAGTCCGACCAGAAGACGCACCCCCAACTTTCCCCCAACATTTGGGGGGAAAAAAGTGCGTCTTATGGTCCGAAAAATACGGTGTGTGTGTGTATGTATATATATATATATATATATATATATATATATATATATATATATATATATATATATATATATATATATATATATATATATATATATATATATATATATATATATATATATATATATATATATATATATATAAAAAAAATTTTCATAAAATTTACCACTAACATGAAGTACAATATGAAAAAAAAGAGAATTTTGTTTACTTACCGTAAATTCTTTTTCTTAGGCTATGTGCGCACTAGAGATGTGAAGTTTCTCAAGAAAATTTCTTGAGAAACATCTGCCAGTGAAAGATTTCCGGACCTGCGGAAAAAATCCGCACCAAATCCGCATGCGGATTTGCCGCGATTTTCCCGCGGGTGGTTCCCTGCGGATTTCTGCAGGCTGTACTGCCGAAATCCACAGGGTACCTGCGGAAATAATGGACATGTTCATTTTCTCAAGAAAGTTTCTCGAGAAATTCTTCTCGCGGAAATTTCTTGAGAAAAATCCGCACCAGTGCGCACAGCTATTTTTTTTTTCCATAGAATTTGCTGGGAAATGTCTGCACAAAGATTGCAGACATTTCTCAAGAAATTTCCGCGGCAAATCCGCGGGTAAATCCGCGGGTGAAAAGCTCTAGTGCGCACATAGCCTTATAGTTCCGTATTGGGAGACCCAGACCATGGGGTGTTTAGCTTCTGCCTCCGGAGGACACACAAAGTACTACACTTAAAAGTGTAGCTCCTCCCTCTGAGCTTATACACCCCCTGGAGAACCAGATCTAGCCAGTTTAGTGCAAAAGCTGAAGGAGAATAGCCACCCACAAGTAGAACCGAGCAAGAACCGGAACAACCGGAGACTCTGTCCACGACAACAGCCGGTGATAACACATGGAACAAGAAAATTGCCAACAGGCAACAGGGAGAGAGCTGGGTCTCCCAATACGGAACTATAAGAAAAAGAATTTACGGTAAGTAAACAAAATTCTCTTTTTCTTTATCGTTCCTATGGGAGACCCAGACCATGGGACGTTCCAAATCTGTCCCTGGGTGGGAATAAACAGAAAAACCTAAGAAGTAGGCGGAGCCTAACTTCACAAGTGGGCGACAGCCGCCTGAAGGATGCGTCTGCCCAAGCTCGCATCTGCCGAAGCATGAGCATGCACTTGGTAGTGCTTCGAAAAGGTATGCAGGCTAGTCCAAGTGGCAGCCTGACAGACTTGTTGAGCCGTAGCCTGGTGCCTAAAAGCCCAAGAGGCACCGACAGCTCTGGTCGAGTGTGCTTTGAAAAGCTTGAGAGGTGCACCGCCTAAGCGCAGCGGTGCGAGACACATTAATCCGGAGAGCACGCACCAGATCCAGAGAATGCAGCGCTTTCTCAAAGCGATGAACAGGGGCCGGACAGAAGGAAGGCAAGGAAATGTCCTGGTTAAGGTGGAAGGGAGAGACCACCTTAGGAAGAAAGTCCGGAGTCGGACGGAGAACTACCTTGTCTTGGTGAAAAACCAAAAAAGGTGACTCCGAGGAGAGCGCAGCCAAATCAGAGACTCTCCTGAGAGAAGTTATGGCAACTAGAAAGGCCACCCTTTGAGAAAGAAGATACAAAGAAACCTCCCTAAGGGGCTCAAAAGGGGGGTTTCTGCAATACCGTGAGGACCAAGTTAAGGTCCCAGGGATCCAAGGGCCGCCGGTAAGGCGGAATGATGTGAGACGCGCCTTGCATGAAGGTGCGGACCTGAGCCAGCCGGGCGAGACGCCGCTGGAACAGCACTGATAGAGCTGAGACTTGTCCCTTGAGAGAGTTGAGGGACAGTCCTAGCTGCAGACCGGACTGTAAAAAAGACAGAAGGGTCGGCAACGAGAATGGCCAAGGAGGATGGCCGGAAGAGTGACACCAGGACAGCAAAATTTTCCAAGTCCTGTGATAGATCTTGACGGAGGAAGACTTACGGGCCCGAGTCATAGTGGAGATGACTTCAGGAGGAATACCAGAAGCCGTCAAAATCCAGGACTCAAGAGCCACGCCGTCAATTTGAGTGCCGCAGAATTCGGGCGGAAAAACGTACCTTGCGAGAGTAGGTCTGGACGATCCGGAAGATGCCACGGCATCTCTACGGACAGTTGGAGCAGGTCCGGATACCAAGCTCGCCTGGGCCAGTCCGATGCAATGAGGATGACTCGACGGCCCTCCATTCTGATCTTGCGCAGGACTCTGGGCAAGAGAGCTAGAGAGGGAAACACGTAGGACAGACGAAACTGGGACCAATCCTGAACCAGAGCGTCCGCGGCGAAGGCCTGAGGATCGTGGGAGCGAGCCACATAAACCGGAACCTTGTTGTTGAGACGGGATGCCATTAGGTCCACGTCCGGAGTGCCCCACTTGCGGCAGATTGACTGAAACACTGCCGGGTGCAGGGACCACTCGCCACCGTCCACGGATTGACGGCTGAGATAATCTGCCTCCCAGTTTTCTACGCCTGGGATGTGGACTGCGGATATGGTGGACTTGGAGTCCTCCGCCCATTGAAGAATGCGTTGGACCTCCAACATTGCCAGGCGGCTGCGTGTCTCGCCTTGGTGATTGATGTAGGCAACCGCTGTCGCGTTGTCTGACTGGGCTCAAAATGTGCCTGCCCGCCAGCAGTTGGTGAAAGGCTAGGAGAGCTAGAAGCACAGCTCTGGTTTCCAGCACATTGATTGAAAGGGCTGACTCGGACGGAGTCCAAGTGCCCTGTGCTCTGTGGTGGAGATATACCGCTCCCCAGCCGGATAGGCTGGCATCCGTGGTGAGAATCACCCAGGACGGAGTCAGAAAGGAGCGCCCTTGGGACAGGGAGAGGGGTCGAAGCCACCACTGAAGAGAGCTCCTGGTCCGTGGCGACAGAGCCACTAACCTGTGTAAGGCGGAAGGCCGCTTGCCCCAACAGCGGAGAATGTCCAGCTGCAGGGGGCGCAGATGGAACTGGGCAAAGGGAACCGCCTCCATGGACGCCACCATTTGACCCAGCACCTGCATCAGGCGCCTGAGGGTATAACGGCGGGGCCGCAGCAGAGAGCGCACCGCTAGCCGGAGAGACTGCTGTTTGACTAAGGGCAACTTCACAAGTGCCGGCAAAGTCTCGAACTGCATCCCTAGGTACGTGAGACTCTGGGTCGGAGTCAGGGTGGACTTGGGAAGATTGACAAGCCACCCGAATTGGGCTAGAGTGGCGAGAGTGAGCGAGACACTCCGCTGACAGTCTGCGCTGGATGGAGCCTTGACCAGAAGGTCGTCCAGATAAGGAAGCACTGCCAACCCCTGGAGGTGCAGGACCGCAATCACTGCCGCCATGACCTTGGTGAATACCCGAGAGGCCGTGGATAACCCGAAGGGGAGAGCCACGAATTGGAAATTATCCCCTCCTATCGCAAAACGTAACCAACGCTGGTGTGACACTGCGATTGGCACATGTACATAGGCATCTCTGATGTCAAAGGACGCCAGGAAATCCCCTTGGGTCATAGAGGCAATGACTGATCGCAGAGACTCCATGCGAAAATGCCGCACCCGGACATGCTTGTTGAGAAGCTTGAGATCCAGGATGGGCCAGAAGGTACCGTCCTTTTTTGGAACTAGGAAGAGGTTTGAGTAAAAACCTCTGAACCGTTCTCGAGCAGGAACTGGTACAATCACACCGTTTGCCTGCAAGGATGCCACGGCCTGTGAGAAGGCGGCGGCCTTGAAGCAGGGGGGAGTTGAGAGAAAAAAAAATCTGTTTGGCGGGCTGGAAGAGAATTCTATCCTGTAGCCGTGAGATATGATGTCTCTCACCCACTGATCGGAGACTTGTTTTAACCAAGCGTCGCCAAAGTGGGAGAGCCTGCCACCGACTGAGGACGTGGCTGCAGCGGGCTGAGAGTCATGAGGAGGCTGCCTTAGTGGCAGAACCTCCTGCGGACTCTGCGGACGCGCTTTTGTGCGCCAGTTGGATTTCTGATCCTTAGCTGAGTTAGTTAGCGGACGAGGCGGAAGGCTTAGAGGATGACCAGTTGAAGGAACGAAAGGAACGAAACCTCGATTGATTCCTACCCTGGGCGGGTTTCCTGGTCTTGGTTTGTGGCATGGAAGTACTCTTCCCGCCAGTAGCTTCCTTAATGATTTCATCCAGCTGTTCACCAAACAGCCGTGAACCAGCAAAAGGGAGCCCAGCAAGAAACTTCTTGGAAGAAGAATCTGCCTTCCACTCTCGAAGCCACAAAATCCTGCGGATAACAAGAGAATTAGCTGAAGCCACTGCAGTGCGGTGAGCAGCCTCTAGCATTGCAGACATGGCATAAGATGAAAAAGCTGAAGCCTGAGAGGTTAAGGTAAGCATCTCAGGCATAGATTCCTTGGTAAGGGAATGCATCTCCTCCAGAGAAGCAGAGATGGCTTTGAGAGCCCACACTGCTGCAAAAGTCGGGGAAAACGCGGCCCCCGCAGCTTCATACACAGATTTGGCCAAAAGGTCAATCTGACGGTCAGTGGAATCCTTAAGTGAGGTGCCGTCAGCCACCGACAACGGTCCGGGCTGAGAGCCTAGACACCGGAGGGTCTACCTTTGGAGAGTGAGACCACTCCTTGACCACCTCAGGTGGAAATGGAAACCGATCATCAGAACCACACTTTGGAAAGAGTTTGTCAGGGCAGGCCCTGGGCTTGGTCACAGCGGTCTGAAAACTGGAGTGGTTAAAGAACACACTCTTCACTCTCTTAGGCGAGGTAAACTGATGTTTTTCTGCCAGAGAGGGTTGCTCCTCTGAGACTGGCGGATTGAGATCCGGCACAGAATTAATAGAAGCAATCAAGTCACTAAGATCTGAGTCACCCTCAGAGAAATCGATGGGATACATAGCCTCCGAGCCACCCGTGAGGGCATCCTCCTCATCTTGCGAGTCAGCTCTTGAGAAAGAGCCGTGGGATGAGGAGGGGGAGGAAACCCTGCGCCTTCTCTTAGAATGACGGGGTTTGGGACCTGATGATGAATCCTCTGTGAGCTCTGATGGACGGAGGTCAGAGGATAGGAATCCTCTGTCAAGAGTATTAGAGGCACCCTGAATCTGCCTTCCATGAGGAGGGCTGATGCATATTCATCAAAGTCCTGGACAAAAGTCCCATGGACTCAGCAAATGACTGGGATATGGACCTAGAAAAGGATTCTACCCAGGCCGGGGGTTCAGCCACAGGTGCAGCAGCCGCAGCCTCAGAGACCACTGGGGGTGAGACTCCAGGCTGTGGCACCGCCAAGTTAGAGCAACCATCACAGTGTGGATAAGTACTCGGCTCAGGCAGCAGGAGCTTACATGCAGTGCATACTGAATAAAGCTTTGGAGCCTTGCTCCTTGTGTGAGACATGCTGCTGGAGTGGGGGCTTTGCAGAGAATGAACCCCAGGGAGAATATACAGAGGTTCACAACCGGAGACCGGCTGTGGCTTACCAGACCGCTGGGCGCAGTGTTGTGTGCCCTCCAGATCCCGAAGCCCGGTCCCCCAGTGCACAGCACCTCAGCAGAGATGCAGAGTGCAGAATGTCCCAGAGCAGAGTGAACTCTGCGTGAGAAATGGCCGCCGGAGCGAGGAGAGGGGGCGGGACTAGGGGGCGTTCCTATAGGAGAGCGGGAACTGGAGGGCTATAGAGACCTGCAGGGAAGGAGGGACGCCCCAGCAGTGGGGAGTGTCCCTCCCCTGTGTAGAACGGCCGCCGGGAGGAGCCGAGCCTGTCCCTCTGCATGAGTGACATGCGAGGGCAGGAAAACGAAACTAGGCCTCCGGCGAAGTCGGGGCCTAAATTTAAGCGGCGAGGCCGACAAGCAGGCACCATCGGCGCGGTTCTCAGGCAAAAGCTAGAGAACCCGCCGGAAAAGGCAAAATAATCATATACAGCATACTCTCCCCATACAATAAAGAACTGGGACCCCCAACACAAACGTCTCAGATACTTAGCTGCTGAGACGCAGGGCCAGGTCCCTGGGGATGAGTGCTCCGGTCCAACAGGATCCTCAAGGGGCTGTGGATGGAGACCGGACTCCTGCCAGGCATGGAGACCGTGCTGGCTCCCACTTCAATCCAGAGCCCAGGAGGGATGGTGAAGGAGCGCGGCATGTAAGGCTCCAGCCTTGGAAATCAACCTTAACAACACCGCCGACACAGTGGGGTGAGAAGGGACATGCCGGGAGTCCAGCTTGGACCCGCTTTTCTTCAAACTCTTTCCAAAAATCAAACAAATCAGATGAGAATGCATGTGTGGATGTATGCCTCCTGAACACAAAGCGATAAACTGGCTAGATCTGGTTCTCCAGGGGGTGTATAAGCTCAGAGGGAGGAGCTACACTTTTAAGTGTAGTACTTTGTGTGTCCTCCGGAGGCAGAAGCTAAACACCCATGGTCTGGGTCTCCCATAGGAACGATAAAGAAAAGGGCTTGTCAGGAGGTTGAAAACAGGCTGGGTGGTGAAGGGGTTAAAACACAATATGGCAAAAAGTGGAAAACCGCAGCTGAGAAAAAAAAACAAAAAAACAAAAACACTAACATGTATAATCTGTAGCATCAAAAACGCACCAAATCATCACAGGTACGTAGCCTCAGTGCAAGGAAACAACAATGCAATGGACTCATTTTAACGGCAAAAGACGGGCGGATTTTCTCTGAACATGTGGTGCTTAGTTTGCTTTAATGCCATAGAACCATTTAATGGAAAGAAGATCTGTTAAAACTCTGGGTCACTGCATTTATTATATAGATTTCTGCAGGAAGATTTCATTACGATGGTTACAATGTATAAGTTAAGATAAAAAAATACTTTTCATATTACAAGACATACAACATTTACATATAGACAGTTCTACAGTAGTACTCTTCATGATGGCGGTGGCTCGCTCACACGTATGTACATCCTATGCCACAATGTAAAGACATTATTAAAAAGAAATAGGAAAAACACCTGATAAGAAGCAAGACGACTTAAGACCAATGAACATGTATTGGCGAGAAGGCACTTATGGGAGAATACACAGGGTTCAGGGTCACGAGTGGCTGGAGGAATTTGCAAAGAGCATCAAGATGGAGGAGAGACACTGTAATTTATTTTTTATGTATTCTGGGAGTTTGTCATTTTCTCCATGTCTGCAAAACAAAAGATCTTATGTTATAGACTGCAAAATATTACATGGAGTTCACAGATGATTACTTTTACTGCTCGGTACAATGTCATCCATCGAGTATAACCTCACCTGGTTACTTGTCCATTTGGTGCGGTGTATATAATGGATGAAACTCCAGGCTGCACAACCAACTGGGAGCCATCATTGAACTGCACCCACACAGCCCCTGTGTTCAGCTAGTAAGGAAGGGAAAATGACATGACCATACCATCAGTCACGATTCTATTATCTTAGCAAGTGATCACTATAAATACAGTGTGCGTGGTTTATCAACGTAACAAAACCTCCACTTACTTGGGACGCCCAGCCAACATTTTTAACAAAAACGGACTTCAAGACTTGGCCAGGATCTGGAGTGTGACCTTTTGATGTTTTGGAAGAAGGAGCACTTTGAGCTGAAAATACAGAGCCCTCATAGGAAAGAATCTAGAAAAGAAAAGGAATATCTCAAGTCATAAATACTGTAGTAAATATTCCCCCGCAGAGTTCATTATTTCAGCAGGGAAACATGGTCAATGACTGAAAGGAGCAGTGTTCGATGCACAGATTGAAAAAAATTATATGAATAACTTTGTAGCTTTATTCCGAACATTTTACCGCATATAACGCAATGAGACGTCATGTGTTGGGTCCAGACCTTAATGCGAGCTCAGTCGCTGAGCTTGTATAATTCCCAGCAGATGATGGTTAGGGAACCACAACACGATTTTTTTTTTTTTTAATGAATTTCCTATTCCTTTTCCCCATTTAAATTGTAAAGAAAACACTAAGTATGGTAACACAGTAATTGTACGGACCTGTGAAATCATATTGCCAGGTCATTTTTTACAGCAGAACGAATGTTCCCTATAATCTGCGGCCACCACCAGTGAGCTCTTAAATGCAGCATTCTATAAAACTGTATATAGACGCCCAAGCTGATCTGTATAACATAAAAAAGAAGGGAATTTTGTTACTTACCGTAAATTCCTTTTCTTCTAGCTCCAATTGGGAGACCCAGACGATTGGGTGTATAGCTACTGCCTCCGGAGGCCACACAAAGCATTACACTAAAAAGTGTAAGGCCCCTCCCCTTCTGGCTATACACCCCCCGTGGGATCACGGGCTGATCAGTTTTAGTGCAAAAGCAAGAAGGAGGAAAGCCAATAACTGGTTAAACAAATTCAATCCGAAGGAACATCGGAGAACTGAAACCATTCAACATGAACAACATGTGTACCCGAACAAACCAAAAATCCCGAAGGAAACAGGGGCGGGTGCTGGGTCTCCCAATTGGAGCTAGAAGAAAAGGAATTTACGGTAAGTAACAAAATTCCCTTCTTCTTCGGCGCTCCATTGGGAGACCCAGACGATTGGGACGTCCAAAAGCTGTCCCTGGGTGGGTAAATGAATACCTCAAGTTTGGACTGTAAAAACAGCCCTTCCCTACATGGAGGTAACCTCCGCCTGCAGGACTCATCTACTTAGGCTGGCATCCGCCTAAGCGTAGGCATGCACCTGAAAATGCTTGGTGAAGGTGTGCAGACTCGACCAGGTAGCCGCCTGGCACACCTGCTGAGCCGTAGCCTGGTGCCGTAATGCCCAGGACGCACCCACGGCTCTGGTAGAATGGGCCTTCAGCCCTGATGGAACCGGAAGCCCAGTAGAACGGTAGGCTTAAAGGATTGGTTCCTTGATCCATCGAGCCAGGGTGGATTTTGCAGCCTGCGACCCCTTGCGCTGACCAGTGACCAGGACAAAGAGTGCATCCGAGCGGCGCAAGGGCGCCGTGCGGGAATGTAGATTCTGGGTGCTCTACACCAGATCCAACAATGCAAAGCCATTACATATCGATGAAATGGATAAAAGGAAGGTAAGGAGATATCCTGATTGTGATAAAAAGGGGATACCACCTTAGGGAGAAACTCTGGGATCGGGCGCAGCACTACCTTATCTTGGTGAACACCAGGAAGGGAGCTTTGGATGACCGCGCTGCTAGTTCGGACCCTCTCCGAAGAGACGTGACCGCTACCAGAAAGGCCACTTTCTGTGAAAGTCGAGAAAGTGAAACATCCCTCAGAGGCTCGAAGGGCGGCTCCTGGAGAGCAATTAATACCCTGTTCAGATCCCATGGGTCTAACGGCCTCTTGTACGGAGGAACAATGTGATAACCCCCCTGCAGGAACGTGCGTACCTGAGGAAGTCGTACTAGGCGCTTCTGAAAGAATACCGACAGCGCTGCGACTTGTCCTTTAAGGGAGCCGAGCGACCAACCTTTTCCCAATCCAGATGCAGGAAGGGAGGAAAAAGGAGACAATGCAAATGGCCAGGGAGACACTCCCTAAGCAGAGCACCAAGATAAGAATAACTTCCACGCCTTGTGGTAGATCTTGGCAGACGTCGGCTTCCTAGCCCGTTATTTAGTGGGGTCAGCACTTCAGGTGCTGCTTACCGCCCGCCTATAACGCGGATGTGTGGTCGCCAGAGCCCTGTGACTGGTTGCCCAGAGCATGTCTCCGTTCCCCAGCTCGGACTGCGTGCAGGAATGGCTGCCGGCGTCCAGTGAAGAGGGGCGGGCCGTGGGCGTGCCCCAGACAAGAGCGGGAAACTGGCGTCCCACTGTGTCCAGTGAAGGGGGCTGGAGAATGCAAAGCAGACTCCAGCCCTCGGCGCTGACTGTCTGTACAGCGTCCCGCCTCTCCCCTGACTGGCAGGGCTGGAGGCGGGAACGAAACGAAAACTAGGCCGCAAAGCCGGGGACTCGAGTAATAAGCGCGGCCGTCCATGTGCACGGCCAGCGCGGAAGTCCCCGGCGCACCACAAGTCCCAGCCGCGCCACAATGTAAAAAACACCCAGCAGCGGCCAGCGCGGCAGTTTCTAACACATAAAGTCACTCAGCTAAGCTGCAGTGAATAATAGCACGAGCGCTCCGCGCTGTTGCCCCCGGCGCACTAACACTCCCAGCAATGCTGGTGTGTGTGTGCGCGCTTGCCCGGGGACACAGAGTACCTTAATGTAGCAGGGCCTGTCCCTGACGATACTTAGCTCCATATCCAGCAGGTTCTCTGGGTCTGTGGATGGAGCCCGGTCTCAGTGCCTGGAGACCTGTAAGATCCCACTTCGCCCAGAGCCCTGAGGGGGGATGGGGAAGGAAAACAGCATGTGGGCTCCAGCCTCCGTACCCGCAATGGGTACCTCAACCTTAACAAACACCCGACAAAAGTGGGGTGAGAAGGGAGCATGCTGGGGGCCCCATATGCAGGGCTGTGGAGTCGGTAAGCCAAACCTTCGACTCCGACTCCGACTCCTCAAATTCTCTTGCACCGACTCCGACTCCGACTCCTCAAATTCTCTTGCACCGACTCCGACTCCGACTCCGACTCCGACTCCGACTCCGACTCCGACTCCGACTCCGACTCCGACTCCGACTCCGACTCCGACTCCGACTCCGACTCCGACTCCGACTCCGACTCCGACTCCTACATATATTGCTTATAGTTAGGTGAAAAATTTATTGTAGTACATGAATATGTGTATGTGAACATCAGACATTTAATAATTTTTATGATACAATAATCAAGATATTTGGATAGAACATAAAATATATTTATTGGAATACAACTTTAGAACACAAAAAACTGTAATAAATTGTAAATATGTAATACACTATGTAATATACAGTAGATTACATATATATCTTGTGTGTGTGTATATACACTGTATATATATATATATTATATATATTACATATTTACAATTTATTAGTTTTTTTGTGTTCTAAAGTTGTATTCCAATAAATATTTTATGTTCTATCCAAATATCTTGATTATTGTATCATAAAAACAATTAAATGTCTGATGTTCACATTGTACTACAATAAATTTTTCACTTAAATATAAGCATTATACTAAATGTTGTTATTTAGTAAAATATTCAGCACATTCTGCATTGCACTCCTGTCCCCAATTTATTATATATTTTAGGAGTCGGAGTCGGTGCATTTTATACCGACTCCGACTCCGACTCCACCAAAATGAGCTCCGACTCCGACTCCGACTCCACGACTCCGACTCCGACTCCACAGCCCTGCCCATATGGGCCCACTTTTCTTCCAACCGACATAGTCAGCAGCTGCTGCTGACTAAAAACAGTGGAGCTATGCGTGGATGTCTGACCTCCTTCGCACAAAGCTTGAAAACTGATCAGCCCGTGATCCCACGGGGGGTGTATAGCCAGAAGGGGAGGGGCCTTACACTTTTTAGTGTAATGCTTTGTGTGGCCTCCGGAGGCAGTAGCTATACACCCAATCGTCTGGGTCTCCCAATGGAGCGCCGAAGAAACACAACTTTTATTAATTATACTCCTGTGCGAGGTGATCGGGTCTGATAAGGGTTGCCGATCTAGATCCGGCACTTCCACTGTGATTGTAAATCACTGTCCTCCGTCCCTGCTCCGTGTGGACGATGAGTCCTACATCATCCCCACAGAGTCCTCCATTGCGCCCCTGCACTTCTCTCTGCCCTGCCGAGGGCAGATCAAACTACTGTAGTGCACATGCACTGACACTCTGACCTTTCCCTGCACCTGCGCATTACAGCACTTTGATCTGCCCTTAGCAGGGCAGAGAGAATTACAGGGGCGCAATGGAGGACTCTGAGAAGGAGGCGGCGATCGCAAAAAGAATGCTGTATATAGTGTCTTACCGGTAGTGGCCACAGATAATAGGGACCAAATCTGGTGACAGGTTCTCTTTCAAACAAAAGCCCCAAAAATTGCTATTTCAATGCACTTGGAATTTTTACCCAGTACAGTGAATTACAAAATGAATTACGTCATGCAAAACTACAACTAAAAAAAAAAAAAAAAAAAGCACCAATACAGCTATGGGGACAAAAAGAAGTAGAAGTAGAATGAAAACTGGCCATGGTGGGAGATGGTGATAGTCTTTTGATAATTAAAACCAGAGCCGGTGATCTTCAGCAGTTCATTTTATTGTAATATGACTAATGAGAAATTATTTCTTAATATGAAAGGTCCCATCTCATATACTATATGTCTGATTAATATGTGTAAGTGATTGATGCGCATACTTATCCCAAATCACTCACAGAAGGATTGATGTCAGACATCTGGTGTGGTGAGGAGGTGCTGACGAGTGCCCGGTTAGGAGGGCTTTGCTCCTTGTGTCCACACACTGACTCCTCAGAAGGTACAGTTTGTGCTGGAGGTTTTGGGGAATCTGTGCTTATTGGTCTCCTGTATTTAGAAAAAAATGGTAAAATCAACATTAATATTAAAAATCAGTTTGTAAAACATTCAACATACAAAAGAAAAGACTGTTGCATATTTAAAAAAAAAGCACACAAGAGAACACTAGCAGTAATAGAATAAATAAGGAACGCTGGTTTCACAGTCAGATTTCTATGGCCCCATGTTGTTTGCAGAGACTTGTGGACTGACTGTACTTCAGCCTCACACTGAACTAGGGGGCAATAACCTGCTGCACATGAAAAAAGAACTAGCTGATCTCAAGTTATTAGGACTTCTGTCCCCTGTGCCAAAAATCAGGAGGTCACATGTAAAGAATAACTCGACAATGAAGATTCCACCATAATCAGTAGTTTAGGATTCACTTACATTAGCGTTTAATCACTTCGATCGTCATCCAGAAAAGTGGGATGAGTGTCATGTGTATGTCACTCTATATATCATGCGAGTGTGCAGTTATTTTCATGCCTAGCATCCATATGACATCCGCATGCAATGTGTTGTTAACATCATCGTTTACATTGTAGAATACTCTATGTAAATTCTTGCTATTAATCTTGCACCCTTTAAAGCCGTTTATGTGGCACTAAAGAGTGTTCAGTCACTCCCAGCTCACGCTGCGCAAAACCCAGCAGCTGTGACATCAGGAACACCATCGCTCATCTGTCTGTTCATCAGTGTCCCCAGGTCTCGTGGAGTGCATCATGAGCAGGGAGTGGCTGCTGATCAAAGTCTATGGAGCCTCTTTTTGAAGCTCCATAGCTTTGATCCATGTTGTAATTGAGGAACATTGTGATAACCGCTGGACTACGTCCGACTTGGGAACTTTGCTTTCTAATAAAGTGGTGAATGAAGGAGAGTTTTGTTTTTATTTCTCTCTTTTTGGGTCTTTAAGGTTTCCATTTGTGGAATACTATGGCATTCCTAGACTATATTCGATCTAAATGTTTTGGGATTTTTTTTGTAAAAAATTGGTGAACCAGGCAAAGAGTGTTTCTTCAAATAAAAACGGATTTTTGTGTACCTCACCGTAAAATCGTTTTCTCTTAGCCATCATTGGGGGACACAGGACCATGGGTGTTATGCTGCCTATCCATAGGAGGACACTAAGTAGATGCAAAAGCATAGCTCCTCCTCTGCAGTATACACCCCCTGGCCGGGCCAGGCAGCCTCAGTTTTAGTACACAAGCAGTAGGAGAAACCCCCCCCCCCCCCAAAAAAAAAAAAAACTTCTCAGAGGAACAAGAGAAAAGAAGAGTCATAACCAAATGAGGTACTGAGAGAACCAAGGCCTAACAGGGCAACAGGGTGGGTGCTGTGTCCCCCAATGATGGCTAAGAGAAGACGATTTTACGGTGAGTACACAAAAATCTGTTTCTTCGGCGCTCCATTGGGAGACCCAGACGATTGGGTGTATAGCTACTGCCTCCGGAGGCCACACAAAGCATTACACTAAAAAGTGTAAGGCCCCTCCCCTTCTGGCTATACACCCCCAGTGGGATCACTGGCTCACCAGTTTTCTGCTTTGTGCGAAGGAGGTCAGACATCCACGCATAGCTCCACTGTTTAGTCAGCAGCAGCTGCTGACTATGTCGGATGGAAGAAAAGTGGGCCCATATGGGGTCCCCAGCATGCTCCCTTCTCACCCCACTTGCGGTTTGTAAGGTTGAGGTACCCATTGCGGGTACGGAGGCTGGAGCCCACATGCTGTTTTCCTTCCCCATCCCCCCTCAGGGCTCTGGGCGAAGTGGGATCTTACCGGTCTCCAGGCACTGAGACCGGGCTCCATCCACAGACCCAGGGAACCTGCTGGATATGGAGCTGAGTATCGTCAGGGACAGGCCCTGCTACATTAAGGTACTCTGTGTCCCCGGGCAAGCGCGCACACACACACCAGCATTGCTGGGAGTGTTAGTGCGCCGGGGGCAACAGCGCGGAGCGCTCGTGCTATTATTCACTACAGCTTTGCTGAGTGACTTTATGTATTGGGAACTGCCGCGCCGGCCGTTGCTGGGTGTTTTTGACATTGTGGCGCGGCTGGGACTTGTGGTGCGCCGGGGACTTCCGCGCTGGCCGTGCACATGGACGGCCGCGCTTATTACTCGAGTCCCCGGCTTTGCGGCCTAGTTTTCGTTTCGTTCCCGCCTCCAGCCCTGCCAGTCAGGGGAGAGGCGGGACGCTGTACAGACAGTCAGCGCCGAGGGCTGGAGTCTGCTTTGCATTCTCCAGCCCCCTTCACTGGACACAGTGGGACGCCAGTTTCCCGCTCTTGTCTGGGGCACGCCCACGGCCCGCCCCTCGTCACACGAGCTGGAGAAGGACGCCGGCAGCCATTCCTGCACGCAGTCCGAGCTGGGGAACGGAGACATGCTCTGGGCAACAACACACGGCTCTGGCGACCACACACCCGCGTTATAGGCGGGCGGTAAGCAGCACCTGAAGTGCTGACCCCACTAAATACCGAAGTGTCCATTTGTATTTTATGCTTATATGCTATACACTGCACTGTAGGTCGCTATCTTTGGCTATATGCCCTTCTAGATGGCGAGATAACAGCAGCAAAAAACGCAAGGGTGCTAAGGCACAGGCTTTCTAGGCTGCTTGTATTGCATGGCTGAAGTGTTCATTTGTACTTATGCTTGTATGCTATACATTGCACTGTACGGTCGCTACTCTTGGCTATATTCTCCTAGAGGGCTGGACAACAGCAGCAAAAAAGCATGGGTGCCAAGGCACAGGCTTTATAGGCTGCTTGTACTGCATGTGCTGAAGTGTTCATTTGTATATATGCTTGTATGCTATACATTGCACTGTACGGTCGCTACTCTGGGCTATATTCTCCTAGATGGCTGGACAACAGCAGCAACAAAGCAAGGGTGCCAAGGCACAGGCTTTCTATGCTGCTTGTATTGCATGTGCTGAGGTGTTTATGCTTGTATGCTATACATTGCATAGATGACTAGAATACAGCAGCAAAAAAGCAACACAGGCTTTCTATGCTGCTTTTCCTGCATGTGATACTGTTCCACCGGCAGGTTCCACTGACCCCCATTGTGTGCAATGCTCCCCTGTAGCACTTGGTCAGCCGGGGTCTCTACTAGAGGTGGCCAAAGGAACCACCTGTGAACCCTGTCCAGGGACAGGGACGGAGATTGTCATGGGATGGAGACTTTGCAGTCCAGACAGGCCATGGGCAATCTTGATTAATGCTCCCTGGCCACCCTCATTTGGAACGCACTCAGTGCTCCGGGGGGGTCCCAGGCATTCCAGGGTGAAGGCTCTGACACGGACGGCAGTCCCAGACAGCCTAAGCTAGCTCGCTGGGTGCGGCACTCGGCTTCATCACTGGTCAAGGTCCCAGCAGGACGACTCTCTGTATGATGAGGCAGACGTAGCTGATCAGGGCTTTGGTCCTGACACCGCTCTCAATCCGGATACACCGGATGGTGACGCCATAGTGAATGATCTTATAGCGTCCATCAATGGAATGTTGCATATTTCTCCCTCAGCTCCCCCAGTGGAGGAGTCAGCTTCACAGCAGGAGAAATCCTTTTTCAGTACTCATGCATAGATTGAGTACTTTTTCTGGCCACGCTGACTTCAGAGACGCAGTTCAGAAACACCACGCTTACCAGATAAACGTTTTCTCCAAACGTATTAAGGATGCACGTTATCCCTTTACCCTGACGTGGTAAAGCACTGGACCCAGGGTCCAAAGGTGGATCCCCCAATCTCCAGGCTTGCGGCTAGATCATAGTTGCAGTGGAGATGGAAATTCACTTAAAGATGCCATTGACAGACAGATAGACCTCTGGTTGAAATCTGTCTGTGTAGCCATCAGCGTGTCGGTTGCTCCGGCATTCGCAGCCGTATGGGCACTCTAACCTATTTCAGCTGGTCTTGCGCAGCTGCTCTTGAGCACATGTACATCTGTGCCGCAGGTGGTGTCCTTAACCTCGCAATGTCTGCATTGCGACTTACCCTAGTAATACTGTCCTGGGGGGACAGTCGAGGTTGGTCCTTCCCAGGCTCGGGCAAGTCCCAATGGTCCTCGTCTAAAAGGGCTCAAAAGGCTCAGAGGGGCTCAGATTCCGGCCGGGCTCATTCACGCCCAAGGAAGGCAGCAGGAGGAACCGCTACCAAGGCGGTCTCCTCATGACTTTCAGCTCTCTCTCTCCGCATCCGCGGTTGGTGGCAGAATCTCCCGCTTCTGGGTACATTTAGCTGCCACAGGTCACAGACCGGTGGGTGAGAGACATTGTGTCTCACGTGTACAGGATAGAGCTCTGTTCTCGTCCTCCGGCTCGACTCTTCAGAACTTCCCCCTCCCCCACCGAGCCGATGCTCTTCTGCAGGCAGAAGGAGTGGTAATCCCTGTTCCTCTTCAGGAACAAGACACGGTTTTTTCCTCCAATCTTATTGGGGTGCCAAAAAAGGGTGGCTTTTTCCGTTCCGTTCTGGACCTAAAACTGCTCACCAAGCACGTGAAGGCCAGGCGGTTCCGGATGTAACCCTCCGCTCCGTCATTGCCTCAATGTCTCAAGGAGATTTCCTAGCATCAATAGACATCAGGATGCTTATCTCCACGTGCCGATTGCTCCAGAGCACCAGCGTTTGCTACGTTTCGTTATTGAAGACGAGCATCTTCAGTGCGTACCACTGCCCTTCGGTCTGGCGACAGCCCTACGGGTTTTCACCAAGTTCAGGGCAGCAGTGGGAGCAGTCCTGCACTCTCAGGGTCACTCTGTGATCCTTACTGGACGATCCACTTGTCAAGGCACCCTCTCAAGAGGCATGCCGACACAGCCTGAACGTGGCGCTGGAGACTCTCCAGAGTTTCGGGTGGATCATCAACTTTTCAAGGTTACATCGGGCACCGACCCAATCGCTGACATATCTGGGCACGGAGTTTCACACTCCCTCAGCGATAGTGAACCTTCCGCTGGACAAGCAGCGTTCACTACAGTCGGGGGTGCAGTCTCTCCTTCAAGGCCAGTCACACCCCTTAAGACGCCTCATGCAGAGGCAGTCACTTTCGCGCAGTTTCATCTGCGTCCACTTCAATGGGACATGCTTTGCCAATGGGTTGGGGAGTCGACGTCCCTAGAAAGGAACGTTTCCCTTCTCAGACGGTCAAGGACTCTCTTCAGAAGAGTCCATCCTTCAGATCAATGTTCTGGAAATCTGGGCAGTGCATCTTGCCCTGCAAGCCTTCCAGCAGTGGCTGGAAGGAAAACAGATCCGACTTCAGTCGGACAATTCCACAGCGGTGGCAGACATCGCCCACCAAGGCGGAACACGCATCGCCAAGCCTACCAGGCAATCCGGCGGATTCTGATGTGGGTGGGGGACAGAGCATCCACCATATCCGCAGTTCACATCCCGGGCGTAGGAAATTGGGAAGCAGACTTCCTCAGTCGCCTGGGCATGGACGCAGGGGAATGGCCTCTGCACCCAGTATGGTGTCAGGAAATCTGTAGCCGCTGGGAGATGCCGGACGTCGACCTAATGGCGTCTCGGCACAACAACAAGGTCCCGATTTTCATGGCGCGGTCTCACGAGCAAAGAGCTCTGGCGGCAGGCGCCCTAGTTCAGGATTGGTCGCAGTTCCAGCTACCCTATGTGTTTTCTACTCTGGCACTGTTGCCCAGAGTGCTACGCAAGCTCAGCTCCGCTTGCCGCCGCGCCATCCTCGTCGTCCCAGACTGACCGAGGAGGTCGTGGTCCCGGATCTGTGGCATCTCACGGTCGGCCAACCGTGGGCACTCTCAGACCGGCCAGACTTACTGTCCCAAGGGCCGTTCTTTCCACTGAATTCTACGGCCCTGATCCGGCCTGTGCGGCCATCGAGTCCGAGATCCTAGCGTCTTCAGGATTATCTCAAGACGTCATTGTCACCATGAGACGGGCTAGGAAGCCGACGTCTGCCAAAATCTACCACAAGACGTGGCAGTTATTCTTATCTTGGTGCTCTGCTTAGGGAGTGTCTCCCTGGCCATTTGCATTGTCTCCTTTTTCCCCCCTTCCTGCATCTGGATTGGGAAAAGGTTTGTCGCTCGGCTCCTTTAAAGGACAAGTCGCAGCGCTGTCGGTATTCTTTCAGAAGCGCCTAGTACAACTTCCTCAGGTCGTTCCTGCAGGGGGGTTATCACATTGTCCCTCCGTACAAGAGGCCGTCAGACCCATGGGATCTGAACAGGGTATTACTTGCTCTCTAGGAGCCGCCCTTCGAGCCTCTGAGGGATGTTTTCGCTTTCTCGTCTTTCACAGAAAGTGGCCTTTCTGGTAGCGGTCACGTCTTTTCGGAGAGTGTCCGAACTAGCAGCGCGGTCATCCAAAGCTCCCTTCCTGGTGTTCACCAAGATAAGGTAGAGCTGCGTCCGATCCCAGAGTTTCTCCCTAAGGTGGTATTCCCTTTTTATCACAATCAGGATATCTCCTTACCTTCCTGTTATCCATTTCATCGCTATGTAATGGCTTTGCATTGTTGGATCTGGTGTAGAGCACCCAGAATCTACATTCCCGCACGGCGCTCCTGCGCCGCTCGGATGCACTCTTTGTCCTTGTCACTGGTCAGCGCAAGGGATCGCAGGCTGCAACATCCACCCTGGCTCAATGGATCAAGGAACCAATCCTTGAAGCCTACCGTTCTGCTGGGCTTCCGGTTCCATCAGGGCTGAAGGCCCATTTCTACCAGAGCCGTGGATGCGTCCTGGGCATTACGGCACCAGGCTACGGCTCAACAGGTGTGCCAGGCAGCTACCTGGTCGAGTCTGCACACTTTCACCAAACATTATCAGGTGCATAGCTATGCTTCGGCGGACGCCAGCCTAGGTAGAAGAGTCCTGCAGGCGGCAGTTGCCTCCCCGTAGGGGAGGGCTGTCTTGCAGCTCTAACATGAGGTATTTCTTTACCCACCCAGGGACAGCTTTTGGATGTCCCAATCGTCTGGGTCTCCCAATGGAGCGCCGAAGAAGAAGGGAATTTTGTTACTTACCGTAAATTCCTTTTCTTCTAGCTCCTATTGGGAGACCCAGCACCCGCCCTGTTGTCCTTCGGGATTTTTGGTTGTTTTCGGGTACACATGTTGTTCATGTTAAATGGTTTTCAGTTCTCCGATGTTACTTCGGAGTGAATTTGTTTAAACCAGTTATTGGCTTTCCTCCTTCTTGCTTTTGCACTAAAACTGGTGAGCCAGTGATCCCACTGGGGGTGTATAGCCAGAAGGGGAGGGGCCTTACACTTTTTAGTGTAATGCTTTGTGTGGCCTCCGGAGGCAGTAGCTATACACCCAATCGTCTGGGTCTCCCAATAGGAGCTAGAAGAAAAGGAATTTACGGTAAGTAACAAAATTCCCTTCTTTTCTCTGACGCCTCATTGGGGGACACAGGACCATGGGACGTCCTAAAGCAGTCCATGGGTGGGAAAAGTAAAAAAACAAGATAACGCAACTCAAGGACTAGGAACCAGTCCCAGACAGCCTTGAGCACCTACTGAGAGAGGTGCTCTACTGCCGTTTGCAGAATTTTCCTACCCAGATTTGCCTCAGCTGAAAACTGGGTATGGACTCTAATGCTTTGAAAAAAAGAGAATTTTGTTTACTTACCGTAAATTCTTTTTCTTATAGTTCCGTCTTGGGAGACCCAGACCTTGGGTGTTTAGCTTCTGCCTCCGGAGGACACACAAAGTACTACACTTAAAAGTGTAGCTCCTCCCTCTGAGCTTATACACCCCCTGGTGAGCCAGTCCCAGCCAGTTTAGTGCAAAAGCTGAAGGAGAATAGCCACCCACAAGTAGAACAGAGCAAGAGCCGGAACAACCGGAAACTCTGTCCACGACAACAGCCGGAGAAAACACGCGGAACAAGGAAATTGCCAACAGGCAACAGGGAGGGTGCTGGGTCTCCCAAGACGGAACTATAAGAAAAAGAATTTACGGTAAGTAAACAAAATTCTCTTTTTCTTTATCGTTCCTTTGGGAGACCCAGACCATGGGACGTTCCAAAGCAGTCCCTGGGTGGGAAATAAACAGAAAAACTAAGAAGTAGGCAGAACCTAACTTCACAAATGGGCGACCGCCGCCTGAAGGATGCGTCTGCCCAAGCTCGCATCTGCCAAAGCATGAGCATGCACTTGGTAGTGCTTCGAGAAGGTATGCAGGCTAGCCCACGTGGCAGCCTGACAGACTTGTTGAGCCGTAGCCTGGTGCCTAAAAGCCCAAGAGGCACCGACAGCTCTGGTCGAGTGTGCCTTGATCCCCGGCGGGGGAGGCGCCTGCGTACTCTGGTAGGCGTCCAAAATGGTCGACCTAATCCAACGGGCTAAGGTCGGCTTAGAAGCAGGGAGGCCCTTGCGCCGACCTGTGGTTAGCACAAAAAGAGAGGTGCACCGCCTAAGTGCAGCGGTGCGAGACACAGATCCGGAGAGCACGCACCAGATTTAGAGTATGTAGAGCTTTTTCAAAGCGATGAACAGGGGCCGGCAGAAGGAAGGTAAGGTAATGTCCTGGTTAAGGTGGAAGGGAGAGACCACCTTAGGAAGAAAGTCCGGAGTCGGACGGAGAACCACCTTGTCTTGATGAAAGACTAAAAAAGGTGACTCCGAGGAGAGCTCAGCCAAATCAGAGACTCTCCTGAGAGAAGTTATGGCAACCAGAAAGGCCACTTTCTGTGAAAGACGGTACAAAGAAACCTCCCTAAGAGGCTCAAAGGGGGGTTTCTGCAAGACCATGAGAACCAAGTTAAGGTCCCAGGGGTCCAAGGGCCGCCGGTAAGGCGGAATGATGTGAGACGCGCCCTGCATGAAGGTGTGGACCTGAGCCAGCCGAGCGAGACGCCGCTGGAACAGAACTGACAGAGCCGAAACTTGTCCCTTGAGAGAGTTGAGGGACAGTCCTAGCTGCAGACCGGACTGTAGAAAAGACAGAAGGGTTGGCAAGGAGAATGGCCAAGGAGGATGGCCGGTAGACCGACACCAGGACAGGAAAATTTTCCAAGTCCTGTGATAGATCTTAGCGGAGGAAGACTTGCGAGCCCGAGTCATAGTGGAGATGACTTCAGGGGGAGACATGCTGCTGGAGTGGGGACAACTTCTACAAGAGAATGAACCCCAGGGAGTATATACAGAGGTCCACAGCCAGAGACCGGCTGTGGCTTACCAGACCGTTGGAAGCGGTGTTGTGTGCCCTCCAGATCCCGAAGCCCGGACCCCCAATGCACAGCACCTCAGCAGGGATGCAGAGTGCAGGATGGCCCAGCGCAGAGTCCAAGAAAATGGCCGCCGGAGCGAAGAGAGGGGGCGGGACAGGGGGCGTTCCTGTAGGAAGGCGGGATCTGGAGGGCCATAGAGACCTGCAGGGGAGGAGTCACTCACCAGCAGTGGGGAGTGTCCCTCCCCTGTGCAGGTCGGCCGCCGGGAGGAGCCGTGCCTGTCCCTCTGCATGAGTGACATGCGAGGGCAGGTTACAGAAACTAGGCCTCCGGCGAAGCCGGGGCCTAAATTTGAGCAGCGAGGCCGACGCGCAGGCACCATCGGCGCGGTTCTCGGGCGAAAGCCAGAGAACCCGCCGGAAATGCCAAATACAAGTACAGCAAACACACTCTCCCCATACAATAAAGGACAGAGACCCCCAACATATGAACGTCTCAGGTACTTAGCTGCTGAGACGCAGGGCCAGGTCCCTGGGGATGAGTGCTCCGGTCCAGCAGAGTCCTGAAGGGGCTGTGGACAGAGACCGGTCTCCTGCCAGGCATGAAGACCGCGCTGGCTCCCACTTCAATCCAGAGCCCAGGAGGGATGGTGAAGGAGCACGGCATGTAATGCTCCAGCCTTGGAAATCAACCTTACAACACCGCCGACACAGTGGGGTGAGAAGGGACATGCCGGGAGTCCAGACGTGGACCCGCATTTCTTCAATCTCTTTCCAAAAAGCAAAAAAATCATATGAGAATGCATGTGTGGATGTATGCCTCCTGAACACAAAGCGATAAACTGGCTGGGACTGGCTCACCAGGGGGTGTATAAGCTCAGAGGGAGGAGCTACACTTAAGTGTAGTACTTTGTGTGTCCTCCGGAGGCAGAAGCTAAACACCCAAGGTCTGGGTCTCCCAAAGGAACGATAAAGAAAAGAATGTAGGCTAGACCAGGTCGCAGCCTTACACACTTGTTCCACTGAAGCCTGATGCCGAATGGCCCACGAAGCGCCAACTGCTCGCGTGGAATGAGCCCGCAACCCACTAGGAATGGGCTTGAGTTGCAAGCGGTAGACTTCCTGGATCGCAGAGCGAATCCAGCGAGCCAGAGTTGCCTTTGAAGCTGCCTGTCCCTTCTTGGGCCCCTCAGGAATGACGAACAAAGAGTCCATTTCCTAAAGGGGGCTGTCCTGGATATCTAATATCTGAGAGCTCTGACGAGGTCTAACGAATGCAGAGACCTTTCCACCCTATGAACTGGGTGTGGACAAAAGGAAGGCAGAACAATGTCCTCGTTCAAATGAAACGGGGTAGGAACCTTTGGAAGAAAATCCGGAAGAGGGCACAGAACCACCTTGTCCTGGTGAAAGATCAGAAAAGGCTCGCGGCAAGAGAGTGCTGCCAGCTCCGAAACCCGTCTGATGGACGTAATTGCCACCAGGAATGTTACCTTCCAGGACAGAAGAGCAAGGAAGGATTCCTTGAGAGGTTCAAAGGGAGACCTCTGGAGACAGTCCAGAACGAGATTGAGGTCCCATGGGTCCAGTGGCCGTTTGTAAGGGGAAACTAGATGGGAAACGCCCTGGGAGGAAGGTCTTGACTTGCGGTTTTTGAGCCAGGCGGCATTGGTAGAAGATTGAGAGCGCTGAGACCTGCCCTTTAAAAGGGAACTGAGAGCCAACCCCGCTTGCAAGCCAGACTGTAGAAAGTCGAGAATTCTAGGGATGGCCAGAGGCATAGGCTGGACGTTAGTTTCTCTGCACCATGAAAGAAAGATTTTCCCACGTACGGTGGTAAATGCGGGATGACGCAGGCTTTCGGGCGCTGATCATGGTGGAAATAACCGCGGGGGAGAATCCCGCTCTTGTTAATACCCAGGTCTCAATGGCCATGCTGTCAGCTTCATGGCTCTGGAGTTCTGATAGAAAATGGGCCCTTGGTTCAGCAAGACTGGGATGTCTGGAAGGCGCCGCGGTACGTTTGCGAGCATTTGTACTAATTCGGCGTACCAGGCGCGCCTGGGCCAGTCCGGTGCTATCAGTATCACCGGGACTCCCTCTGCCTTGATCTTCCTGATTACCTGCGGCAGCAGGGGTAGAGGTGGAAATATGTAAGGCAGGCGGAAGTGGTGCCAGGAGCAGACTAGAGCATCCGCGCCGAAGGACTGCGGGTCGCGTGCCCTGGCTATGAACGCGGGTACCTTTGCGTTCAACCTTGAGGCCATTAGATCCACGTCTGGTGTGCCCCAGCGAGTGCAGATGTGTAGAAACACTTCTGGGTGGAGAGACGGCCACCGGCCTCCGGCGGCCAGGCCTTGGCGACTTAGAAAGTCTGCTGCCCAGTTCTCTACCCCCGGTATGTGTACCGCTGATATCACTGACCCCGTCGACTCTGCCCAGCTGAGGATTTTGTGGGCCTCGAGATAAGCCGCTTTGCTGCGGGTGCCCCCCTGCCGATTGATATAGGTTACAGCTGTCGCATAGTCAGATTGGACTCGAATCAGACGACCCTCTAGCAGAGGGCAGAACGCCCTGAGCGTGAGGAAGATCGCGCGGATTTCCAGGATGTTTATGGGTAGGGAAGACTCCTGGGGCGTCCAACGTCCTTGAGCAGTGTGGTGCCGGTACACTGCTCCCCAACCTAGGAGGCTGGCGTCCGTGGCCAGGACCAGCCAGTTAACTGGGAGAAAAGATCTCCCCTTCGATAGGGATGAGGACCGAAGCCACCAGCGGAGTGCATACCTGACTGAAGGCGTCAGGTGAAGATGTTTGTCCAGGGAGAAGGGGCTCTTGTCCCAGGCAGCTAGAAGGACTAGCTGCAGTGGGCGGAGGTGCAGTTGAGCAAAAGGTACTGCCTCCATAGCCGCCACCATCCTGCCGAGCACCTTCATGCTGAATCGAATGGAGCGAGACGGAGGACGTAGAAGGCAGCGTACCGCTTGTCAAAGAGCGATCGCCTTGTCCTGAGGGAGATAGATCAAGCCCCGACGGGTGTCCAGGGACATGCCCAGGAAGTTGATGGATCGTGCTGGGACCAGGGATGATTTTTCTAGAATCAGTAGCCACCCTAAGCGGGATAGGGTGTCCAAGGTGATCTGTACGCTGGTTGAGCAGTCGCGGAAGGAGGGGCCTTGATGAGGAAGTCGTCCAAGTAAGGGAGAACGACTACTCCCCTGGCGTGAAGGACGCTCATGGCGGCCGCCATGACTTTGGTGATGACCCTTGGTGCGGTGGCAAGGCCGAAGGGTAGGGCTACGAATTGAAAATGGGAGTCCTGAACTGCGAAGCGAAGGAACTTTTGGTGATCTGGAGCGATGGGTATGTGCAGGTACGCGTCCTTGATATCTATGGAGGCGAGGAATTCCCCTTCGACCATGGATGCAATAATGGACCTTAGGGACTCCATTCTGAATCTCCGTACGTGCACGTTTGTTCAGGTGTTTGAGGTCCAGGATGGGTTGAACTGACCCCATCCTTTTTGGGGACCACAAAGAGGTTGGAATAAAAACCCCTGAACTTCTCGTCGTCCGGGACGGGTATTATCACTCCTGCTGCTTGGAGCGAGTGGATTGCTGAGAAAAAAGGCCTAGCGTCGTTTTCGAGTCTTTGGGGGATTTGAGAGAAGGAACAGACTCGGGGGTCTGGTCCGAAATTCTATGTGGTAACCGGAAGACACAAGGTCTTGCACCCATTTGTCGTCTGAGGCAGCAGCCCAGATGTGTTGAAAAGAGCCGCAGTCGACCTCCTACAATGAGTGTGTCTTCCGGGGCGCCAAAGGAGTCATGAGGGGGGAAAACGTCGTGGACGAGTCTCCCTAGTCCTGGACTGTTTCGGTCTAGGCTGCCATGACGAAGTGGGTTTCGGGGAGAGCTGAGAAGGTCGGTCCCTGCGTAGTCCGCGGCTAGTGGTGGGGGCAGAGCGGGATGTCGACCAACCAAATTAGTTCCGAAAGGAGCGGAACGAGGACTGTGGACGTCTGGTGAAGGTCGTCCTGGGCTTCAGCTGGGGAAGGGAGGTACTTTTTCCTCCCGTGGCGTCAGAAATGAGCTTGTCCAGTCGTTCGCCAAACAAATTTGTCTGGAAAAAAGGATAAGCCCGTGAGAGACTTCTTGGAAGCAGAGTCCGCTCGCCATTGTCTGAGCCAGAGAGCTTTACGGATGGCTATGGTATTTGAGGCGGCAAAAGCTGCGCAGGTAGCAGCATCAATGGAGGCCTGCATGAGGTACTCCGCCGCAGCGGCAATTTGAGCTGTTACCTCTGTGACGGAATGAGGGAACTGTGATTCCTCAAGCGAAGTGTTAAGGGATTTTGCCCAGACAGAGATCGCCTTTGCGACCCACACAGAGGCAAAGGAGGGCGATAGGGAGGAACCCGCAGCCTCAAAGGCAAGAGCGGGCGAGGTGCTTCACCTGTCTGTCTCTTGGGTCCTTCATGGAGGAACCATCGGGTAACGACAGGAGCGTATTTGTGGCAAGGCGGGAGACCGGGGGGAGGGGGGGCCTCAACCGAGGACGGATCGGCCCAGCCCTTAGGGGCAGGTGGGGCAAAAGAGTACCGGGACTCCATGAGTTTACGGTTACCGAAGAGCCTGTCAGGCTTCTCCCTTTGCTTTGTGAGGATATCCTGAAACTCTGGGTGATCAGCGAAAACCTTTTGGGGTTTCCTTGCCCTCTTAAAGGAGACCACATGGTCAGTGGTAGTGGATGGGGGATCCTCCACATGCAGAGCTTGGTTGATTGCTGCTATAAGGGTACGCTCACACGAGCGTGAAAATCGGACGAGTGCAATGCGAGAAATTCTCGCATTGCACTCTGACCAATGTTAGGCAATGAGGTTGAGCTGTTGGTCAGCTTTTCTCGCATCCAGATTCTGGATGCGACAAAAGCGGCAGCATGCTGCGTTTTGCTGCTACCGCCGTATCTCTCGCACCCATTCAAGTGAATGGATGCGAGAGATACATCGGACTGCACTCGGATGTTATCCCAGTGCAGTGCGATCTACGCACAGGCTGACAGTGGAGGAGATGGGAGGATTAACCCCTCCCTCTCCTCCGCAGCACCTGCACTCAGCTTCACAGATGTGACCCGATCGCAAGATCGGGTTAAAGTCGCATGACACCCGGCTCACGCTCGCAGCAGAGCCTCAGCCGGGGGACATTAGCATATCGCATCCGATGCTCTCGCATCGGATGCCATACGCTCGTGTGAGTCCAGCCTAAGGTAGCTTATTGCAGTTTGATCATCTGGGGAGGGTGAAACCAAGGAATCATCCTGGTACAAACAGCATTCTCCCTCCTCCATCTCTTCAGAAGACGTGGAGCGTGTGGGAGATCCTGCCCTGTGTGTTCCCGAGGGAAAGCCCGCTGGAGACACTCGGCCGTGTGCTCTTTTCCTGATCCTTGCAGCCGGTGAAGCATGTGCCCGGATTACCTCAGAAGGATCCTCCATAGGGGTATCCTCAGGCTGCGTTCCGTCCAGGGATCCAGAAGGGTGTGGAGGACGACATTGCATAGCCAGCACCAGGTTCTGTGACAGTTTTTCCATGGATTGGGACAGAAACTGTGCCTATTCCGGTGGGCTGGGAGCCCTAGGCTCTGGGCTGACGGTTGCGGTGGTGGTGGCAGGGGGGTCTTGGGGAGCTATAGGGACACAGGACTCACCGAGAGAAGAGGTGTGTTTACGTGGTAACTCAGCGTGGCAGGCAGTGCAGGCTGAATAATAGACTATGTGGGCTTTAGCACTCTTAGTGCCCTTAGAATTCTGCATGTTCCTAATAGGAGTATGCCAGGAGGGGGAGCAATGCTCCGCAGAGCTGCAAGTGAAGCAAGCACCTTACCCGAATCAGCGGATGGCCCTGTCCTCAGGAAGGATGAATCTCTATGGAGATCTTCGCACGCATTCCTGAGGGGGGCGGTGCTTATCGCGACCGGGCATAGCGCTAATAGAGCGCGAAGATGAAGTCAGTGTGCACCCCCCCCCCCGCTGTGGGTAGTAAAAAACGGCAGGAAGGGGGCTTCTGATAGCTTTCCTCCCTCTCCCTCCAGTCAGCACACAGCTTGTCACTGGTGGTTATCAGCCGGCTTTTCTGCTAGAGCAAATAAACAGAGCAAATAAACAGTCCCTGAGCACTCCCCCTGCCACCTGGAAAATTATCTGTGCAGATTCTCTGCAAACAGGAGTGACTTCCCCCCTCCTCCAGCCAGCAGGCTAGAGAAAAGTTAACCCTGTGTGTTCAGGATCCTTCTCTCCTCCTTGCACCCAGCAAGGGACTTTCTTATAATAAATACTGTAGATGTCCTGGGGCCTTCCCTGCAGCGTCTTTTCTCCCTTTGTCTGGGAAACCAGTCAGGGGGGAATCTCACCTTAAACACTGCTTTCCAGGCAGTGAAAATAGCAGATTCAGCTTGCAGTGTCCAGTCACGCCGGTACCATAATCAACTCAGAGCCTGCAAAGAGGGGCTGAGGAATTGGGCTATAGGGGCATAGGCCTCTACCCTGGGCTTTGGAAAATAGGCGTCCGTGGAACCAGTCGTCCAGCCCAGGATCCAGCGTCGCAGGAGGGGGTACGTGGAGACGACACTCCACGTTCCCGCCTGTTGATGGTAGTGGGAGATCGGTCCCAAAAGGAAACAGTCGCCCTCAAAAAATAACAAACCTTGAAAGGAAGTGCCTCCTACAGACACTAAGCTAAAACTGAGGCTGCCTGGCCAGGGGGTGTATACTGCAGAGGAGGAGCTATGCTTTTGCATCTACTTAGTGTCCTCCTATGGATAGGCAGCATAACACCCATGGTCCTGTGTCCCCCAATGAGGCGTCAGAGAAAGTTTTTTTTTTTTGTTTCTTTTTACTTATAGGGTTAGTAATGGGGCTGTCTAATAGACACTTGTCCATTACTATCACCAGGGCTTGATGCCAGCTGACACTACACGGGTGACACTAATCCCAACTACTATTACCCAGATTGCCTATGCAACAGGGCAAAATCAAGAAGAGCGGAGGAGAAGCATCAGAATTAGTGCATCTTATGTGAGGAGCAACTTCTAGGGTGGCTGCAGGCTGGTATTTTTAGGCTGGGAAAAGCCCAATAACCATGGACTTTCCCCAGCCAGATAAAGTATACAGCTGTGGGATGATATTATCTGTTATTAAAAATAGGGGGGGACCCAACGCACGTAGTTTTATGAAATTATTTAACTGGTTAAACCAGGCTAAACACCCCTTAGTGCCAACAACAAAGGCACTAAAGAGTGCAAATTTATTATACGTAAGGGAATTGTGACATTATAAAGCGGCAGGATATCTATTCTATCAAATATCTGTCATCTATTATATTATTTTTTTTTTTTCTTGGAGATGTGCAAGTAAAAATGGAATGCCATACACATGGTCAATGTGCTGTCCGATTTTTTTTTTTCTCACACCCACTGACTTGCATAATTAAGTCTCATACGATTAATATGGGCACTCGCAGCATGTTGTGATTTTTTTCGGCATGTGGAATCCGGGTGAGGTAAAATTCACAGATCTGCTCTGCCTCCTACATTAACATTGGTAAGAGCGCAATTAGTGATTTTATCGCAGTGTACTCATTCGAATTGAATGCTAAGTTAACGAACCCTAAAGGGGATTGTTACATCTTAAAGAGGACCTGTCATAATCCAGTTAGTGATCTCATTTTATTCCCACTACTCCCCTTAGGGTAAGTTCACACAGTGCGTTTTTCGTGGCGTTTTTGCGCAGTTTTCGGGTGCGTTTTTGCTCAGAAAACTGCATGACTTTGCTTCCCCAGCAAAGTCTGAGTTTTCATTTTTGCTGTCTGCACACAGCGTTTTTTTTCAGCTGCGTTTTTGTGGTGCCACAAAAATGCAGCATGTCAATTATTCCCGCCTTTTTCACTGCGCTTTTCATCCATTGAGTGCAATGGGATGTTGAAAGACGCAATGAGAAATGCAAATAGGTGCGTTTTGGTGCGTTTCTAAGACCAAAAACGCAGCTATAAACGCAGGAGTTGGGTAGTAAAGTGACATGTACAGGAAGAGGATTCCTTCTGTCAGTAAATACAGAAGCGTGAATCCTCCCGGTACAGTTACCGCCGCTTCCACCTCCCATCCTGTGCATGTATCCTGCCGTGCGGCATCATGTACGGGCAGGAGGTGGAAGCGGCTGCGAAATCAAAAGTGAACAGTAGAAAAAAAAAAAAAAAAAAGTCATACTCACCTGTCTGCAGACTCCCGATGCCATGCCTGCTCCCAGATCCTCCTGCCGGTACCGCCGCTCCGGGTGTGTGCAGTCTCCCCGGATACGTATGCCTGCAGGATGCAGGACCTGGCGATGGATCACCTGATGCAGTCACCTGACGCATCAGCTGATCGTAAGTCTCGGGGTGCCGCCAGCGGCAGGCCGGTTTAACCTATCAGCGGATGCGTCAGGAGACTTCATCCCTGATTACCGGCAGCTGCTGCAGCGATCGGACGGGATCAGACTCGCTCTAGGAGCTGCCGGTAATCAGCACATAAGTGAGTATTTTTATTTTTTTTTTGTACCGATGCATCTGCTGACTGTATAAACGGCTTTTATACAATCAGCTGATGTGTGATGTGATTCAGGCACTTGAACCTGACACATCTGATCACTTTGCCTTCCAGCAAACCGACCAGATGATATTGGATCCGGATTAGACGGCGCGGGACCCTTGACCCAGGATTACTGCGGAGAGGGGTTCTTTATTTCAATAAAGATGGAGTCACTAATTGTGTTGTGTTTTATTTCTAATAAAAATATTTTTCTGTGTGTTGTGTTTTTTTTTTTTTTTTTTATCTTTACTAGAAATTCATGGTGGCCATGTCTAATATTGGCGTGACACCATAAATTTCGGGCTTAGGGCCAGCTGATAATATACAGCTAGCCCTAACCCCCCATTATTACCCAGTGAGCCACCCAGCATCAGGGCAGCTGGAAGAGTTGGATACAGCGCCAGAAGATGGCGCTTCTATGAAAGCGCCATTTTCTGGGGTGGCTGCGGACTGCAATTCGCAGCGGGGGTGCCCAGAAAGCATGGGCACCCTGCACTGTGGATTCCAATCCCCAGCTGCCTAGTTGTACCCGGCTGGACACAAAAATTAGGCGAAGCTCACGTTTTTTTTTTTTTTTTAATTATTTCATGTAATTCATGATATAATAAAAAAAAAAAAAGGGCTTCTCTATATTTTTGGTTCCCAGCCAGGTACAAATAGGCAGCTGGGGGTTGGGGGCAGCCCGTACCTGCCTGCTGTACCCGGCTAGCATACAAAAATATGGCGAAGCCCACGTCATTTTTTTTTTGTTTGGGGGGGGGCAAAGAAATCCTGCATACAGTCCTGGAAGGAGGATGCTGAGCCTTGTAGTTCGACAGCTGCTGTCTGCTCTCCTGCATACACTATTGGATGGAGGATGCTGAGCTTTGTAGGTCTGCTCCCCCTGACACTCCCTCCAGCATACAGTCCTGGATGGAGCATGCTGAGCCTTATAGTTCTGCAGCTGCTGTCTACTCTCCTGCATACACTAGTGGAGAATGAAGAACATATTGAAGGAAATTACATCAGACCTTTTTTTTTGTTCACCGATAAACGCATAAAGACGCAGTGAGCAAAAACGCAGCAAAAAACGCACCAAATCGCGGCAAAAACGCGTGCGTTTTTGGCCGCGTTTTTTTGACGCGGGTGCGTTTTTGTGCAGTTTTTGCCGCAAAAACCGCACAAAAACGCAGCGTCAAAAAAGCGCAGTGTGTGAACCTAGCCTTAGCATTCAGGCAGATGTCTTTTTAAAGGAGGAGTTCACTACTTGGACAACCACTTCTCCATCCCTATGTTTTCCCCTTGTAAAATAAAGACACTTATCCTCCCCTCTGATTCAGATGCCGTTCCAGTGGTTGCGGTACGGCTATTCCTAGGGCTTGTGTGACATTTTTTCATCATGCGATCCATGCAGCTAATCAGCAGCCACTTCACCCTCTTCTCCTTCATACATATCACATATATCCAAGTGACAACTGCTAATCTCACACCTCCTCTAAATGTATGGGATATGTCTGAATGAGGGAAAAGTGAAGCATCTGCTGATTGGCTGCATGGAATACGTGACAAAATGTCCCACAAGCCCTAGGAAAGGCCGTGCTGCCACCACTGGAACGGCATCTGCATCAGAGGGTAAGTCAGAGAACACTAAAGCACTTGGCAGCACGGAGGAGAAAGGAGAAATAGCTGCCAGCGAACACAGCCAACAACTATCTATTGTGCACAGGGTCCCTCACACTGAACAATCTAAGAGGTTTATAAAAGTCTTAAAGTATAGGAAAAAAAAACTAAATCTTACCTCCCAAAGGTGATGGGGAACAATGAGATATTGTCCCCCTTTTTTTCTTCGATGTTGATAGCGGATTCCAAAGAGAGACAAACCTGATGACTCTGCAATAGACAATCACAACAGAGATTAGCCACTTAAGTGATAGTCCGATAGGATCCATAGTAAAAGGATTCAGCAAATAATAAAAGGAGGATCTGATATGGCGGCAGATTCTTCACACTACATATAAAGCAAAGGAATACCATATTTTTCAGATTATAAGACACACTTTTCTGCCAAAAATTTGGGAGGAAAATGAGGGGTGCCTCTTAAAATACGAATATTGCTTACCGGGTGGAGAATTGGCGCGGCCGCCTCTCCGTGTGGCGGGCAGGCGACGGTGGCTGTATGGAGCAATTCGCTGCAGCGGGTATCCCAGATGCTCTGGGTTCAAATGATGGCGCCCGGAGTCAGTGTGTGCGCAGATGGAGATCCCGGCTAAGAGCTCCATCTGTGCAAGCACCGCTTCTTTGAAGCCAGGACCACCGACAGAGCATCTGGCACACCTGCCACACAGGCCTGCTCCACACAACTGCCGCAGCTTCCGCTGCCAGGACCGAGCCCACCAGCACCGCCCCTGCCTCCTGTGACTCCACTCCTATGTCGATGTCAACCCCCTCCGGTAAGATAACACTGGAGTATAAGACTGACCCCTTTTTTTAGTCCCTACCATTTCGGGGGTCCCCCACTTCACTATCTGGTGTACGTATCTGGGAGAGTGTCAGAACAGTCCCAGGTTCAGTTTAGCTGATGTTTAGGGGCTACATTTGGTATTTACAACCACCCTAAAACTGTATGCTAGACATGTAAACCATAGGCTCAGATGGATCGGTGTATTGTATACTGTTTGAGGATAGTTATTACCTCATTGGCATGATCCACATAACACTTTATTTCATTGCTTAAGCCGTTCGCTCTGCTCCCATCTTTCAGGGTGTAGGACTTTCCAGACTTCTCTATAACTCGAATAAGGTCGGTTGTCTTGTGAATTTTTGCTCCTAAAACGATAAATGCAAGAAAAAAAAAATAACACATTTTTCCTAAACTCTTAAGTCAGGTTGGATACAGTCATTTTTAAATTTGATACGACAAATCTAGGCTCTAAGTAATGTCATGCTGCTGGACGTACTTCAGTATACCCTGCGCAGACATGTGGCAAACATCACCTATAAAAATCGATGATTATCTCCTTAAAAGCGAGCCAGCCATCTTGGAAAATACAATTTACATGCAGATATAGTGTTAATCTGCAGGTAAATAGCGCTACATTGTTGCATGACCACCTTACTGAAAGTGCGGCAACTGAGAGAAAAGAAACACTTCCTCCCAGGAGCCGCCGGTTTTCAGTCATGGCACATGCACGGATGACTACAGTGACTGATCACTGTACAGCGGCTGTAAGCACGACCCAGCACTATGAATGTCAGACCGCTGTGCACAGATGCATTGTAGAGACTGCTTACAACCACAGTATAGTGAGCAGCGAATTGAGCGGTGACTATAGCCCTCCGTGCGCATCCCCCATGACTGAAAGCTTGCAGCTCCTGGGGGGAAATAAGTTTTTTTTCTCCTGGTTGCAACACTTATCAATGAGGTGGACATGCTGCATTGAAATACCATTTACAAGCAGATTAATTCTATTATCTGCTTTTAATTGGAGTTTAATGAGGCAACAGGTTCTCTATGGCTTTCTTGTGTGGAGCAGACCACATACATATAGGCTCCAGCAGCCTCCATTTGATAAAAGACAAAATTTCCTAGTAATATACAGTGAGGTACTTTTGATGGAACTACTTAAAATGGGAATACTCATTCTTCTCTGTAGCATTATACATATTCAGAAGCTATGAAATTCCTTTAATCCAGAATTTCAGAATGTAGTGACTCCAATAAGAAGTGCAAAGTATTCGGAAATTTTACAAGATAAGTAACAGAAGACAGTTGAATAGTTAGAGTTAGGAAATGTATCATTCCTCTGGTCTGTTGGACTTACCATCATAGAAGCAGACCTCAACGTCAGCATTGGGGTAGTTCTCCATTAACATGCATTTTGCGTATCTGGTATAGTAGGTAACTTTTGGGGTTTTGGACCTTACAAGTTGGATGAACTTTAATGCATACTGGTATTTTTTCCAGTACTTCTCTATATGGAAAAGAATAAAAATGGGAACTTAATGTTGATAATAAGTAAATCAGTGGCCTGACCAATTGTCATCTATCAAAGTATACTTTTTTTTTCGTTCTTTAAAGAGAAAGCCTTATCAATATTAATTTGGAAAGAAATCATTATCAGTTAGCTTTAAGAGGGAAGTCTGGCACCATGAGTCGAGCTTATACTTGCTGCAATGCATTCACAATCGGTAGGCATTGTACATCGGTAGTATTCATTCGACTAGGAAACAATCACGATATCTGATGAGCATGCATTCATCCTCACTAAATAATCGGAGGCACACCACCTTTTTCTGGGGGTGTGAAGCTTAGAAAAGCATGGTTAGGCCACACTTTGCCATGATTTATGTCTGCAGTTCAGCACCACAGAAATTATAGCGATTGATCTGTAATACCACACATCATCTGTGTACAGATGTGGCACTGTTAGTTATAGAAAAAAAAAAAAAAAAAAAAAAAAAAAAATCACAAAGCGGCACAAACAGAATTACAAATGGCATATTATAAAGATTACAATAGGATAGAAAAAAAAAAATCTGCAAAACGTGTTGAGATTACAAAGTTGCAGAAAGTGAAAAATGGGTTAGAAATAATACCAGAGACGTCTGTTACCTGGCAAACTGTCAAATGTGTAACTCAACATGCTTTCAGGCGGAGATGGAGGACGATCAACCAAGGGAAATCCCTTGCCTTCATTTGGAAGGTAAATATAAACCTAAGAAAAGGAAGTAAAGTCAGTTACTTAAAAGAGTTACCATCTTTTTTTTTTTTTTTTTGGAAACACAAAATATTTAAAATGCAAGGTGCTTCTACTAAATTATCCCACAGGCAGTCACAGACCAGCAATTGTAACAATCTAGACCAGGGGTCTCAAACTCGGCCGGGTGTACGGGCCGCACACAGAAAAAAAAATAATTTGAGGGGCCGCATTTTTTTCAGGACAAAGTGACATTGTTAGTGGTACCATTTTTTCTTTCTATACACCCTTGGATCACTGTTTTTGAACATTTTTCATTTGTCTATCATAACAAATGTGTACTTTTTTTGTATGTGTGTATAATATATATTATAAAACACTTTTTATTTACATTTTTTCCCCTTTTTGTAAGTAATACAGTTTTACAATAAGCACCGCATAGTAATTTTGGCCAACATCTTGTAGTAATGTGCCCCTCCTGTTCCCCATTCTGTAAAAATGTGCGCATCTTTGTCCCCTTGTAGCAATGTGTCCATGCAGGTCCTCTTCTTGCATTAATGTTCCCCCATGCAGCTCCCCTTCTTGTATTAATATGCCTCCATGCAGCTCCCCTTCTTGTAGTAATGTGCCCCATGCAGGACTCCTTCTTGTAGTAATGTGTCCTCATTCAGGTCCCCTTCTTATAATATTGTGCCCCATGCAGGTCCCCTTCTTGTGGTAATGTGCTTCATGCAGGACTCCTTGTAGTAATGTGCCCATCCTGGTCTCACCTTGTAGCAATGTGCCCCATGCAGGACCCCTTCTTGTGGTAATGTACCCTCATTCAGGTCCCATTCTAGTGGTAATGTGCCCCATATGCAGGTCCCCTTCTTGTGGTAATGTGCCCCATATGCAGGTCCCCTTCTTATAATAATGTGCCCCATGCAGGTCCCCTTCTTGTGGTAATGTGCTTCATGCAGGTCCCCTTCTTGTGGTAATGTGCCCCATGCATGTCCCCACACGTACACACGCCCTGTGCAGCCTCAGCCAGCAACAGAATCACACACACACACACACACACACACACACACACACACACACACACCAGCCTCAGCCAGCAACAGAAAAACACACACAAACAATCTGCTCACCTATCCTCCGTCGGCAGCACGCAGGCACGTGGACCCGGTAATGATCACAGCTGCTGTCACCGCTTAACTTTCTGCCGGCGCGTGCAGAGCAGTTCTCACTGCACAACAGCCACTGGCCAATCACAGGCAAGCATCTGAGGTCATATGCAGCAGGTGCTTGCCTCTGATTGGCAGGCGGCTGTTATTGCGTTCTGCAGTGAGAACTTCACTGTGCGCGGCAAAGACAAAACTGTAAACTGAAGTAAATAGCTGGCGGCTGCGGCCCCTTGCACCGGTCGTCATCTTTACCGGGTCCACGGGCCAGCGGGCCGCAAGAAGCCACCTGAAGGGCCGCATGCGGCCCGCGGGCCGCGTGTTTGAGACCCCTGATCTAGACCATCCTGGAAACATGAGCCCAGAACCGGGCTTATAAAAAGCTGGATTGCAGAAAAGAAAGCTGGTCACAAGTGGGGGTTGTCCTACGCAGATTGTGTTCCAGAATTGATTTCCCCTTCCCTTAAGGGAACAGAAGATTAACATTCCAGTCTAAAGTTAGGTATTACTGTTATTTCTCCCTTTTTATTTTATAACTGTTCTGCATATTTGTGTGTCGCTGTTATCTGCGTAGTTTATACCCTTTTATTGTTAGCACTGTATTTTTTATCTTAAAGCTTAAAACTTTAAATCAACTTTATCCTTGTATGCTCTAAAGAATCCCTATCCTTACAGAGTGCGAGCCCCTTTCGATTGTCAGACAGGAGTATATTTCGGGGGACTCATCGCCCCATGTGTTTGATGAGTGGTGGCACAGTGTTGTGTAGCCGGGGTGTGATTTATGCTCACCTTATAGTCTAAAAACAGATGTGGAGTACTGGAATATGTGAGAGGAGATAAGTTAACCCTTGCAGATGCACCCCCACATCACATGCAGAGAAAATGGGAATTACCCTGAAAATGGAGTCTGCCAAGCCAGACCGATAGTATAAACCAAGCACATAGCCTTTTACCGAATATATCAACTAGGATCCTCGGTGTACTCTTGACGTGGCCAAGAGCCCCCAGTGTGCCCACTGGTTTTGCACATCCCTACTTCCAACACTGATTGTCTGCACTGACTTGCCTGAAGTGAGCAATGTAGAGAAAAGTTCAAAGTAGTCAAATGTCATCTATTACCAGTGATGGAGATGGGGGTATATAGAACCAGTGAGTAGTACTGTGCTCTCAGCATCTAGGCTACACCACCGGAGCACTTAGTAAGCTAACCTAATAAGCATACATGATTAACCCCTTCACCCCCGGCCACTAAAACACCCTAATGACCGGGCCATTTTTTGCAATTCTGACCAGTGTCACTTTGACAGGTTATAACTCTGGAACGCTTCAACGGATCCTGGCGATTCTGAGATTGTTTTTTCGTGACATATTGTACTTCATGTCAGTTGTAAATTTAGGCCGATACTTTTTGCGTTTATTTGTGAAAATTTAGTAAATTGTGTGAAAATTTCGCAATTTTCAAACTTTGAAAATGTATGCCCATAAATCTGAGAGATATGTCACACAAAATAGTTACGAAATAACATTTCCCACATGTCTACTTTACATCAGCGCAATTTTCGAAAGAAATTTTTTTTCGTTAGGAAGTTAGAAGGGGTCAAAGTTAATCAGCAATTTCTAATTTTTCCAACAAAATTTACAAAATAATTTTTTAGGGACCACATCACATTTGAAGTGACTTTGAGAGGCCGAGGTGACAGAAAATACCCAAAAGTGACCCCATTCTAAAAACTGCACCCCTCACACTGCTCAAAACCACATCCAAGAAGTTTATTAACCCTTTAGGTGCTTCACAGGAACCAAAGCAATGTGGAAGGAAAAAATGAAAATTTTACTTTTTCACACAAAAATGTTACTTTAGCCATAAAATTTTCATTTTTAGAAGGGAGAAAAGAGAGTGCACCCTACAATTTATTGTGCATTTTCTCCTGAGTACGCTGATACCCCATATGGGGTAAAAATCAATTGTTGCACGGCAGAGGTCGAAAGGCAAGGAGCGCAATTTGAATTTTTGAACGCAAAATTAGCTGCACTCATTAGCGGACGCCATGTCGGGTTTGAAGACCCCCTGAGGTGCCTAAACAATGGAGCTCCCCCACAAGTGACCCCATTTTGGAAACTAGAGCCCTCAAATAATTTTTCTAGATGTTTGGTGAGCACTTTGAACACCTGGGGGCTTCACAGAAGTTTATAAAGTTGAGCTGTGAAAAGATTTTTTTTTTTTTTTTTTACCACAAAACTGTTGCTTCAACTAAGTAGCTTTTTTTCCACAAGGGTATCAGGAAAAAAATACACCATGAAATTTATAGTGCATTTTTTCCTGAGTACGACGATACCTCATATGTGGTGGAAAGTAATTGTTTGGGCGCATGGCGGGGCTCAGAAGAAAAGAAGCACCATTTGACAGCAAAATTTGTTTGAATCATTAGCGGACACCATGTCACGTTTGGAGACCCCCTGAGGTGCCTAAACAGTGGAGCTCCCCCACAAGCGAACCCATTTTGGAAACTAGACCCCTCAAGGAGTTTATCTAGATGTTTAGTGAGCCCCAAGGGGCTCCACAGAAGTTGATAATGTTGAGCCATGAATACAATTTTCTTTTGTTTTACCACAGAACTGTTACTTGAACCAGGTAGCTTTTTTTTCACAAGGGTATAAAAAAAAAAAATGCACCATAAAACGTATTGTGCAATTTCTCCTGAGTACGCAGATACCTCACATGTGGTGGAAAGTAATTGTTGGGCGCATGGCGTGGCTCAGAAGAGAAGGGCACCCTTTGACAGCAAAATTGGTTGGAATCATTAGCGGACGCCATGTCACGTTTTTAGACCCCCCCCCCCCCTATGGTGCCTAAACAGTGGAGCTCCCCCACAAATTACCCCATTTTGGAACTAGACCCCTCAAGGAATTTATCTAGATGTTTAGTGAGCCCCTTTTACCCCCAGGGGCTCCACTGAAAGTTGATAACGTTGAACCGTGAAAATTATTATTTTTTTTTTTTTTTTAATCAATTGTTTGGGCGCATGGCGGGGCTCAGAAGACAAGGAACGCCATTTTTGACTTGTCAAACGCACAGACGCGGTGCACTGATCGGCCGCTGCAGGAGGCACGGTCAGATGAGATACAAAAAGCGCTGGGGATACGGAAAAAAAAAAAAAAGTCACGCCAAAAATTGAGCATTGAGCAGGGATGCTGATCCGCGCTCAGCAGGACGCACGGACAGATGCGATACAAAAAGCGTCGGGGATACGGAAAAAAAAGTATCGCATCAGTCCGTGCGTCCCGCCAAGCGCTGATCAGGGATGCACATAACGGATCGGCATCCCTGCTCAATTTTTGGCGTGACTTTTTTTTCCGTATCCCCGATGCTTTTTGTCACGCCAAAAATTGAGCAGGGATGCCAATCCGTTATGTGCATCCCTGATCAGCGCTCGGCGGGACACACTGACGCATGAGGTGTAAAAATGGACAGGGGATAGAGGGGGAAAAAAAAAAAAAAAAAAATTATACTCACAGTACCCAGAGGATTAGCAGGAGGAACAGCTTTACAGGAGCAGCAGGCAGGAAGTTGGACAGCTCAGCAGAAGACCCAGGAAGAAGGACCCAGCGATGGAGGCAGATGTGATCGGCCGGTGAAGACAGGTAAGAGGACGTCGGGGGGACAGGAGAGTTGGAGGGGGACAGCAGAGGGGGAGGGGGACAGCAGAGGGGGAGAGCAGAGGAGGAGGGAGATACCGGAGGAGCTGCAGAATAGAGATCACGGGGGAGGCCGGCAGATCGGGATGTTGTGGGGGGGGGGGGGGGGGGGGCAGATCGGGATGTCGGGGGGGGGGCAGATCAGGATGTCGTGGGGGGGGCAGATCAGAATGTCGGGGTAGGGGGCAGATCGGGATGTCGGGGGGGGGGGGGGCAGATCACAGGGGTGCACGGGCAGGGGCCATTACGGGAGCGCGCAAAAGCAATCACAGGAGCGCGCAGGGGCTGCAAGGTGAGCACAATACTCGCCGCTCCTGCTCCGTGACAGCAGCTGCAGCAGCAGCGGTGGCGTGGTACCACTAGTACTAGCCAGTGCTGCACGCTGCAGCCATGTTGGGGGAGGGTCCCCAGACCAGCACAGGCCTGGGGAGGGCGGCCACCAGCAAATCAAACGGCCCCACTGCACACTGATTGGAGCGATTGCGCGTCATAGCACGATCGCTCCAATCAGTGCTGCAGGGGCTGGGGGCGGCATGTTTGAGATCCACCTATGATCTGCTGTACCTGCTATGGCATCTCATAGCCGGATCTCACAGTATCGCACTATTTCCGGCATTATTTTTACCGAAATCAGTGCGAAAGATGTGGTTGGCGGTTCAGATTTGAACAGCCAATCACATCGATCGTCGATGGGGGGTGGCGATGCCACCCCCCCTGGGGTGAAGCAAAGGTCCCCTGCTGTAAGAAACAGCAGGGGACATCATTTGAAAGCCGTTGCTATGGCCACGGCAATCAAATGAACTTTAGGCCGTAAAATTACGTCCCTGGTCGTTAAGTCACGTTAAAATAGGACGTAATTTTACTGCCCGCGGTCGTGAAGGGGTTAAATAACGGATGTAATCCACACTTAAATATATCAATAGTTTTGTCACTACCAAATACCAGAAAGTATCAAAAGCAAAGCAGCTTTATGTAACCCCTTCATACCATCGACATTTTTAATACATTTGCAAAAATTTCTACATTTCTTTTTTTTTTTTTCTGTCAAGATGAGGTGCAGAGTGTATATTAATGAGAAAAAATGAACTTTTTTTGAATTTACCAAATGGCTGCAATGAAACAAAGAGTGAAAAATGTAAAGGGGTCTGAATACTTTCCGTATCCACTGTAGATAACACAGGATCCACCATTCACAAGCATCAGAGACTGTCTATGGATGTGTGACTGTCAGAGTGTACCTAACTGCTGCTAATGGATGCTCTGGCTGAAATAAAATAATAGGACGTAAATAAAATAAAATAAAATTAAAATAGGACGTAATTTTACTGCCCGCGGTCATGAAGGGGTTAAAAGGAAACGAACAAAAAAGTCCAGCTCACCCCAATATAAAGATGTGATCCTGAGACGGTGCATGGATGGAAGGCGAATCCACAGCATGTAGGTAGGTAATGAAATTCCAGCAACTGCGTCCAGTAAAATAAAAACTTCGACTTTCATTTCAACAAGGTTAAAAGCGATAAAAACCAATTCACATGAATGGAAAGGAAGACGCGTTTCGGACAGTGTATGTCCATAGTCATCTAACATCATGAGTGAACACACACCTGTTTTATAGCCAAAAGAAACATGTGACAACCAATCACCTGGACAGCTGATTACATTGGCTAAACATGCTCCAAGCACAACACATATGTGGAATAAAGACTGATTGATCACTATACAATTTAGACAGATACCTGAAAGGTCTGGGGAAAAAAAAAAAAAAAAACACTTTAGAAAACCACAAATGATCAATTTTGATAAATATTATTCAGTTAGTTTCTCAAATTTAACCCAAGGGGCATCCTAGTGCCTAAGTCAAAGATCCATTTTGCCTCCTTTTTGGATGTGTTTTTTTCATCTAATACTGCTACTCAAAAAATCGATTGTACGGTTTACAGAAAATTGTCTGCTGGCAATTCACTCCTTCATGCCCAGAGCTGCCACCCCAAACACGTTGTCAATAATTCACAGCACAACAAATAAACACTTTTTGTCTGCTACTTGGCAAAAACCATGTGCGCTATACTAAATCGAATGCGCTGAATCCAAATCTGAAGTTAGTTTTTTTGTAGCACGTCAGGATATTAAGTTATTCCAATTTTTGTGAAAATTAAAATAAGCAATTAATAAAGATACAGAATCGTTATGTCCCACAGTTTCACAACATGTATTATCATTTTTATTGAAAAAGAAGTATAGGTAAATAAACCAAAAAACTTAAAAATCACTTATAGTAGCTTAAGAAATCGCCTTGAACTCAGAGTACTTTTAAAAGTGCTTCAGGCACTTGCTTTTGCGCTTGTGAGTGGTCCTAGTGGCCCGTTGCAAAAACCAGCAGTAATCGCCCATCATGTTGGGGTTAAAGCGACCTGGGTATCTTTTTTCCCTAGTAGAAATGTCCTGGTGGAATCTCTCACCATGTTCGTCACTGACATTACCCATATTTGGAGGAAAGAAGTCAAGATGTGAATGTAGGAAATGCATTTTCAATGACATTCGGGCACCATGCATTTCGTATGCTTGAAGCATATTGTCTATTAGTTCAGCATAGTTTTCTGCTCTTTCGTTTCCAAGGAAGTTTTGAACTACTAATATAAATGCATCCCATGCAGTTAGTTCAAGTGGGGTGAGTTCTTTCTTGAAGATTTCATCATGGATTAGTTGGTGGATTTCAGGACCAATAAAGATTCCTGCTTTGAGTTTGGCCTCAGTTTTCAATGCACTAAACTTTTCCTTCAGATACTTAAATCCATTCCCTTGACGATCCATTGCTACTACAAAATTTTTCATTAGTCCTAGTTTAATGTGAAGAGGTGGAAGATAAACTTTAAGTGGATCGACAAGTGATTCGTGTTGAACATTGTGCTTACCAATCTTATGTTCATCTCTATTGGGCCACCGTTTAATTTTATAATGGTTGTTGTCATCTCGACTGTTCCATAGGCACAGAAAGCACATATGCTTAGTGTAACCTAACTGCAAACCAAGGACTAGTGCAACAACTTTGAGGTCAGCCCAAATGTTCCATTGATGTTCTGAATATTTAATCAATTTCAGAATGATCTGCATAGAAGCATAGGTCTCTTTCATTCCAACCGCATGTGCAATGGGGACAGATGGCTTTTCATTGCCATTGTGCAACAGAACAGCTTTCAAGCTTGCTTTACTAGAGTCTATGAACAGTCTCCATTGATCTGGAAAATGTCTACAACCCAACTCTAGCATAAGCCCATTCACATCAGTACAGAAGCAGACACCATTTTCCATGACATAGTATGAAGCTAACTTTTTGTGTCGATAACGAAAGTGTGATATTGATGTGCCTTCTTGTAACAAATTCCATTCCTGAAGTCTAGAGGCTAACAGTTCTGATTTCTCTTTAGACAACGACAGATCTCGTATCAGATCATCTAAATCAGATATCTTCAACAATGCCTGAATAGGCGTATGGCCTTTTCTAAGTATAACTCAAAATCTGGACGTGCTGTGCAAATTCTGAGTTCATATTTGGAATCAGCATGTTCAAATTAGTAAAGAACACATGTTTTACCCTCAGTAGCAAAATCATTGTTGTGCTGTGATACCCACTGGGGAATTTATTAGAGCTAAACGTTGTACATCTGAGGCTGCTTTCAGGGCTGAATGTGATCGAATTGCCAGCAGATTCAAAAACAGAGGTTACTCCAGTTCATATATATAAAAAAAAGCCATGGACAAAACCAATGAAAAAAACCATTCCTGAAAAAACATCCTCCAATTCGGTAGTCTTTTCTACTAAATTCAGCAAAGATTATTTTTCTATAGTTAACATTGTAAAAATAAATTTGCCCATTTTGACCATCGATAATACCTTAAAAAATATTCTAGGGGATGGTGTAAAGTTTGTTTCCAAAAGAAACCAGTGGGGTAATTTATTTGATTACCTGCACCTCCTGTGATGTACAATATGTAGGTAGCACAAATCGCACATTAAGACGCAGGATTTCTGAACATCTCTGATATAAAAAATGGCAGTAGCAGAAGCCCATCATGTGCCTCCCAGCACTTTATCAATGTGCACAGTGGCAATGTGGACTCCTTCAGAGTCAATGCTATTGAACAGATTTTTTTACCCAAGAGAGGAGGAAATCCTGTGTCTATATTGCATTTAAAAGACGCAAAATGGATCTTTGACTTAGGCACTAGGATGCCCCTTGGGTTAAATTTGAGAAACAAACTGAATAATAATCAAAATTGATCATTTGTGGTTTTCTAAAGTGTTTTTTTTTTTCCCCAGACCTTTCAGGTATCTGTCTAAATTGTATAGTGATCAATCAGTCTTTATTCCACATATGTGTTGTGCTTGGAGCATGTTTAGCCAATGTAATCAGCTGTCCAGGTGATTGGTTGTCACCAGTTTCTTTTGGCTATAAAACATGTGTGTGTTCACTCATGATGTTAGATGACTAAGGACATACACTGTCCGAAACGCGTCTTCCTTTCCATTCATGTGAATTGGTTTTAATCGCTTTTAACCTTGTTGAAATAAAAGTCGAAGTTTATATTTTACTGGACGCAGTTGCTGGAATTTCATTACCTACCTACATGATTAAAAGGAACCAGTTTGTAATATTTGCCCTAGGCTAGCAGAGGAAGTGCTGGATAACGCAGTGTCAAATGTTTCTGTGGATACCCCTATATAATGCTATGTACTGCAGAAATTTGCATTGTATGCATAGACAAATTAGGCTTGCAGATACACCAGTGGGCATATCTCTTTGCTTCTTCCCTCCAGTGCCCCTCTCCACTAACTGACAAACCCACCACAGAGGCTTTGCCGACATCTGCTCTCCACTGCCAGTAAAGTAGCAGAGGACGGCAGCGGCAGGGAGAAGCAACGTGGAGCCGAGGATTGACAGTGCACCATACAACCACCTTTCCAGCCTACAATTAAAATACGAGTTCTCTCATTACAGTGAACTAGATGAAAGCAAAATAGGTATAGATGGAAAGGTTTTACAATTGCATTATCCAGCACTACCTCTTCTAGCTTGGGGCAAATGTTTCTGAAAGATTCCTTTTTTGAGGAGCTGCAAGGATTACAACACTAAAAAGGTGCAATTTTAACAGGGGTAGAGCCCTTAAAAACCTATGTGCTTAGTCTATACTGGCAGTTTGAGGTTGAAAAACTCTTTAAAACTAGTACAAAATATGATGCATCCCAGTCACTTGCCACTCAGCCGTATGATGGGATCATGGCACTCAGCACTGCAGCTTCTTCTGCTGATTACTTGCATACTGTTCTTACATAAACAAAACTGTGTGAGGAACCTTATATCCACATACCCTTTTACTTATTTATTTATTTATTTATATGGGAATTATTTATGGATGGGGTGCCCATAAGTGAAAATTAAATCTATTTAATTTACATGGTTATCGTCAGTCCAATGTAGCGGTCCGAGTACTGGGGAAGTAATCTCCACCATGCCTTCCCTCCCGCTCTTTCTGCTGCTCTTCCTACCCCCCCCCCCACCTCTGTTACTTTTCCCTATCTTACTACTTTCTTTTCTTTCTGGTTCTAGTTAAATCTTCTAATTTTTTTGGCAGTGGCCTCATTTTGGTTGAGGCGTATTTCTCCTTTGGAAGGAGACTGTTCGTATTATCAAATATTGTTACATGTCCTATGCGTGCCTTATGGTAGTTAGTAAGAGAGGATGTATTAGTTAGGACGTGGCTTATATTGTTCTCTGTAAGTTGACACGTAGTAATCACTTATTGAATCTTACTTTTTTTTCTGTAAATTGTCTTGTTTACTTTAATAATGAAAGATTAAACATAATTTACATGGTTATTAGCGCAAACGGGACCTTAAAACTGCACTTGTATATTGATGAATAGATATTTGGGACAGATTTAAAATATATATTTACCTGGTTTTGGTGTGAATGTCCCAGTTGCAATTTTGCGATAACTATAGGGACTCAGTTGAGTTCCTGCTTGTCTCTCTATTTATTCGGTAACTTTCTGCTAAAATTTTAAATTGTTTTATGAAATATGAATAAAAAGAGAATTTTGTTTACTTACCGTAAATTCTTTTTCTTATAGTTCCGTATTGGGAGACCCAGACCATGGGGTGTTTAGCTTCTGCCTCTGGAGGACACACAAAGTACTACACTTAAAAGTGTAGCTCCTCCCTCTGAGCTTATACACCCCCTGGAGAACCAGATCTAGCCAGTTTAGTGCAAAAGCTGAAGGAGAATAGCCACCCACAAGTAGAACCGAGCAAGAACCGGAACAACCGGAGACTCTGTCCACGACAACAGCCGGTGATAACACATGGAACAAGAAAATTGCCAACAGGCAACAGGGAGAGAGCTGGGTCTCCCAATACGGAACTATAAGAAAAAGAATTTACGGTAAGTAAACAAAATTCTCTTTTTCTTTATCGTTCCTATGGGAGACCCAGACCATGGGACGTTCCAAAGCTGTCCCTGGGTGGGAATAAACAGAAAAAACTAAGAAGTAGGCGGAGACTAACTTCACAAGTGGGCGACAGCCGCCTGAAGGATGCCTCTGCCCAAGCTCGCATCTGCCGAAGCATGAGCATGCACTTGGTAGTGCTTCGAAAAGGTATGCAGGCTAGTCCAAGTGGCAGCCTGACAGACTTGTTGAGCCGTAGCCTGGTGCCTAAAAGCCCAAGAGGCACAGACAGCTCTGGTCGAGTGTGCTTTGAAAAGCTTGAGAGGTGCACCGCCTAAGCGCAGCGGTGCGAGACACATAAATCCGGAGAGCACGCACCAGATCCAGAGAATGCAGCGCTTTCTCAAAGCGATGAACAGGGGCCGGACAGAAGGAAGGCAAGGAAATGTCCTGGTTAACCCCTTCACGACCGCGGGCCGTAAAATTACGTCCTATTTTAACGTGACTTAACGACCAGGGACGTAATTTTACGGCCTAAACTTCATTTGATTGCCGTGGCCATAGCAACGGCTTTCAAATGATGTCCCCTGCTGTTTCTTACAGCAGGGGACCTTTGCTTGACCCCAGGGGGGGCGGCATCGCCACCCCCTATCGACGATCGATGTGATTGGCTGTTCAAATCTGAACCGCCAACCACATCGATCGCACTAATTTCGGCAAAAATAATGCCCGAATTAGTGCGATCCTGTGAGATCCAGCTATGAGATGCCGCAGCTGCTGCAGCATATCATAGGTGGACCTCAAACATGCCGCCCCCAGCCCCTGCAGCACTGATTGGAGCGATCGTGCTATGACGCGCAATCGCTCCAATCAGTGTGCAGTGGAGCGGTCTGATCTGCCGGTGGCCGCCCTCCCCAGGCCTGTGCTGGCCTGCGAGCCCTCCCCCAACATGGCTGCAGCGTGCAGTGGCTGGTACTTGTGGTACCACGCCACCGCTGCTGCTGCCGCCGCCGCTGAGGTCACCGCTGCTGCTGCTGCACGTGAGTACTGTGCTCACTTTGCAGCCCGTGCGCGCTCCCGTGGTGCCCCTGCGCGCTGCCGTGATAGCCCCTGCCGTGCCCCCCCCCCCGCGATCTGCTCCCCCCAACACCCCCCCCCGCCCGACATCCCGATCTGCTCCCCCCGCGATCTGACTGCCTCCCCCATTATCTTTATTCTGCTTCTGCAGCTCCCTCTCCGGTCTCCCCTTCTGCTCTCCCCCCTCCCCCTCTGCTCTCCCCCGACGTCCTCTTACCTGTCTTCACCGGCCTGATCACATCTGCGTCCATCGCTGGGTCCTTCCTGGGCATTCTGCTGATCTGCCTGCTGCTCCTGTAAAGCTGTCCATCTCTCTGCCATCTGTTCCTCTGCAGCTCTTCTGGTCAGTGATCCTCCTGCTAGTCCTCTGGGTACTGTGAGTATAACTTTTTTTTTTTTCCCGTATCCCCTGTCCATTTTTACACCTCATCAGTCCGTGCGTCCCGCCAAGCGCTGATCAGGGATGCAGATAACGGATCGGCATCCATGGTCAATTTTTGGCGTGACTTTTTTCCGTATTCACGACGCTTTTTGTATCGCATCCGTCCGTGCATCCCGCCAAGCGCTGATCAGGGATGCACATAACGTATCTGCATCCATGGTCAATTTTTGGCGTGACTTTTTTTTTTACGTATCCCCGACGCTTTTTTTTTTATCGCATCCGACCGTGCGTCCTGCAGCGGCCGATCAGTGCACTGCGTCTGTGCGTTTGAAAAGTCAAATGGCGCTCCGTCTCTTCTGAGCCCCGCCATGCGCTCAAACAATTACTTTCCACCACATATGAGGTATCTGCGTACTCAGGAGAAAATGCACAATACATTTTATGGTGCATTTTTTCCTGATAGCCTTGTGAAAAAAAAAGCTACCTAGTTGAAGCAACCGTTTAGTGGTAAAAAAAATGTTTTTTCTTTTCACGGCTCAACGCTATAAACTTCTGTGAAGCCCCCAGGTGTTCAAAGTGCTCACCAAACATCTAGAAAATTATTTGAGGGCTCTAGTTTCCAAAATGGGGTCACTTGTGGGGGAGCTCCATTGGTTAGGCACCTCAGGGGGTCTTCAAACCCGACATGGCGTCCGCTAATGAGTGCAGCTAATTTTGCGTTCAAAAATTCAAATGGCGCTCCTTCCCTTCCGAGCTCTGCCGTGCGCCCAAACAATTGATTTTTACCACATATGGGGTATCAGCGTACTCAGGAGAACATGCACAAATTGTATTGTGTACTTTCTCTTTTCTCCCTTGTAAAAATGAAAATTTTATGGCTAAAGTAACATTTTTGTGTTATAAAATTTTCATTTTTTCCTTCCACATTGCTTTGGTTCCTGTGAAGCACCTAAAGGGTTAATAAACTTATTGGATGTGGTTTTGAGCAGTGTGAGGGGTGTAGTTTTTTAGAATGGGGTCACTTTTGGGTATTTTCTGTCACCTAGGCCTCTCAAAGTCACCTCAAATGTAATGTGGTCCCTAAAAAAAATTAATTTGTAAATTTTGTTGGAAAAATGAGAATTTGCTGATGACCTTTGACCCCTTCTAACTTCCTAACGGAAAAAAAATTTGTTTCGAAAATTGCGCTGATGTAAAGTACACAAGTGGGAAATGTTATTTAGTAACTATTTTGTGTGACATATCTCTCAGATTTATGGGCATAAATTTTCAAAGTTTGAAAATTGCGAAATTTTCAAAATTTTCGCCAAATTTCCTAAATTTTCACAAATAAACGCAAAAAATATCGGCCTAAATTTACAACTGACATGAAGTACAATGTGTCACGAAAAAACAGTCTCAGAATCGCCAGGATCCGTTGAAGCGTTCCAGAGTTATAACCTGTCAAAGTGACACTGGTCAGAATTGCAAAAAATGGCCCGGTCATTAGGGTGTTTTAGTGGCCGGGGGTGAAGGGGTTAAGGTGGAAGGGAGAGACCACCTTAGGAAGAAAGTCCGGAGTCGGACGGAGAACTACCTTGTCTTGGTGAAAAACCAAAAAAGGTGACTCCGAGGAGAGCGCAGCCAAATCAGAGACTCTCCTGAGAGAAGTTATGGCAACTAGAAAGGCCACCCTTTGAGAAAGACGATACAAAGAAACCTCCCTAAGGGGCTCAAAAGGGGGTTTCTGCAATACCGTGAGGACCAAGTTAAGGTCCCAGGGATCCAAGGACCGCCGATAAGGCGGAATGATGTGAGACGCGTCTTGCATGAAGGTGCGGACCTGAGCCAGCCGGGCGAGACGCCGCTGGAACAGCACTGATAGAGCTGAGACTTGTCCCTTGAGAGAGTTGAGGGACAGTTCTAGCTGCAGACCGGACTGTAAAAAAGACAGAAGGGTTGGCAACAAGAATGGCCAAGGAGGATGGCCGGAAGAGCGACACCAGGACAGGAAAATTTTCCAAGTCCTGTGATAGATCTTGACGGAGGAAGACTTACGGGCCCGAGTCATAGTGGAGCTGACTTCAGGAGGAATACCAGAAGCCGTCAAAATCCAGGACTCAAGAGCCACGCCGTCAATTTGAGGTGGACGATCTGGAAGATGCCACGGCATCTCTATGGACAGTTGGAGCAGGTCCGGATACCAAGCTCGCCTGGGCCAGTCCGGTGCAATGAGGATGACTCGACGGCCCTCCATTCTGATCTTGCGCAGGACTCTGGGCAAGAGAGCTAGAGGGGGAAACACGTAGGACAGACGAAACTGGGACCAATCCTGAACCAGAGCGTCTGCGGCGAAGGCCTGAGGATCGTGGGAGCAAGCCACGTAAACCGGAACCTTGTTGTTGAGACGGGATGCCATTAGGTCCACGTCCGGAGTGCCCCACTTGCGGCAGATTGACTGAAACACTGCCGGGTGCACGGACCACTCGCCACCGTCCACGGATTGACGGCTGAGATAATCTGCCTCCCAGTTTTCTACGCCTGGGATGTGGACTGCGGATATGATGGACTTGGAGTCCTCCGCCCATTGAAGAATGCGTTGGACCTCCAACATTGCCAGGCGGCTGCGTGTCCCGCCTTGGTGATTGATGTGGGCAACCGCTGTTGCGTTGTCTGACTGGACTCGAATGTGCCTGCCCGCCAGCAGTTGGTGAAAGGCTAGGAGAGCTAGAAGCACAGCTCTGGTTTCCAGCACATTGATTGAAAGGGCTGACTCGGACGAAGTCCAAGTGCCCTGTGCTCTGTGGTGGAGATATACCGCTCCCCAGCCGGATAGGCTGGCATCCGTGGTGAGAATCACCCAGGACGGAGTCAGAAAGGAGCGCCCTTGGGACAGGGAGAGGGGTCGAAGCCACCACTGAAGAGAGCTCCTGGTCCGTGGCGACAGAGCCACTAACCTGTGTAAGGAGGAAGGCCGCTTGCCCCAACAGCGGAGAATGTCCAGCTGCAGGGGGCGCAGATGGAACTGGGCAAAGGGAACCGCCTCCATGGACGCCACCATTTGACCCAGCACCTGCATCAGGCGCCTGAGGGTATAACGGCGGGGCCGCAGCAGAGTGCACCGCTAGCAGGAGAGACTGCTGTTTGACTAAGGGCAACTTCACAAGTGCCGGCAAAGTCTCGAACTGCATCCCTAGGTACGTGAGACTCTGGGTCGGAGTCAGGGTGGACTTGGGAAGATTGACAAGCCACCCGAATTGGGCTAGAGTGGCGAGAGTGAGCGAGACACTTCGCTGACAGTCTGCGCTGGATGGAGCCTTGACCAGAAGGTCGTCCAGATAAGGAAGCACTGCCAACCCCTGGAGGTGCAGGACCGCAATCACTGCCGCCATGACCTTGGTGAATACCCGAGGGACCGTGGCTAACCCGAAGGGGAGAGCCACGCATTGGAAATGATCCTCTCCTATCGCAAAACGTAACCAACGCTGGTGTGACACTGCGATTGGCACATGTAGATAGGCATCTCTGATGTCGAAGGACGCCAGGAAATGCCCTTGGGTCATAGAGGCAATGACTGATCGCAGAGACTCCATGCGAAAATGCCGCACCCGGACATGCTTGTTCAGAAGCTTGAGATCCAGGATGGGCCGGAAGGTACAGTCCTTTTTTGGACCTAGGAAGAGGTTTGGAGTAAAAACCTCTGAACCGTTCTCGAGCAGGAACTGGTACAATCACACAGTTTGCCTGCAAGGACGCCACGGCCTGTGAGAAGGCGGCGGCCTTGGAGCAGGGGGGAGTTGAGAGAAAAAAAATCTGTTTGGCGGGCTGGAAGAGAATTCTATCCTGTAGCCGTGAGATATGATGTCTCTCACCCACTGATCAGGGACTTGCTTTAACCAAGCGTCGCCAAAGTGGGAGAGCCTGCCACCGACTGAGGACGTGGCTGGAGCGGGCCGAGAGTCATGAGGAGGCTGCCTTAGTGGCAGAACCTCCTGCGGACGCGCTTTTGTGCGCCAGTTGGATTTCTGATCCTTAGCCGAGTTAGCGGAGGAGGCGGAAGGCTTAGAGGATGACCAGTTGGAGGAACGAAAGGAACGAAACCTCGATTGATTCCTACCCTGGGCGGGTTTCCTGGTCTTGGTTTGTGGCATGGAAGTACTCTTCCCGCCAGTAGCTTCCTTAATGATTTCATCCAGCTGTTCACCAAACAGCCGTGAACCAGCAAAAGGGAGCCCAGCAAGAAACTTCTTGGAAGAAGAATCTGCCTTCCACTCTCGAAGCCACAAAATCCTGCGGATAACAAGAGAATTAGCTGAACCCGCCGCAGTGCGGTGAGCAGCCTCTAGCATTGCAGACATGGCATAAGATGAAAAGGCTGAAGCCTGAGCAGTTAAGGTAACCATCTCAGGCATAGATTCCTTGGTGAGGGAATGCATCTCCTCTAGAGAAGCAGAGATGGCTTTGAGAGCCCACACTGCTGCAAAAGTCGGGGGAAAACGCAGCCCCATACACAGATTTGGCCAAAAGGTCAATCTGACGGTCAGTGGAATCCTTAAGTGAGGTGCCGTCAGCCACCGACACAACGGTCCAGGCTGAGAGCCTAGACACCAGAGGGTCTACCTTTGGGGAGTGAGACCACTCTTTGACCACCTCAGGTGGAAAGGGAAACCGATCATCAGAACCACGCTTTGGAAAGCGTTTGTCAGGGCAGGCCCTGGTCTTGGTCACAGCGGTCTGAAAACTGGAGTGGTTAAAGAACACACTCTTCACTCTCTTAGGCGAGGTAAACTGATGCTTTTCTGCCAAAGAGGGTTGCTCCTCTGAGACTGGCGGATTGAGATCCGGCACAGAATTAATAGAAGCAATCAAGTCACTAAGATCTGAGTCACCCTCAGAGAAATCGATGGGATACATAGCCTCCGAGCCACCCGTGAGGGCATCCTCCTCATCTTGCGAGTCAGCTCTTGAGAAAGAGCCGTGGGATGAGGAGGGGGAGGAAACCCTGCGCCTTCTCTTAGAATGACGGGGTCTGGGACCTGATTATGAATCCTCTGTGAGCTCTGATGGACGGAGGTCAGAGGATAGGAATCCTCTGTCAAGAGTATTAGAGGCACCCTGTGAGGAGGGCTGATGCATATTCATCAAAGTCCTGGACAAACGTCCCATGGACTCAGCAAATGACTGGGATATGGACCTAGAAAAAGGACTCTACCCAGGCCGGGGGTTCAGCCACAGGTGCAGCAGCAGCCTGAGAGACCACTAAGGAGGGGGGGGGGGGGGGGCTTGAGGAGACTCCAGGCTGTGGCACCGCCAAGTTAGAGCAACCATCACAGTGTGGATAAGTGCTCGGCTCAGGCAGCAGGAGCTTACATGCAGTGCATACTGAATAAAGCTTTGGAGCCTTGCTCCTTGTGTGAGACATGCTGCTGGAGTGGAGGCTTTGCAGAGAATGAACCCCCAGGGAGAATATACAGAGGTCCACAACCGGAGACCGGCTGTGGCTTACCAGACCGCTGGGCGCGGTGTTGTGTGCCCTCCAGATCCAGAAGCCCGGTCCCCCAGTGCACAGCACCTCAGCAGAGATGCAGAGTGCAGAATGTCCCATAGCAGAGTGAACTCTGCGTGAGAAATGGCAGCCGGAGCGAGGAGAGGGGGCGGGACTAGGGGGCGTTCCTATAGGAGAGCGGGAACTGGAGGGCTATAGAGACCTGCAGGGGAGGAGGGACGCCCCAGCAGTGGGGAGTGTCCCTCCCCTGTGTAGAACGGCCGCTGGGAGGAGCCGAGCCTGTCCCTCTGCATGAGTGACATGCGAGGGCAGGAAAACGAAACTAGGCCTCCGGCGAAGCCGGGGCCTAAATTTAAGCGGCGAGGCCAACAAGCAGGCACTATCTGCGCGGTTCTCAGGCAAAAGCTAGAGAACCCGCCGGAAAAGGCAAAATAATCATATACAGCATACTCTCCCCATACAATAAAGAACTGGGACCCCCAACACAAACGTCTCAGATACTTAGCTGCCGAGACGCAGGTCCAGGTCCCTGGGGATGAGTGCGCCGGTCCAACAGGATCCTCAAGGGCTGTGGATGGAGACCGGACTCCTGCCAGGCATGGAGACCGTGCTGGCTCCCACTTCAAGCCAGAGCCCAGGAGGGATGGTGAAGGAGCGCGGCATGTAAGGCTCCAGCCTTGGAAATCAACCTTAACAACACCGCCGACACAGTGGGGTGAGAAGGGACATGCCGGGGGTCCAGACTTGGACCCGCTTTTCTTCAAACTCTTTCCAAAAATCAAACAAATCAGATGAGAATGCATGTGTGGATGTATGCCTCCTGAACACAAAGCGATAAACTGGCTAGATCTGGTTCTCCAGGGGGTGAATAAGCTCAGAGGGAGGAGCTACACTTTTAAGTGTAGTAGTTTGTGTGTCCTCCGGAGGCAGAAGCTAAACACCCATGGTCTGGGTCTCCCATAGGAACGATAAAGAAAGATTGTTTTTTATTGCCATTTGTGTCACTCCTTTGATTTGGTCAGCTATAGATATCCAAAACTTATGTTTAATTATGCAATTTGGAGTTCTATATACTTATTGCTAGGACATGAGGTTGTTAGCTATACTGTTCTTACAGTAGCGGCTGAGCTGGGTATTGCAGCATGGATAGATTCACTTCAGTGGAGCAATGATTGAATTCCCAGCATAGCCGCTACTCTACAGACAAGAACATGACCCATCAATATTCTGAACCTGGAAAATCCTTTTCATATGAATAATAATCCTGCTATATTTTCCAACAGGATTGACTGTATAATTTTGCAAGTGCACCTCAAATTAAAATATCATCAAAATGTAAAATTTATTTATTTAATTCCAAACAAAAAAAGGGGGAAAATATTTTAGAGTCATTACAAACCGAGTGATCTATTTCAAGTGTTTATTTCTGTTAATGTTGATGATTATGGCTAAAGGCCCCGTCACACACACAGAGATAAATCTTTGGCAGATCTGTGGTTGCAGTGAAATTATGGACATTTTGTTCCATTTGTACGCAGTCACAAACCTGGCACTGATTGTCCACAATTTCACTGCAACCACAGATCTCCCAAAGATGTATCTCTGTGTGTGACAGGACCTTTACAGCCAAAAAGTCATTATCTCAGAAAATTAGAATATTATGCAAGACCAACTGAAAAAATCATTGTAAACTCAGCAATGTTGTCTTACTGAAAAGTCTGTATAGTAAATGCACCAATACTTAGTCAAGGTTTGGTTTGCATCAACGCCAGGTGGCATGGAGGCGATTAGTCTGTGGCACTGCTGAGGTGTTATGGAAGCCCAGGTTGCTTTGATAGCAGTCTTCAGCTCATCTGCATTGTTGGGTCTGGTGTCTCATCTTCCTCTTGACAATACTCCAAAGATTCTCTATGGGGTTTAGGCCAGGCGAGTTTGCTGGCCAATCAAGCACAGTGATACATCTTTTTCCTTCCACTCAACTTTCCATTAATATTCTTCGATACAGCACTCTGAACAGCCTGTTTTTTTTAGCAATGACCTTTTGTGGCTTACCCTCCTTGTAGAGTGTGTCAATGACTGCCTTCTGGACATCTGTCAAGTCAGCAGTCTTCCCCATGATTGTGTAGCCTACAGAACCAGACTTAGGGACCATTTTAAATGCTTAGGAAGGTGTATTGTGGTAATTATTCTTATTTTCTGAGATAATGACTTTTGGGCAGGGTGGATAAAAAAAATCAGTTTTTTTTTTAAAAAAAAAAAACAAAATCTGATTTTTTTGATTTAAAAATCGGATTTTTCTCAAACTGCTTTTTGAGGAAAATATTTTACCATCCAAAGGTTCTTCCATCATGAGATAAAGCGGAGTTGTTTAACTTAGTAGAATAAAGGCTGTATATGTGTAACATTCACAATGCCATGCTCTTCCAGAGGTTTCTGTAGGATTAGTGGGCAGTTTCTCTCCTATATTATCACAGACGGTCGCTTTACTTACGCAGTTCTCAAAACTGAATTTGACTCCGCAGAGGTCCCAGCCTCTTCTTCACGGCAAAAATATTACAACATGAACAGAGTTGAGAAAAAGACCTTAATCCTATTGTTCTACAAACCTATGAATACAGAATCAACCCCTTCAGTGCCAAGTCCAAGAAGTTAGACAATATGTTTGATTGTTTGGAGTGGAATAGATCTGCACAACACAAGAAGAATGTGAATCTAAGTGTGAGGAGGAGGAAGGGCAAGCAGACAAGAAAAGGAAAGTGAAACTTTGAGCACAATACTGCAGCATAGCCACAGACAGACAAGTCTGGATCTGTTTGTGTGTACGATCTGAGGTTTATTACATTCTTTCCTTATAATGGCAGCAGGCCGTAAAAGAGACCCAGTTTGGGAATATTTTAATGAAGTTCCTTCGCCTATCGGTAAGGCAGGCATGCGTGCAAAATGCAAACGATGCAACAAAGAGATGCAAGGCCTGGTGGCGCGAATGAGGCAACATCATGAGAAGTGCGGTGATGAAGATGACCAAAGAAACACTTCTGAACAGGCAGGATCTTCAGGTTGGTAAACATTTTTATTGAATCCTATTTCTAAAGACTGAACTGTCGTCATGTGTGAGAAAAAAATATATTTCTTATTATTACTGCATGTTACTGTCATTTGGTACAGTTATGAAGAAAAACAAATATTCCTTTTGGGGCAGGGGCAGTGATGTGTTGTGTACAATAAGCAGAAATTGTATAATAAACAATAAAATAACAGCATTGACTTTTTTTGTTTAGGGGAATTCATGGATTCTGGAAACTATCCACCTCCAAGATCCCCATCATCCTGTCTACAGTTTCAGAGTTATCCATCCAGGATAGTGCTTCATTAGCAGCAGCATCATCATCAGACACCCACAGCCACATATCACCATCACCCAAAAGGAAGAAAGAGAATTTTGTTTACTTACCGTAAATTCTTTTTCTTATAGTTCAGTCTTGGGAGACCCAGACCTTAGGTGTTTAGCTTCTGCCTCCGGAGGACACACAAAGTACTACACTCCCTCTGAGCTTATACACCCCCTGGTGAGCCAGTCCCAGCCAGTTTAGTGCAAAAGCTGAAAAGAATAGCCACCAACAAGTAGAACAGAGCAAGAGCTGGAACAACCGGAGACTCTGTCCACGACAACAGCCGGTGAAAACAAGCGGAACAAGGAAATTGCCAACAGGCAACAGGGAGGGTGCTGGGTCTCCCAAGACGGAACTATAAGAAAAAGAATTTACGGTAAGTAAACAAAATTCTCTTTTTCTTTATCGTTCCTTTGGGAGACCCAGACCTTGGGACGTTCCAAAGCAGTCCCTGGGTGGGAAATAAACAGAAAAACTAAGAAGTAGGCAGAACCTAACTTCACAAATGGGCGACCACCGCCTGAAGGATGCGTCTGCCCAAGCTCGCATCTGCCGAAGCATGAGCATGCACTTGGTAGTGCTTCGAGAAGGTATGCAGGCTAGCCCAAGTGGCAGCCTGACAGACTTGTTGAGCCGTAGCCTGGTGCCTAAAAGCCCAAGAGGCACCGACCGCTCTGGTCGAGTGTGCTTTGATCCCCGGCGGGGGAGGCGCCTGTGTACTCTGGTAGGCGTCCGAAATGGTCGACCTAATCCAACGGGAGGCCCTTGCGCCGACCTGTGGTTAGCACAAAAAGAGAGGTGCACCGCCTAAGCGCAGCGGTGCGAGACACATAAATCCGGAGAGCACGCACCAGATCCAGAGAATGTAGAGCTTTTTCAAAGCGATGAACAGGAGCCGGACAGAAGGAAGGTAAAGTAATGTCCTGGTTAAGGTGGAAGGGAGAGACCACCTTAGGAAGAAAGTCCGGAGTCGGACGGAGAACCACCTTGTCTTGATGAAAAACCAAAAAAGGAGACTCCGAGGAGAGCGCAGCCAAATCAGAGACTCTCCTGAGAGAGGTTATGGCAACCAGAAAGGCCACTTTCTGTGAAAGACGATACAAAGAAACCTCCCTAAGAGGCTCAAAGGGGGGTTTCCGTAAGACCGTGAGCACCAAGTTAAGGTCCCAGGGGTCCAAGGGCCGCCGGTAAGGCGGAATGATGTGAGACGCGCCCTGCATGAAGGTGTGAACCTGAGCCAGCCGAGCGAGACGAAGCTGGAACAGAAGTGACAGAGCCGAAACTTGTTCCTTGAGGGAGTTGAGGGACAGTCCTAGCTGCAGACCAGACTGTAGAAAAGACAGAAGAGTCGGCAAGGAGAATGGCCAAGGAGGATGGCCGGTAGACTGACACCAGGACAGGAAAATTTTCCAAGTCCTGTGATAGATCTTAGCAGAGGAAGACTTGCGAGCCCGAGTCATAGTGGAGATGACTTCAGGAGGAATACCAGAAGCTGTCAAAATCCAGGACTCAAGAGCCACGCCGTCAATTTGAGGGCCGCAGAATTCGGGCGGAAAAACGGACCTTGCGAGAGTAGGTCTGGACGGTCCGGGAGATGCCACGGCATCTCTACGGACAGATGGAGCAGGTCCGGATACCAAGCTCGCCTGGGCCAGTCCGGTGCAATGAGGATGACTCGACGACCCTCCATTCTGATCTTGCGCAGGACTCTGGGCAAGAGAGCTAGAGGGGGAAACACGTAGGACAGACGAAACTGGGACCAGTCCTGAACCAGAGCATCCGCGGCGAAGGCCTGAGGATCGTGGGAGCGAGCCACGTAAACAGGAACTTTGTTGTTGTGACGGGATGCCATTAGGTCCACGTCCGGAGTGCCCCATCTGCGGCAGATCGACTGAAATACTGCCGGGTGCAGGGACCACTCGCCACCGTCCACGCTTTGACGGCTGAGGTAATCTGCCTCCCAGTTGTCCACGCCTGGGATGTGGACTGTGGATATGGTGGACCTGGAGTCTTCCGCCCATTGAAGGATGCGTTGTACCTCCATCATTGCCAGGCGGCTGCGTGTCCCGCCTTGATGATTGATGTGGGCAACCGCTGTCGCGTTGTCTGACTGGACTCGAATGTGCCTGCCCGCAAGCAGGTGGTGAAATGCTAGGAGAGCTAGAAGCACAGCTCTGGTTTCCAGCACATTGATTGAAAGGGCTGACTCGGACGGAGTCCAAGTGCCCTGTGCTCTGTGGTGGAGATATACCGCTCCCCAGCCGGAGAGACCGGCATCCGTGGTGAGAATCACCCAGGACGGGGCCAGAAAGGAGCGCCCTTGGGACAGGGAGAGGGGCCGAAGCCACCACTGAAGAGAGCTCCTGGTCCGTGGCGACAGAGCCACTAACTTGTGTAAGGAGGAAGGCCGCTTGTCCCAACAGCGGAGAATGTCCAGCTGCAGGGGGCGCAGATGGAACTGGGCAAAGGGAACAGCCTCCATGGACGCCACCATTTGACCCAGCACCTGCATCAGACACCTGAGGGTATAACGGCGGGGCCTCAGAAGAGAGCGCACCGCCAACTGGAGTGACAGCTGTTTGTTTAAGGGCAACTTCACAAGTGCCGGCAAAGTCTCGAACTGCATCCCTAGGTACGTGAGACTCTGGGTCGGAGTCAGGGTGGATTTGGGAAGATTGACAAGCCACCCGAATTGGGCTAGAGTGACGAGAGTGAGCGAGACACTTCGCTGACAGTCTGCGCTGGATGGAGCCTTGACCAGAAGGTCGTCCAGATAAGGAAGTACTGCCAACCCCTGGAGGTGCAGAACCGCAATCACTGCTGCCATGACCTTGGTGAATACCCGAGGGGCCGTGGCTAACCCGAAGGGGAGAGCCACGAATTGGAAATTAATCTTCTCCTATTGCAAAGCGTAGCCAACGCTGGTGTGAAACTGCAATTGGCACATGTAGATAGGCATCTCTGATGTCGATGGACGCTAGGAAATGCCCTTGGGTCATTGAGGCAATGACTGATCGCAGAGACTCCATGCGAAAGTGCCGCACCCGAACATGCTTGTTGAGAAGCTTGAGATCCAGGATGGGCCGGAAGGTACCGTCCTTTTTGGGAACTAGGAAGAGGTTTGAGTAAAAACCTCTGAACCGTTCCCGGGCGGGAACTGGTACAATTACTCCGTTGGCCTGCAAGGCTGCCACGGCCTGTGAGAAGGCGGCGGCCTTGGAGCAGGGGGGAGTTGAGAGAAAAAAATCTGTTTGGCGGGCTGGAAGAGAATTCTATCGTGTAGCCGTGAGTGATGATCTCCCTCACCCACTGATCGGAGACTTGTTGAAACCAAGCGTCGCCAAAGTGGGAGAGCCTGCCACCGACTAAGGACGTTGCTGGAGCGGGCAGAGTGTCACGAGGAGGCTGCCTTAGTGGCAGGACCTCCTGCGGTCTTCTGTGGACGCGCTTTTGGGCGCCAGTTGGATTTCTGGTCCTTAGCTGAGTTGGCGGATGAGGCGGAGGGCTTAGAGGACGACCAGTTGGAGGAACGAAAGGAGCGAAACCTCGACTGATTCCTACCCTGGGCGGGTTTCCTGGTCTTGGTTTGTGGCATGGAAGTACTCTTCCCGCCAGTAGCTTCTTTAATAATTTCATCCAGCTGTTCACCGAACAGCCGGGAACCAGCAAAGGGGAGCCTAGCAAAGTACTTCTTGGAAGAAGCATCTGCCTTCTACTCTCGAAGCCACAAGATCCTGCGGATAACGAGGGAATTAGCCGAAGCCACCGCAGTGCGGTGAGCAGCCTCTAGCATCGCAGACATGGCATAAGATGAAAAAGCTGAAGCCTGAGAAGTTAAAGCAACCATCTCGGGCATAGATTCCCTGGTGAGGGAACACATCTCCTCTAGAGAAGCAGAGATGGCTTTGAGAGCCCACACTGCTGCAAAAGTTGGGGAAAACGAGGCCCCCGCCGCTTCATACACGGATTTGGCCAGAAGGTCAATCTGACGGTCAGTGGCATCCCTAAGGGAAGTGCCATCAGCCACCGACAACGGTCCGGGCTGAGAGCCTAGACACCGGAGGGTCTACCTTTGGGGAGTGAGCCCACTCCTTGACCACCTCAGGTGGAAAGGGAAAACGGTCATCAGAACCACGCTTTGGGAAGCGTTTGTCAGGACAGGCCCTGGGTTTGGTCACAGCGGTCTGAAAACTGGAGTGGTTAAAGAACACACTCTTCACTCTCTTAGGCGAGGTAAACTGATGCTTTTCTGCCAGAGAGGGTTGCTCCTCTGATACTGGCGGATTGAGATCCAGTACAGAATTAATGGAAGCAATCAAGTCACTAAGTTCTGAGTCACCCTCGGAAAGATCAATGGGGAACATGGAGTTAGCCTCCGAGCCCCCTCTAAAGGCATCCTCCTCATCTTGCGAGTCAGCTCTTGAATCAGAACCGCGGGATGAGGAGGGAGGGGAAACCCTGCGGCGCCTCTTAGGAGGACGGGGTCTGTGCCCTGATGATGAATCCTCTGTGAGCTCCGGTGGACGGAGGTCAGATGATAGGGATCCTAAAAGGACCCTTAGCAAGAGCATTAGAGGCACCCTGTGAAGGGGGCTGATGCATATTCATCAAAGTCCTGGACAGAAGTCCCATGGACTCAGCAAATGACTGTGAGATAGACCTAGAAAAGGACTCTACCCAGGCCGGGGGTTCAGCCACAGGTGCAGAAGCAGCCTGAGAGACCACTGGGGGTGAGACTCCAGGCTGTGGAACCTCCAAGTTAGAGCAGACATCACAATGTGGATAGGTGCTCGGTTCAGGCAGCAGGAGCTTACATGCAGAGCATGTAGTATAAAGCTTTGGAGCCTTGCTCCTCGTGTGAGACATGCTGCTGGAGTGGGGACAACTTCTACAAGAGAATGAACCCCAGGGAGTATATACAGAGGTCCACAGCCAGAGACCGGCTGTGGCTTACCAGACCGCTGGAAGCGGTGTTGTGTGCCCTCCAGATCCCGAAGCCCGGACCCCCAATGCACAGCACCTCAGCAGGGATGCAGAGTGCAGGATGGCCCAGCGCAGAGTGAACGCTGTCCAAGAAAATGGCCGCCGGAGCGAAGAGAGGGGGCGGGACAGGGGGCGTTCCTGTAGGAAGGCGGGATCTGGAGGGCCATAGAGACCTGCAGGGGAGGAGTCACTCACAAGCAGTGGGGAGTGTCCCTCCCCTGTGCAGGACGGCCGCCGGGAGGAGCCGTGCCTGTCCCTCTGCATGAGTGACATGTGAGGGCAGGTTACAGAAACTACGCCTCCGGCGAAGCCGGGGCCTAAATTAGAGCAGAGAGGCCGACGCGCAGGCACCATCGGCGAAAGCCAGAGAACCCGCCGGATATGCCAAAAACAAGTACAGCAAACACACTCTCCCCATACAATAAAGGACAGAGACCCCCAACATATGAACGTCTCAGGTACTTAGCTGCTGAGACGCAGGGCCAGGTCCCTGGGGATGAGTGCTCCGGTCCAGCAGAGTCCTGAAGGGGCTGTGGACGGAGACCGGTCTCCTGCCAGGCATGAAGACCGCGCTGGCTCCCACTTCAATCCAGAGCCCAGGAGGGATGGTGAAGGAGCACGGCATGTAAGGCTTCAGCCTTGGAAATCAACCTTACAACACCGCCGACAGTGGGGTGAGAAGGGACATGCCGGGAGTCCAGACGTGGACCCGCATTTCTTCAATCTCTTTCCAAAAAGCAAAAAATCATATGAGAATGCATGTGTGGATGTATGTGGATGCCTCCTGAACACAAAGCGATAAACTGGCTGGGACTGGCTCACCAGGGGGTGTATAAGCTCAGAGTGAGGAGCTACACTTTTAAGTGTAGTACTTTGTGTGTCCTCCGGAGGCAGAAGCTAAACACCCAAGGTCTGGGTCTCCCAAAGGAACGATAAAGAAAAAAACCTTTACCTCCTGGAACCACCATAGATAGGTTTGTGATGAGAACTAGCAGATTAGAAAGAGTTGATTGATGAAAAAATTGCCCAGTTTATTTATGCAACGAACTCTTTCAGTCTGACTGAGAACCCACATTTCATTAATATGGTTCAGTCACTGAGACCAGGATACAGTCCACCCAGCAGAGCTGATGTTGCAGGGAAACTGCTGAATCAAGTGTATGACAGAGAAATGGAGCAATGTGCAACAGCTCTGGAGGGTAAAATTGTTAACCTAAGTATTGATGGGTGGAGTAATGTCCACAATGATCCTATTGTATGTGCTTGTATAACAACAGAAGAAGGTAAAGTCTTCCTTGCACAAACAACTGATACGTCAGGAAATGCACACACAGCAGAATACTTACAAGAAGTGGCATTAAAAGCTATAACGACATGTGAACAAAAATTCAAATGTCTAGTACGCAGTTTGGTCACTGACAATGCTGCAAACGTATCCAAGATGAGAAGAGATTTAGAAGAGCAGGGAGGGAATACAAAGCTGCTAATATATGGTTGCAGTGCTCATTTGCTGCACCTCTTAGCCAAAGACTTAAGTGTTCCAGAAATAAAGGCTAATGTTGTTGAAATTGCTAAATACTTCCGTAATAATCATTTTGCTGCAGCAGCTCTGAAAAGGATGGGTGGAACAAAGCTAACGCTCCCACAAGATGTTAGATGGAACTCTGTGGTGGACTGTTTTGAGCAGTATATCAAAAACTGGCCTATTCTGATGACACTTTGTGAAGAAAATTGAGATAAAATAGATGGCACTGTCACGGCCAAAATCCTCAACATTGGGCTTAAGAGAAATGTTGAACATATTCTGAGCTTCCTGAAACCCATCTCTCAAGCTTTAAACAAAATACAGAAAAATAGCTGTTTTATTGCGGATGCTGTTGAAATTTGGAAGGAACTGAGTGAACACTTAAAAACAGAACTACACATGGACAGAATTAAATTACAAGCAGTAAACAAACGAATGGGACAAGCACTGACTCCAGCTCATTTTTTGGCAAATATTGTCAATATCCGGGTCAAAACCTAAGTGCTGAGGAAGAGGAGTTAGCTATGACATGGGTATCCAGCAATCATCCATCTTTAATGCCAACTATAATAAACTTCAGAGCTAAGGGGGAACCATTCAAGAAATATATGTTTGCTGAAGATATTTTAAGGAAGGTCACACCGGTAAACTGGTGGAAGTCACGTAAGCGCTTGGATTTAGAGACTGTTCAAGTAATGATTTCACTTAACAGCAGTAGCTTCTTATGCAGGCGTTGAAAGAATATTCTCTTCCTTTGGACTCATTCATTCTAAATTGAGAAATCGGTTGGGACCCAATAAAGCAGGAAAGCTTGTTTTTCTTTTCCAGATTATGAATAGGAACAAAGAAGAAGATGATGATGATGATGATGAAGATGACGACAAGTGAGCTACAGAGGACAGCAGGGATAGTAGTATTTAAGTTTTTCATGTGTCGGCTGGGCTGACAGTCTAAGTTTCTTAAAATATATATATATTTTGTTTAGCCAAATTAGTTAAACATGGATGTTTGCTTAAGCAAATAACTTATGCTGTAATGTTGTTATTGTTTCAGTTGAATAAATCTATTTAAATTGTTATTAAAGTCAGGATTATTTTTCTCCTTTCTAAGTACAACAGAACAGTGGTGTCCAAATATGAATGATTAACCCATTAAACTGGGGAGAAAAAAAGTAATATAAAAAGTGATTCTAAAAATCTTCATCTACTTGCATGTTAAAGTAGCAAGAACTAGTTTAGGTAGAAACTTTGATTTAAATCACTGATTTAAATCAAACCTTACTGACTAGTGATTGAAATCAAATCCACCCTGCTTTTGGGTTTTCATTGGCTGTAAGCCATAATCATCAACATTAACAGAAATAAACACTTGAAATAGATCACTCTGTTTGTAATAACTCTATATTATATGTGTTTCCCTTTTGTATTGAATAACTAAAATAAATTAACTTTTTGATGATATTCTAATTTATTGAGATGCACTTCTAGAACCATAATCAGACACACGACACCTACCAAAATTCCATCACAGGATATCCGGAGAACTTCTTTGACTCGTTCCTGAGTGTTTTGTTCTTTCAAAAATTCCATACAGACTTCTCCAGTACCCAAAATGCTCACCTGCCAAAGAATATTCGTGTATTAGACAAAAAAGTTGGTAAGGAGGGATTTAAATTCTCATACCATAACTAAAATCCCAGATAAGGAGCTAAAGACACTTACCACGGCATTCTTGGTTTTCTGTCTGATTGGCTTCAATCTCTCTGAATTAAGGGGAGAAATGATGCTTCTCAAGGAGCGACAGCTCACAACTTGTTGAGGTATTTTTGACTTCATATTGTGTGGATTTTCTTCTAACGCTGGATATTGCCTCATTCCCTTCTGTGCACCACAAATGGAAGAGTCTGTGGCTTTTTTCATCCTCCCATCATTCCAGTTGCACAGGAGAGCTTCCTGCGTTGTGGCTGGTTGGCCATAATAATTGGCTACGGAGTTGCTTATGCTGCTCACATCATGGGATTTTTGTATTTGACCTAAAAATGGAAACAGACTAGTATGAGAAATTGTATGTTGTTTTCCCACAAACATTGCCCAAGTTTATTTTTAAAACTAGTAGAGCCCCCAAACCAAATGTGAACCTAACCTGAGGGTGTGTTCACACCACTGAGGACCTACAGACCTAAACCAAAGGCTTTATAGATCAGGGACCGGCAGTGGACTGGATATGTAGGCCCCAAATGTGAACACAAGCCATGAATTCCACATCTTGTTATGCTTGGGACGGACGTTTAGCCAAAACATGAGTTTATAAAGAATGTTGTGTGCTCTTAAAACACAAAGTCGATGGAGGATGCCCAAATATATGAGGTGAAGGGATTTAGGAATAGTATAGTTAGTTCTCTAACTACTAATCTTAACAGCATAGCCTAGTAAGGCAAGGAGAGGAGGCCAGGGAAAAGTCATACTATACATTATAAAGGCTACATGTGTTTGTTAGCCCTTTCCCAAAGTGATTTACATGACATGTCGGGGGCACCCATACAAGTCTATGGATGCATGTGAAATATGGCACTGCATTCAGATGTATTCTGAGTGCAGTCCGAGATACGCAGAGACAAGCAATGGAGAAATTAACCTCTCTCTCTTCACTGCACCCGTGTGCTGATCAAACATATGGATGAATGGAAGAACAGTGAAAGACACTCGGCTCAAGCATCCTGCAGAGTCTGAGCCGAGTGTCATTAGCATCTCGCATCCAATGCTATACACTAGTGTGATCCCGGCCTTAAATAACAAAAAACAAACCAAAACACACACACACACACACACACACACACACACAAACACTGGAGTGGTGCTTCAAAACAACATTTACTCGAATAACTGTGATAGGATTGTGGCTACATAACTAAGGGTTAAACATTGGTTACTCAGCATATTTTAGAGCACACCACAATAAAAACCTACCATTTAATTGCATGGCTCCAAACCATTGCTGCACAGTTTCAGTTGGGCACCGTTCTTCAGACTTGACACCGGAGAGTTTTGGAGGACAGAAAAATTCAGACCTTAAAATTAAAGCATAGAGAAAAAAAGCAATGTGAAAAATGCAGAAAAGGGTCATGTAACAATACAAGGTCAGGGTGTCTAATGTACAGACTAGTGTTCTCTGTGCTGAACGCAGAACCTCAGGGACCCAGAGTAATAACACAACAGAGCGCCCAACAAGATGCCAGGAAGAACCTGGGGAGCGGGCAGCTCAACCAATAAGTATGGAACTCGCAATGTCACTAATGAAATGGACAAAAGAGGTGCAGTTTATAGAGCAAAGCAGCCGCTAACCCCTTCCTGCCATGGATACTTTGTTTTTTATGCTTTCATTTTATCCTCCCCTTCTTCTAAGAGCCATAACTTTTACTTTTGAGAGACACCATTCATACGGACCCATATTAAGATGTAAACAAAAAAAAAAAAAAGTTAAAATTGCACAATGTTTTGTTTTGGGTTTTTTTTGGGGGGGGGGGGGAGTGGTTTATTTACAATGCTCGCTATATGGATTTGATTGCCTCATTGTATTTTATTGTAATGTTTGGGCGACAAAAAAAAAAAAAAAAACTCTGGAGTTTTGATTTTTTTTTTCTCATTATGCCCTTTAGCTATTGAATTTGTGTTTTATATTATAACACATGCGACATTCCTGTACACCAGAAATCACTATCTACGAACGGCGATTTGCAGCTGGCGCTCACAGGAAGATCATCATCACAGACATGGGTCATTACGCTCTTAACAGGCCAATTCAGTACCGAATGTCAATGACCGTTTCTGCGTACATCTACTAATGAATTATTCACTGTTTACACTCCCAGGTACTGAAATCATTTGAGAGCGGAAATGCATATATGGCAGTTAGTTTAGATGGGGGGGGGGGGGACAAAACAAAAAAAAAAACAAAAAACAAAAATCACATATCCCACTGACTGCTACAGATAAGTGGAAACAAAAATCCAGAATGTGAAGATATGGATAAAAAAAAAAATAATTATAAAAACTATAAAAATCATTGAATGGCCAATGTAAAAAAGCGGGGCACAATATTATTAGGCTATGTACACACACACACTACGATTTTAATGGAAAAATAAAAAAAAATAGATATATTTTTCTAAAAGGAGTACAAAAGTCCGAAGTAATAAATTTATAAATATTTATTAGAGACAAAAATCAAACCACCACACATTTACATAAGAGAGATGAATGCAGCAAAAAAATCAAGGACAAGTAGTATCATAATATTGCACATAATAAAATCCAAAAATAGGACATAAAAGTGACCTGTGCCTCAATAGAGCATTACCCAATATACTTATGATAAATAACTATTCTGAACCATCAGGATTATAAATAGAAAGTGTCAAGTGCATCAAATTGCACATACCCCTTATTAACCCCTTCAGCCCCCGGGCACTTTCCGTTTTTGCGTTTTTGTTTTTTGCTCCCCTTCTTCCGAGAGGCGTAACTTTTTTATTTTTCCATCAATCTTGCCATATGAGGGCTTGTTTTTTGCGGGACGAGTTGTACTTTTAAATGAAACAATAAGTTTTACCATATAGTGTACTGGAAAACGGCAAAAAAATTCCAAGTGCGGAAAAATTGCAAAAAAAGTGGGATTGTACAATAGTTTTTGGGATATTTTATTCTCCGTGTTCACTATATGGTAAAACTGATGTGTGGGTATGATGCCTCAGGTCGGTGCGAGTTTGTAGACACCAAACATGTATAGGTTTACTTTTATCTAAGGGGTTAAAAAAAATTCACAAGCTTGTCCAAAAAACGTGGCGCACGTTTTGCGCCATTTTCCAAAACCCGTAGCGTTCTCATTTTTCAGGATCTGAGGCTCAGTGATGGCTTATTTTTTGCGTCTCGACCTGACGTTCTTAACGGTACCATTTTTGCGCAGATGCTACGTTTTGATCGCATGTTATTGCATTTTGCGACGACCAAAAAACGTAATTTTGGCGTTTGGAATTTTTTTGCCGCTACGCCGTTTACTGATCAGATTCATTGATTTTATATTTTGATAGATCGGGCATTTCTGAACGTGGCGATACCAAATATGTGTGTATTTTTTATTTTTTTAACCCTTTAATTTTCAATGGGGTGAAAGGGGGGTGATTTGAACTTAGGTTTTTTTATTTTTTTTTAAACTTTTTTTTTATTTTACTAGTCCCCCTAGGGGGCTATTGCGATCAGCAATCCGATCGCTCTGCACTATCTGCAGATCTCAGCTACAGAGCTGAGAACTGCAGATTTGCTGCTTCACTTTCAATGCCGGCTGTATTCCGGCATTGAGAGGAAGTGACTCATGTTAGCTACAGGCGTCATCATATGACCCTGTGCTACCATGGCAACCGCCGAAAGTCACGTGATCATGTCACGTGACTTCCGGTGGGGGCGGGGTAAGTCACTGTCATGGCGGCGCCCATATACATATCGCTGCCAAGACTTTGGCAGCGAAATGTAAGGGGTTAATGGCCGCAGGTGGAAGCGATTCCACCCGCGGCTAGCAGGCACACATAGCTGTTGATAACAGCTGATATGTGCGCGTCTCGGCAGGGCTTACCGGCACACGATCCATGACGTATCTAGTACGTCATGGGTCGTTAAGGGGTTAAACAAACATTATACTGGTAATATATGGCCCACAAAGGATGTAAATGTGCACAATTGGTCACCATAAATAATGTGCTGCCACCCAGTGGCTTAAAGAGCTGTGATTGCAGTACTGATCTCATACTAAAGGTGGATCCACTACAACAAACTGCAATAATAGCGTGCTCTACGTTGATCCACCATGTGTCTGTCGACATATGGTGTCCGCCTCAGCACACCACAAGGGATCACAAACATGGAGACCGCTAACCACAACTCTAAGCAAGGGGCCCCCTGTAGAAGCCGGGTAGCGAAACGTACGTCGGGAAAAGGACTGCAGCGGCATTTTGACATACTTACACCCAGTTAATCTATTGCTTAGAGTTGTGGTTAGCGGTCTCTATGTTTATGTGATCCCTTGTGGTGTGCCGAGGTGGACACCACGTGTCGACAGACACATGGTGGATCAACGTAGAGCACGCTATTATTGCAGTTTATGTTGTAGTGGATCCACCTTTAGTATGAGATCAGTACTGCAATCACAGCTCTTTAAGCCACTGGGTGGCAGCACATTATTTATTTATGGTGACCAATTGTGCACATTTACATCCTTTGTGGGCCATATATTACCAGTATAATGTTTCTGTTATGTTACATAAGGGGTATGTGCAATTTGATGCACTTGACACTTTCTATTTATAATCCTGATGGTTCAGAATAGTTATTTATCATAAGTATATTGGGTAATGCTCTACTGAGGCACAGGTCACTTTTATGTCCTATTTTTGGATTTTATTATGTGCAATATTATGATACTGCTTTGTCCTTTATTTTTTTGCTGCATTCATCTCTTTTATGTAAAATGCGTGTGGTTTGATTTTTCTCTCTAATAAACATTTATAAATTACTTCGGACTTTTGTACACCTTTTGGAAAAATATATCTATCTATTTTTTCCATTGATATTGTATTTGGGTAATGGGAGTGTCCCTGCATTAAATTGACCATTGTTTGTGTTGATGCATATGTTCACACACTGCATCTTTACTGCACCTTTTTCGAGTGGCCTCAAAAAATGCAGCTTGTGGCCCAAAAAAACGCAAGACGTTTTGCCGCGACTTTGTTAATGCGTTTTTTAAAGAAGAAACAAAATAGGATAGGATAATTGATAGCTAGGACAGATAGATATAGAATAGGCAGATAATAAACAGAACATATAGAATAGATAGAAAGAAATAACAGAATAGCTTGATAGAGGGATGGCTAGCTTGGCCAGTTTTTTTCTTTTTTGTAAAAAATGACTGGGTCCCCCATATTTTTCATATTCAGCACAGGAACAGCCTCAGCTGTAGCTGGAAACCCTCAGCTGTCTACTGTACCTTGGCTGGTTATGAAAACTAGAGGGGATCCCATGCCATTTTTTTTTAAATTAGATTTACTTCTAAAAAAAAAAAAAAAAACCTGGGGGGGGGGGGGGGGCTGATATTATTAGGGTGGGAAGGGCCATCGTTATTTGGCCCTTTCCAGCCTAACAATAGCGGCCAACAGCCGCTCCAGAAGTTGCGCATCCCATAAGATGTGCCAATTCTGACGCTGGACACTGCTCTTCCCGGTGCGGTGGAAATCGGGGTAATAAGGAGTTAATAACAGCCCACAGCTGCTACTAAGCTCTAGCTTAGGGATGGCTGCATCTATGAGACACTCCCCCATCATTAATCTGTAAGTGAAAGTAGACAAATCGCCAAAAAATTCCTTTATTTGAAAAAAAAAAAAAAAAAAAGCACCCTCTGGTCCCCACTGACTTTGAGAACCGGCATCTAGCCAGATACCAGGGATCAATCTCCCACCGACCCCAAGTAAGAGGGCGATGATTTATATGCTAGTCCTCCGAAACGCAGGTAAAAAAGGAGCAAAAAGAATTGACAAGCTGCATCTTAAAAAATGCAGCCAAGATGCAGCCAAAAAAAAGATGCACCGTGCGGACAGCAAAATAGAAGTCTCAATCTTTGCTGGGAGAAGGAAACGCATGCATTTAGCTGCATCTTTGGGATGTCAAAAAAATGCACCAAAAAACGCAGTAAAAGATGCAGCATGTGAACATAGCCTTACATGTCGACAGAACACAATTATTCAAAAATAAACCTCTTTGCTGACATTTCAATGTCTCCATATAAATAACTAACTCAAAGTGAAGGGGTTCCCACAAGAATCAGGGCACAATAGGTTACCTACTAAAAAGTATACCTTATCAAAGAGGTGTTAAGATACAGAAATACAACAAAACAAAAAGCAAAATGTCCAGATATGTAGTCACACTGTGGCAGGTAAAATGCCATAGCATTCTGGTGGTTAAAAGAATAAAAAAAATGTAATATTTACAACAGCTGATCTGAAAGAGAAAATCATAGAGAAACTGAATACCATGAACCCCAGAGACAGATTGCCAAGGCTCAGCAGAGAAATACCACCAGAAAGTATGCTAGAAGACGCCAATAGAGCACTCGCATCAATACCTACCACCACCATAACAAACTAAAACTGATCTATGCCACTGCCTCAGTAATTCTGGAAATGCTTGGCTATACTAACAAGAACAATAGAAGCACGTGCCCACCATGGAAAAGAAGACTGGAGGCAAAAATCAAGGTGACAAGAAGAGAAGTCAGCCAACTAACAGAAGCACAGAAGGGTGTAAAGATCAAGAATAAGACCAAGCTGAACAAGTACAAAGGCCTGACTCCATCTGAAGCCCTAGAGACTGCAAAACAAAGGCTTACAGCACTGGCTGCAAGACTAGGGAGATACACTAGAGAAGCTGAGGCCAAGAGGATAAATGCCCTGTTCTCCAAAGAACCATCCAAGGTGTATTCCCAGCTGCAGAATAAAGGCACAGTAGCAGCAATTCCACCGATAGAGACTGAACAATACTGGAAGGACATATGGGAGGAGGAAAAAAAACACACAACACCGCTGCAAAGTGGCTGCAAGATCTGAGCATGAAACACAATAACCACCCAGAACAAGAACCAGTCACCATCACAGAAGTAGACATCCAAAATTGCATCAAGAACATGGAAGAGCTGGACAGCACCTGGCCCAGACATGATCCACACCTACTGGCTAAAGAAATTGACAGCAGTACATGAACGGCTGGCAAAACAGATGAACCAACGGCTAGAAGCAGGCCACCACCCAGCTTGGCTAACACAAGGAAGAACAGTGCTGATCATGAAGGACCCTTGTAAAGGATCAATTCCATCCAACTATCGCCTAATAACCTGCCTCACAACGACATGGAAACTCCTGTCAGGCATCATAGCCACCAAGCTACAGAACCATATGAATCAGTACATGAATCCAGCTCAGAAAGGCATTGGGAACAACACCAGAGGCTCTAAGCACCAGCTGCTAGTGGATAGAGCAGTCGCTCAAGACTCAAGATCCAGACAGACCAATCTCAGCACAGCCTGGATTGACTATAGGAAAGCCTATGACTCAATGCCACACACATGGATCTGTGAATACTTGGCTCTCTACAATGTCAATAGGAAATTAAGAACCTTCCTCAGTACCTCAATGGGGCTATGAAGGACAACACTGGAAGTCAACTCAAGGCAACTAGCACAAGTGTCCATCAAATGTGGCATATACTAAGGTGATGCACTATCCCCATTGCTGTTCTGCATAGGCTTAAATCCCCTTAGTCAGATAATAACAGAGTCTGGCTATGGATACAAGTTCAAGAGTGGAAGCATCATCAGCCACCTACTCTACATGGATGACATCAAGCTGTATGCGAAAAATGAACGAGACATCAGTTCACTGATCCACCTGACCAGGATATACAGCGAAGACATCGGGATGTCCTTCGGACTAAAGAAGTGTGGCCGGCTGGTCATAAAGAGAGGCAAGGTAGTAAAGACTGATGGAGTAGAACTACCGACAGGGCACATAGCAGATGTACAAACCAGCTACAAGTACCTTGGCATCCCACAGGGATACGGTAACCACGATGAGGAGGCAAGGAAAGCAGCAACATCCAAATACCATAAAAGGGTAAGACAGGTCCTAAAGAGCCAGCTCAATGGGAAGAATAAGATCTGCGCCATCAATACATACGCTCTGTCAGTTATCAGATACCCTGCTGGCATAGTGTGCTGGCCAAAAGAAGAAATGGAAGCTGCAGATGTGAAGACCCGGAAGCACCTCACAATGCATGGTGGTCTCCACCCCAAGTCAAACACCCAAAGATTGTATACCAACAGAAAGGAGGGTGGTCGAGGCTTGATAGGTGTCCAAGCCACCATCATGGATGAAACAAGAAGTATACAGGAATACATCAGAAAAATGGCACCAAAAGATGAAATGCTGAAGAAGAGCCTAAGACAGCAACAACAACAGTCCGGGAAGGAAGAACAAGAACATGAAGTGCCATGGCAAGACAAGCCGCTGCATAGGATGTAACATAGACAGATAATGGAGGTGGCAGACATGAAGAAATCCTACCAATGGCTGGAGAAAGCTGGACTCCAGGACAGCACAGAGGCACTAATCATAGCAGCACAAGAGCAGGCGCTAAGTACCAGATCCATAGAAGCAGGGATCTACCACACAAGACAAGACCCAAGGTGTAGACTATGTAAAGAAACCACGGAAACAATCCAACATATAGTGGCAGGATGCAAAATGCAAGCAGGAACAGTGTACACCAAACGCCACAACCAAGTAGCGGGAATTGTATACAGGAATATCTGTACAGTGTATGGGCTAAGTCCCCCTACGTCCAGGTGGGAGACCCCAGAAAACGTGGTGGAGAATGAAAGGGCTAAAATCCTGTGGGACTTCAAGATCCAGATGGATAAGCAAGTGGTAGCTAACCAACCAGATATCGTGATAGTAGACAAGGGTCAGAAGACAGCAATGATAATAGATGTGGCAGTGCCTAATGACAGTAACATCAGAAAGAAGGAATATGAGAAGCTGGAGAAATACCAGGGCCTTAAAGAACAACTGGAGAAGATGTGGAAGGTGAAGGTACCAGTGATTCCAGTGGTGATAGGAGCACTTGGAGCAGTGACCCCTAAGTTGGAAAAATGGCTGCAACAGATCCCAGGAGCAACATCTGAGCTCTCTGTCCAGAAAAGCGCAGTGCTGGGAACAACTAAGATCCTTTGCAGAACCTTCAAACTCCCAGGCCTCTGGTAGAGGACCCGAGAATGAGGAAGGACAAATAACCACCCACAGGGGGTGAGAAGGTAATCTTCATAATATAATATAATATATGTGTATATGTATATGTATATGTATATGTATATGTATATGTATATGTATATGTATATGTGTGTGTGTGTGTGTGTGTGTGTGTGTGTGTGTATATAAATATATTATACACCTACATACATACATACATACAATCAGCATAAGATAGTATTAATATACCAGAGTGTGCCCAGTAAGTATGCCCAGTTTAGAGAGAGGAACAAGCCTATATGGAGTCCCATGACCTGGCACTGGGACGGGAACCCATCTCCATGTACATTGTTTATGGATATGGAGTTGCTTATCCCAGGAGGTGGTGTTGTTGGACTAGTTCTCATGGTGCTGGTGTAGCTTCTGTAGTCTGAGCAATAAGCTCCTGGCACTAAAAAAAATCATTGCAAGTAAACAAGGTAAGTGACACCGATTAAATAGGTTTTAAAGGGAACCTGTAACCAGGGTTTTTAACACCTCATCTGAGAGCAGCATAATGCAGGGGCAGAGATCCTGATTCCAGCAGTGTGTCACTTACTGAGCTGCTTAGTGTAGTCTTGATAATATCACTGTTTAACCCCTTCACCCCCGGCCACTAAAACACCCTAATGACCGGGCCATTTTTTGCAATTCTGACCAGTGTCACTTTGACAGGTTATAACTCTGGAACGCTTCAACGGATCCTGGCGATTCTGAGATTGTTTTTTCGTGACATATTGTACGTCATGTCAGTTGTAAATTTAGGCCGATACTTTTTGCGTTTATTTGTGAAAATTTAGGAAATTGTGCGAAAATGTTGAAAATTTCGCAATTTTCAAACTTTGAAAATGTATGCCCATAAATCTGAGAGATATGTCACACAAAATAGTTACGAAATAACATTTCCCACTTGTGTACTTTACATCAGCGCAATTTTCGAAAGAAATTTTTTTTTCGTTAGGAAGTTAGAAGGGGTCAAAGTTCATCAGCAATTTCTAATTTTTCCAACAAAATTTACAAAATAATTTTTTTAGGGACCACATCACATTTGAAGTGACTTTGAGAGGCCGAGGTGACAGAAAATACCCAAAAGTGACCCCATTCTAAAAACTGCACCCCTCACACTGCTCAAAACCACTTCCAAGAAGTTTATTAACCCTTTAGGTGCTTCACAGGAACCAAAGCAATGTGGAAGGAAAAAATGAAAATTTTACTTTTTCACACAAAAATGTTGTTACTTTAGCCATAAAATTTTCATTTTTACAAGGGAGAAAAGAGAAAGTGCACCCTACAATTTATTCTGCATTTTCTCCTGAGTACGCAGATACCCCATATGAGGTAAAAATCAATTGTTGCACGGCAGAGGTCGAAAGGCAAGGAGCGCCATTTGAATTTTTGAATGCACAATTAGCTGCACTCATTAGCGGACGCCATGTCGGGTTTGAAGACCCCCTGAGGTGCCTAAACAATGGAGCTCCCCCACAAGTGACCCCATTTTGGAAACTAGAGCCCTCAAATAATTTTCTAGATGTTTGGTGAGCACTTTGAACACCTGGGGGCCCTCACAGAAGTTTATAACGTTGAGCCGTGAAAAGAAAAAAAAAATATTTTACCACAAAACTGTCAGGAAAAAATGCACCATAAAACGTATTGTGCAATTTCTCCTGAGTACGCAGATACCTCACATGTGGTGGAAAGTAATTGTTGGGCGCATGGCGTGGCTCAGAAGAGAAGGGCACCATTTGACAGCAAAATTGGTTGGAATCATTAGCGGACGCCATGTCACGTTTTTAGACCCCCCCTATGGTGCCTAAACAGTGGAGCTCCCCCACAAATTACCCCATTTTGGAACTAGACCCCTCAAGGAATTTATCTAGATGTTTAGTGAGCCCCTTGTACCCCCAGGTGCTCCACTGAAAGTTGATAACGTTGAACCGTGAAAAATTTTTTTTTTTTTTTTTTTTTAAATTTTTGCAGCAACAAGGTAGCTTTTTTTTTTTTTACAACGGTATCAGGAAAAAAATGCACCATAAAACGTATTGTGCAATTTTTCCCCGAGTACGCAGATACCTCATATGTGGTGGAAATCAATTGTTTGGGCGCATGGCGGGGCTCAGAAGACAAGGAACGCCATTTGACTTTTCAAACGCACAGACGCAGTGCACTGATCGGCCGCTGCAGGAGGCACGGTCGGATGAGATACAAAAAGCGCTGGGATACGGAAAAAAAACAAAAAAAGTCACGCCAAAAATTGAGCAGGGATGCTGATCCGCGCTCAGCGGGACGCACGGACAGATGCGATACAAAAAGCATCGGGGATACGGAAAAAAAAGTATCGCATCTGTCCGTGCGTCCCGCCGAGCGCTGATCAGGGATGCAGATAACGTATCTGCATCCGTGGTCAGTTTTCGGCGGGACTTTTTTTTCCCGTATCCCCGACGCTTTTTGTATCGCATCAGTCCGTGCGTCCCGCCGAGCGCTGTTCAGGGATGCACATAACGGATCGGCATCCCTGCTCAATTTTTGGCGTGACAAAAAGCATCGGGGATACGGAAAAAAAAGTCACGCCAAAAATTGAGCAGGGATGCCAATCCGTTATGTGCATCCCTGATCAGCGCTCGGCGGGACGCACGGACTGATGCGATACAAAAAGCATCTGGGATACGGAAAAAAAAGTATCGCATCAGTCCGTGCGTCCCGCCGAGCGCTGATCAGGGATGCACATAACGGATTGGCATCCCTGCTCAATTTTTGGCGTGACTTTTTTTTCCGTATCCCCGATGCTTTTTGTCACGCCAAAAATTGAGCAGGGATGCCGATCCGTTATGTGCATCCCTGAACAGCGCTCGGCGGGACGCACGGACTGATGCGATACAAAAAGCGTCGGGGATACGGGAAAAAAAAAGTCCCGCCGAAAACTGACCACGGATGCAGATACGTTATCTGCATCCCTGATCAGCGCTCGGCGGGACGCACGAGGTGTAAAAATGGACAGGGGATAGAGGAAAAAAAGAAAAAAAAAAAAAAAAAAAGTTATACTCACAGTACCCAGAGGAGTAGCAGGAGGAACAGAAGGCAAGCGAGATAGACAGCTGTACAGGAGCCGCAGGCAGGAAGTTGGACAGCTCAGCAGAAGACCCAGGAAGAAGGACCCAGCGATGGAGGCAGATGTGATTGGCCGGTGAAGACAGGTAAGAGGACGTCGGGGGGACAGCAGAGGGGGGGGGCAGCAGAGGGGGAGAGCAGAGGGGGAGGGGGAGAGCAGAGGGGGAGGGAGATACCGGAGGAGCTGCAGAATAGAGATCACGGGGGAGGCCGGCAGATCGGGATGTCGGGGGCCAGATTGGGATGTCGGGGCAGATCGCAGGGGGGCACGGGCAGGGGCCATTACGGGAGCGTGCAGGAGCAAATCACAAGAGCGCGCAGACGCTGCAAGGAGAGCAGAGGAGGAGGGAGATACCAGAGGAGCTGCAGAATAGAGATGTCGGGGGGGGCAGATCGGGATGTCGGGGGGGCAGATCGGGATGTCGGGGGGGCAGATCGCAGGGGGGCACGAGCAGTGGCCATTACGGAAGCGCGCAGGGGCTGCAAGGTGAGCACAATACTCACCGCTCCTGCTCCGTGACAGCAGCGGCGGTGGTGTGGTACCACTAGTACCAGCCAGTGCTGCACGCTGCAGACATGTTGGGGGAGGGTCCCCAGCCCAGCACAGGCCTGGGGAGGGCGGCCACCGGCAGATCAGACCGCCCCACTGCACACTGATTGGAGCGATTGCGCGTCATAGCACGATCGCTCCAATCAGTGCTGCAGGGGCTGGGGGCGGCATGTTTGAGATCCACCTATGATCTGCTGTACCTGCTACAGCATATCATAGCCGGATCTTACAGTATCGCACTATTTCCGGCAATATTTTTACCGAAATTAGTGCGAAAGATGTGGTTGGCGGTTCAGATTTGAACAGCCAATCACATCGATCGTCGATGGGGGGTGGCGATGCCACCTCCCCTGGGGTGAAGCAAAGGTCCCCTGCTGTAAGAAACAGCAGGGGACATCATTTGAAAGCCGGTGCTATGGCCACGGGAATCAAATGAAGTTTAGGCAGTAAAATTACGTCCCTGGTCGTTAAGTCACGTTAAAATAGGACGTAATTTTACTGCCCGCGGTCGTGAAGGGGTTAATCAGCAGTAGATCATCATTAGAGGACTACTTGGCCTGCTGCCAAGTAGTCCAGCATTTTCATGATCTCTGTATAACTGCTGGATCTGCAACAGAAAAAAACAGTGATTTAATCAAAATGACCGCAAACAGCTCAGTAAGTGACATTGCTGGAATCAGGGTCTCTGTCTCTACATTATTCTTCTCTCAAATGGGGAAGCAAAAACTTGCTGACAGATTCCCTTTAGGCTATGTGCGCACGTTGCGTACTAGCCCTGCAGAAATTTCTGCAGCGATCTGAAGAGCACACGTGCGCTTCAAATCGCTGCAGAAAATGTCCGTAGAAAAAAAAAAAAAAAAAAAGCAGATTCCATGCGCTCTGACTGCAGCTCCTGCCATAGACAGAGCGGGAGCTGCCGGCAAAGCGCACGGAAGAAGTGACATGTCACTTCTTGAACGCAGCGCTTCGGGCAGCAGCCGAAGCGCTGCGCTCTAAGACGGCACGTGCGCACGGCCCCTGCACAATCTCCATAGATTGCAGGGGACGCAGGACGCATGCAGTTACGCTGCGCTACAAAGCACAGCGTAACTGCATGAATTACGCACACGTGCGCACATAGCCTTATGCTGCCTATGTCTGTGTAATTCATAGATGTGTAGTCTAGTGTGACAGAAAGAGAGCTCCTATGTGGGAAACCCAACTATACTGAAGCCACATACTCCCAACAAATGGCTCCCTAATAACTGTAATTAGGTGACATCAATGTGAGGTTATGAGCTCATGCCGACGTCTGTGCAAATCATTCTGATCATGGACTGCAATGCAGACAGACCATGACTTTCCAGATCAGAGTGTCAAAGCATCATAGAAATATATGAAGTTGTCACGCTTCAGTCGAGAGATCCGTGGCCAGTGCGTGCACTGCGAGCAGACAGACTTGCACGGACGTCGGCATGAGCTCGAAAGGTAAGCATCTTGTTCTCCCCAGATTCCTACCCCTCTAGAGCAAACGTTCTGCTGCGTTCTTCAGTAGCACTATTGTCTATTGTTAAAGAGCCCCTCTGCCAAGTGACGCCAAGAGAAGAAAGACTTTGGAAACGAATAAACACCGCAATAGCTTGGTATCTGGGTGCCACGCAGACTAGTTATAACAGCCCGGGACAATAAACAAAACCAAACTACAGGGGCACACACAGCATTGCAATATTTCAGGCCCATGTCCATTACAATAAAACCAACACAATTACATTTTCTATTTAGCAAGAAAGAAATCCTACAGAAAATTTACCTTTGCAAACCTGCGGAGCACCATAAAGTCATGCTGCCGTCAGGAAAATGGAAATCTAAATGAGATATGAATTTCTACCCAAACATCAAGAGCGTTAGTGAATTCCCCGGGGGAGGCTTCAACCATCTGCAGAAGATACCCATTACCTGTCCACAGGGGACTCCACCACCTGCATACACCTCTACACCATAGCTCCATGTACAGCAGGGTTTATCACTTATCTGTAGGGGCATGCCTTCTAAAAAAAGGATTGACTACCACTAATCTGCTCCAGTGCACAATGAATCCATTCCTCTTCTTTACCAATCCTTAAACGGGTCATCCCATGAAAAAGGTCATTTTAATCAATAGAATAAATCTACATAATTAAAGGCGTTAAAAGAAGAAAAAAAAAAAAAAGGCAGCGAGAGAGGCCAGAGAAGTGGCTGTGATCCCATGCTATCCTGTTTGTATACTCTTTTGCTTCCTGCCCTGCCCAGGAGCTGTGGTATGATCAGAGCATGTCCCTGTACGGTCAGACACAGCCGTTACACAGTACATAGACACATTTTTTTTTTTTTTAATACACATCCAATTGTGGATCTATTGATGAAAATGAACTTCAAAATAAACTGTGGGAAAACCCCTTTAAAATTCTGTGGCAGAGAAATCCCTTTTTCCATTTTTTCTTCTAACGATCAGCAAGTGCTGGGGGCTTAGATATATACTTCTAGCTCTCCGGTCTCGCTCGCTTGCCTGCCTCCTGTCACTGTCTGACAGGTCACACTTTTCTGTGACTGGCTATCCCACAAGAGATCTAGTGTAAGCACCATCATTCTCAGGGGTGGCGCATGCTAAGATCGATAGAGCGGCTCTGCTAACGTCACCAGGACCTTACTGCGCATGTGTGTGAGGTCTGGGACAGGGCAGCAGATCATACAGAAAAATGAAATGTCTGCCAGAGAGATCGGAGAGCTGTAAGTGTAAGGCAATGCCTCCTGCACTTGTGGCTCATTAGTAGAAAAATTGGAATAGGGATTTCTGAGTGATGGAATAGAGTATAGAAGAAGCAAAGATATGGGTTTAATCTGAATTACAGCTAATAGATATCAGCTTTGGGTCCGACAGGTCCCCTTTAATACTGCTCTTTAAAAGGGAATCTGTCAAAGTTTTTGCTACTTCATCTAAGAGCAGCATGATGCAGGCACAGAGACCCTGAATCCAAGAATGTATCACTTAGATTACTATGTGCAGCGGTTCTGACACAGTGTTTAGATTTAGCAATGCAGCAGGGTTGGAAAAAGCTGCCCCTGGCCACACCAGGCTATGTATACAAAGTCTATAGACTGAGTTGCTAATCACAAGGGGGGGCGGAGTCTGAAAACTTGGCACAGCCCGCTAGTCACAGCAATAATAATGTCCTAATGATAAAACACTCCGTTTAAGTAAACAGCACAGGAGGTGACATGTGACAAATAGTTCAAGTCTGTGTTTTAAATCCTACATCATGCTGCCCTGAGATTACATAGCAAAAACATATTGACTAATTTGTTTTAAGGCCACTAAACCTAGGACTGGGACATTTAGCCCTAATACAGGTACAAAGATGTGACCCTATTACATTTGCATAACACTGGCCTAAAGCAACTGTATTTAGAGGAATTATCCTCTAAAAAATGCCTTCTCGTGATCAATGAGACATCAAGGGAGGAGGGCTTCAACCATGTAATTACAGTGCTGGTCACATCTCTATGTATAAACCTATGAAAAGCTTTAGATTAGTTGTTACATACATGAACAAAAAAAATTAAATACACTTTACTTACGGAGTTTTCTCTTTTACCGGGGGAGAGGTAAGTCTATCCAAAGAGCCATGCGCAGCTTTTTCTGTAAACATCTGGGGTATATCGCCATAACTGTTAGCAGGAGAAGACGTCGACGTCCGGTACCCACTCATCTGACCGGCTTTATTCAATGTTTCCACAGAGTGACATCTGTCCACAAAGCTGTTTGGTTTACTGTGTGTTTGGCTATGAGAGGCACCTGTCCTGTCAGAAGAATGAGCCCTGCGGAGATAGCGGGAATGTGGCCTGTCTTCACTGGCAACTGCTTTTCTCCCCCTCTTGTCAGAAGAGCCATTTTCCTCTCTCTGACAATTGTGAAAGCTTCCACCATCCATCGACAGCAGTTCATTTGGTTGTCTATCCTTGAACTGAAAGACATTCATTTTGCTGGGAAGTGAAGGTCCTGATAAAATCCTTTTCTCTTGTAGGCGCCCACTAACGCTAACCCCAGAAGAACCAGTAAATGCTGTAGAAATAGTAGCATGGCCACTGTCGATGGAGTCTTCAACAGCTCCCATATCATCGCAGGTGGAAGAATACCCGGTCATGAAAGGGTGGTCCAGCACAGATGACAGACTTAACCGATCTGCAGGGTTTTTACGCAACAACTGAAAAATCAGTTCCTTAGCCTCCCTGGATATAAAATTGGGCATTTCATAGTCTGCCAAAACGATCTTATTTAATGTGTTCTTCACAGTATCTGTGTCGAAGGGAGGTCTCCCCACAAGAAAAGTATACAACATGCAGCCCAAAGACCACACATCGGATTCAAGGCCATGAGCGCTCCGGGTGGCTATTTCAGGAGCTATGTAGTTTGGTGTGCCGCACATTGTGAAGTGCTTCTCGTTTGGCAATTTCAACTGAGCTGCCAGGCCAAAGTCTGCAATCTTAATGTTCATGTCACTGGAGAGCAGGAGGTTGGAAAGAGTCAGATCCCGGTGCAGAATGCCATGACAATGCAGATACAGCATCCCCTTCACTATCTGTTCCATGAAGTGACGTGCTGCGGGGAAAGAAAAAAAAAAAATACACTAGTAATAAATGCAAAAAAAATAAATAAAATAATTATAGATAGATAGATAGACAAAAATGGAAAGTGCTAGGGCTTCCACTGTGAATTCTGGTTGTACAAAAATCACCCGTTAAGGCTAGATTCATACAACGGTGTGTTCCCATCCAGGAGAAACAGACTGATTGTTTCCTTAGATGTCATCTTAGTTGCTCCAGTTTTTGTAACAAGCCTATAAAAAACCTGTTTGAACGCTACATGTTATTATTCAACTTTATCTCCAAGTAAGGCTGCTTTCACACATCCGGTTTTTGCTTAGCGGCACAATACGGCGGTTTGCAGAAAAAACAAACTTTTTTTGCCGCCGCTTGCGGTTTTTCCGCATGGACTTACATTAGCGCCGTATTGTGCCGCATGGCCTTGCGTTGCGTTTGTTTTTTGCCGGATGCGGCATATTTAGCCAATGCGGCGGCGGCCGGATGGAACGTTGCCTGGCATGTTTTTTTGTGCGGCGAAAAAAAAAAAGCATCGCGCCAGATCCGACGCAATTTACAATGCAAGCCTATGGACGCCGGATGCGGCGTCCTGCGGCAAAAACCGTATCCGGCGGCCGGATGCGTTTTTTTGCAGTGCACATGCTCAGTATCAAGCCGCATCCGTCAAAAAACGGACGGGCCGCATGGAAAAACTTATGCAACGGATCAGTTTTTTTCGCCGCATCTGTTGCATAGGTTTTTGAGCCGGATTTAGCCGCACTGCAAAAAAACGGATGTGTGAAAGCAGCCTAACAGATCAATGTCTCTTGGAACCCCATAGACTTGGATGGCCGAGTCTGATCTGCACATCAGATCACAATAAATCATTTTCTGAGTCTCACAGATCTCACTCTCGATATGTGATTACATCCATTCTAGGTGTGCGAGGAAAACTAAATAAAACAGATCATGTGTCACATAGATGTGTGAATGTAGCCTAAAGGAATTAGACAAGGAAAATCAGGATCCACGGGATAAGTTATCACTAGAGGCACCACTAACAACTAAAATATGGGACTGATGACAGCAGCGCCGCACAGACCCTATTGATTTTTGCCATTGTGACTTGCATTTTACCGGAACTATAAGAGATGCATGGGTTTGGACGGAGCCTAAATTGGGGCTCTGGCCTATTGGTGTATAATACAATTTATCGTATATAATGTACAGCGCCTATGACCATATATCACAGACCACTTTACACTTACCTTCTTTTTCAGTAAATGGTTTTTTTCTGTTCTTTAGACATCGGTTCATCTCTCCATTGTGACACATCTCTAATATCAGGTACACATAATTGCTGTCCTCAAAATAGTTGTACAGCTAAAAACCAGGGGAAAAAAAAAAAAACTAATAAAGTGGATGAAATGTTCTAAAGTGTTTGGAAAACCCCAACTCCAGAGCACAATCTCTTACCTCCAGGATAGACGGATGTTTCAGCTGGCAGTGGATCTCCACCTCATTGCGCACCCTCTGCACCATGCCAACCCTCTGCATCGCCTTTTTATCAATCTATAGTAGAAAAATAGGCATCCAAGTAAAACGTTATGCACAAATCAGATTAGGGTGATAGGAGAAAAGGAAAGAAACTCCAAATGCATAGAACATTAGACATTTACATGGGACTTACCATTTTGATAGCAACCTCGATGCCAGTATTTATGGACTGTGCCCTGTAAACGCAGGCAAAGGAGCCTTTTCCCAGGAGGTTGAGGACCTTGAAGTCCTTGAGAGAAAAAAAAAACAAAAAACATAAAAAGGATCAATCACCCAGTGAAGAGGGTAGAAGGTACTGGAATGTGATGCACGATCAGACGGAGGGGTTTAACTAGAATCGAGAATCTCCTGCACAGGGCCCATTTCTACCACCAGATGAGGAGTTGAGCAGAGCCCCCCCCTATACTGTCCTGCACAGAGCCCCCTATACTGTCCTGCACAGAGCCCTAAAGTTCAGGGGCCACTTCTAGCTCCAGATAAGAAGGAGTTGAGCACAGAGCACCCCCTTTACTGTCCTGCACAGGGTCCTCTTCTCTCTGTGCCCATCAATGGAGCTGTTGGGCTGTAGCCCCCTATACTGTCCTGCACAGGGTCCTCTTCTCTATCAGTGGAGCTGTTGGGCTGTAGCCCCCTATACTATCCTGCACAGGGCCCTCTTCTCTCTGTGCCCATCAGAGGAGCTGTTGGGCTGTAGCCCCCTATACTGTCCTGCACAGGGTCCTCTTCTCTATCAGTGGAGCTGTTGGGCTGTAACCCCCTATACTATCCTGCACAGGGTCCTCTTCTCTATCAGTGGAGCTGTAGCCCCCTATACTATCCTGCACAGGGTCCTCTTCTCTATCAGTGGAGCTGTTGGGCTGTAGCCCCCCTATACTGTCCTGCACAGGGTCCTCTTCTCTATCAGTGGAGCTGTTGGGCTGTAGCCCCCTATACTATCCTGCACAGGGTCCTCTTCTCTATCAGTGGAGCTGTTGGGCTGTAGCCCCCCTATACTGTCCTGCACAGGGTCCTCTTCTCTATCAGTGGAGCTGTTGGGCTGTAACCCCCTATACTATCCTGCACAGGGTCCTCTTCTCTATCAGTGGAGCTGTTGGGCTGTAGCCCCCTATACTATCCTGCACAGGGTCCTCTTCTCTATCAGAGGAGCTGTTGGGCTGTAGTCCCCTATACTGTCCTACACAGGGTCCTCTTCTCTCTGTCAGTGGAGCTGTTTGGCTGTAGCCCCCTATATTGTCCTACACAGGGTCCTCTTCTCTCTATCAGAGGGGCTGTAGCCCCCTATACTGTCCTGCACAGGGCCCTCTTCTCTATCAGAGGGGCTGTAGTCCCCTATACTGTCCTGCACAGGGCCCTCTATCCTGCGTCTGGCAGTGGAGCTGCCATCACCAGTCCACCGCTATGACAGGCCGTACAGCTGCGGACCCCGGAGCTCCGGCCCCAGTACCTCGATGCTGTTCTCCCCCTGCAGCAGCGCTTTGCAGCCCCCTCCGTCCTGCTGGTCACCGGCTCCCTCTGGGGACTGCTCCCTGGAGGTGAGGTTGGGGAACAGGAAGCCGAGCACCCGCTCCAGCATGGTGTCAGCAGCAGTGTGCACACACTAGTGAGGGAGCAGCACCGCATCCCGGGCTCTTCCCGCTGCCCCAACTGACAGCACAACATGCCAGCCCCCGGGGACGCCATCGTAACCACAGCTCCCTGCCACCATAGCAACCGCTCCCTGCCAGCGCCCACCTCTATCCTCCCGCCTATGCTGCTCGCCATGGCTCATCCTCGCTGGCTCACTGCACGACCCGGGACTGTGGCGGCGACCGGAGGACGTCAGAGGGGAAGCGCGGGGCTCTCGGTTCCATTCCCACACATAAAAGTTGTTGTTTGAAAAATTCCGCCCGTTATAGTCACGTGATGCGCCGGAGGTGACGTCAGATGAAGCGCCCGCGCTGCCTGTGCTTGTGAGGCGCTCACTGTCCGTTGTCAATAAAGTTTTAGATCTGTGACTGGAAAAAGTTTGTTTCCGCGGCTGCTTTGCTTCAGCTGTCTCCGTGAGAGGATTGCTCGTCATAGTGTCCCGGGGGCCGCACGGTCCGCCATTATCCACCCGGGACATGAGGACGCCAGTGGGAAGTTCTGTGTGTGGAGGAACTGCGGATGTACCTCAGCGGGGATGGACGGCTGTGATGTGCCGGGTGATACAGCAGATGGCGCTGCGTCAGCCTCATAGTGTGGGTGGGTGTGTGTGTGTATATATATATATATATATATATATATATATATATATATATATATATATACCTCAGACTCCACAATTTCCCTTGCACCGACTCCAACTCACACATATATAGTGCATATAGTTAAGTGAAAAATGTATTGTAATACAATGTGAACATCAGACATTTAATCATTGTTATGATAGGGACATACTAAAAAGAATGATGAAAAGGAATAAATAAAAAGAATGAGGGTAATAACTTATTAGGTGTATATTATGTAGATGTATAAAAGGTTTCTTTGGCAAGTTAGACATGGAATGAACATTATATATGAGCATTATAGGTGTGCAATGATCACGAAATATCTGTAGATAATAGGAGAATGAATGCATATGGCATATAACCAGGTGTATATTATGTTACCTGAGCATTATAGGTGTGGAATGATCATGAAATATCTGTAGATAATAGGAGAATGAACGCATATGGCATATAACCAGGTGTATATTATGTTACCTGAGCATTATAGGTGTGGAATGATCATGAAATATCTGTAGATAATAGGAGAATGAATGCATATGGCATATAACCAGGTGTATATTATGTTACCTGAGCATTAGAGGTGTGGAATGATCATGAAATATCTGTAGATAATAGGAGAATGAATGCATATGGCATATAACCAGGTGTATATTATGTTACCTGAGCATTATAGGTGTGGAATGATTATGAAATATCTGTAGATAATAGGAGAATGAATGCATATGGCATATAACCAGGTGTATATTATGTTACCTGAGCATTATAGGTGTGGAATGATTATGAAATATCTGTAGATAATAGGAGAATGAACGCATATGGCATATAACCAGGTGTATATTATGTTACCTGAGCATTATAGGTGTGGAATGATCATGAAATATCTGTAGATAATAGGAGAATGAATGCATATGGCATATAACCAGGTGTATATTACGTTACCTGAGCATTATAGGTGTGGAATGATTATGAAATATCTGTAGATAATAGGAGAATGAATGGATATGGCATATAACCAGGTGTATATTCTGTTACCTGAGCATTATAGGTGTGGAATGATCATGAAATATCTGTAGATAATAGGAGAATGAATGCATATGGCATATAACCAGGTGTATATTATGTTACCTGAGCATTATAGGTGTGGAATGATTATGAAATATCTGTAGATAATAGGAGAATGAACGCATATGGCATATAACCAGGTGTATATTATGTTACCTGAGCATTATAGGTGTGGAATGATCATGAAATATCTGTAGATAATAGGAGAATGAATGCATATGGCATATAACCAGGTGTATATTACGTTACCTGAGCATTATAGGTGTGGAATGATTATGAAATATCTGTAGATAATAGGAGAATGAATGGATATGGCATATAACCAGGTGTATATTATGTTACCTGAGCATTATAGGTGTGGAATGATCATGAAATATCTGTAGATAATAGGAGAATGAATGCATATGGCATATAACCAGGTGTATATTACGTTACCTGAGCATTATAGGTGTGGAATGATTATGAAATATCTGTAGATAATAGGAGAATGAATGCATATGGCATAAAACCAGGTGTATATTATGTTACCTGAGCATTATAGGTGTGGAATGATCATGAAATATCTGTAGATAATAGGAGAATGAACGCATATGGCATATAACCAGGTGTATATTATGTTACCTGAGCATTATAGGTGTGGAATGATCATGAAATATCTGTAGATAATAGGAGAATGAATGGATATGGCATATAACCAGGTGTATATTATGTTACCTGAGCATTATAGGTGTGCAATGATCATGAAATATCTGTAGATAATAGGAGAATGAATGTATATGGCATATAACCAGGTGTATATTATGTTACCTGAGCATTATAGGTGTGCAATGATCATGAAATATCTGTAGATAATAGGAAAATGAATGCATATGCCATATAACCAGGTGTAGATTACGTTACCTGAGCATTATAGGTGTGGAATGATCATGAAATATCTGTAGATAATAGGAGAATGAACGCATATGGCATATAACCAGGTGTATACTATGTTACCTGAGCATTATAGGTGTGGAATGATCATGAAATATCTGTAGATAATAGGAGAATGAATGGATATGGCATATAACCAGGTGTATATTATGTTACCTGAGCATTATAGGTGTGGAATGATTATGAAATATCTGTAGATAATAGAATGAATGGATATGGCATATAACCTGGTGTATATTATGTTACCTGAGCATTATAGGTGTGGAATGATCATGAAATATCTGTAGATAATAGGAGAATGACTGCATATGGCATATAACCAGGTGTATATTACGTTACCTGAGCATTATAGGTGTGCAATGATCATGAAATATCTGTAGATAATAGGAGAATGAATGTATATGGCATATAACCAGGTGTATATTATGTTACCTGAGCATTATAGGTGTGCAATGATCATGAAATATCTGTAGATAATAGGAAAATGAATGCATATGCCATATAACCAGGTGTATATTACGTTACCTGAGCATTATAGGTGTGGAATGATTATGAAATATCTGTAGATAATAGGAGAATGAATGGATATGGCATATAACCAGGTGTATATTATGTTACCTGAGCATGATAGGTGTGGAATGATCATGAAATATCTGTAGGTAATAGGAGAATGAATGCATATGGCATATAACCAGGTGTATATTATGTTACCTGAGCATTATAGGTGTGGAATGATTATGAAATATCTGTAGATAATAGGAGAATGAATGGATATGGCATATAACCAGGTGTATATTATGTTACCTGAGCATTATAGGTGTGGAATGATCATGAAATATCTGTAGATAATAGGAGAATGAATGCATATGGCATATAACCAGGTGTATATTACGTTACCTGAGCATTATAGGTGTGGAATGATCATGAAATGTCTGTAGATAATAGGAGAATGAACACATATGGCATATAACCAGGTGTATATTATGTTACCTGAGCATTATAGGTGTGGAATGATCATGAAATATCTGTAGATATTAGGAGAATGAACACATATGGCATATAACCAGGTGTATATTACATTACCTGAGCATTATAGGTGTGGAATGATCATGAAATATCTGTAGATAATAGGAGAATGAATGCATATGGCATATAACCAGGTGTATATTATGTTACCTGAGCATTATAGGTGTGGAATGATCATGAAATATCTGTAGACAATAGGAAAATGAACACATATGGCATATAACCATGTGTATATTAGGTTACCTGAGCATTAAAAAACTGAAAAGCGATAGTGTTGGCCCCCTTAAAAATAGTATTGGTGAAATGGTGGAAGGGGATGAGGGTAAAGCCAACCTGCTGAATGACTTTTTTCTACGGTTTTTATACAAGAAAATGCCATGGCAGATGACATGACCATGATACCATAAATTCACCCCTGAATATTACCTGCTTAACCCAGCAGGAAGTACGCCGCCGCCTCGAAATCACTAAGGGTGACAAATCTCCGGGCCTGGATGGCATACACACCAGAGTACTACAGGAATTGAGTTCTGTGATAGATAGACCATTATTTTTAATCTTCCCAGATTCCTTAATAACAGGGTCGGTACCGCAGGACTGGCGCATAGCAAATGTGCCAATATTCAAAAAGGGGACAAAAACTGAGCCGGGAAACTATATGCTGGTAAGTTTAACCTCTACGGTTGGTAAAATCCTTGAGGGTTTCTTGAGAGATGCTATACTGGAGTATCTGAAGAAAAATAACCTTATGACAGAGTATCAACATGGGTTTATGAGGGATCGATTCTGTCAAACTAATTTGATCAGCTTCTATGAAGAGGTAAGTTCAAGCCTGGACCAGGGAAATGCAGTGGATGTTGTGTATATGGACTTTTCAAAAGCTTTTGATGCGGTGCCACACAAAAGGTTGGTACATAAAATGAGAATAATGGGGATAGTGGAAAATATGTGTAACTGGGTTAAAAACTGGCTCAGTGATAGGAAATAAAGGGTGGTTATTAATGGTACGTACTCGGACTGGGTCTCAGTTCATAGTGGGGTACCACAGGGGTCAGTATTGGGCCCACTTCTTTTCAACATACTTATTAATGACCTTGTTGGGGGCATGCGGAGTAGAATCTCAATATTTGCAGATGATACTAAACTCTGCAGGGTAATCAATACAGAGGAGGATAATTTGATATTACAGGGAAATTTATGTAAATTGGAGGATTGGGCTGAGAAGTGGCAATTGAAGTTTAATGTAGATAAATGTAAGGTCATGCACTTTGTAGAGGAAATATAATTTAGAATTATGTACTTAATTGTAGAACACTGGGTAAAACAGACAGAAAAAAGACTTGGGTGTATGGGTGGATGGTAAACTTCACTTTAGTGGACAGTGTCAGGCAGCTGCTGCCAGGGCTAATAAAATAATGGGATGTATTAAAATAGGTATGTGTTCATGAAAAAAATATACTTCTACCCCTGTACAAGTCACTAGTGCGACCGCACTTAGAATACTGTGTACAATTCTGGTCACTGATATATAAGAAGGACATAGCTCAACTGGAGAGGGTGCCGAGAAGAGCCACCAAGATTATTAGAGGAATGGGTGGGCTGCAATACCAAGACAGGTTATTAAACTGGGGGTTATTTAGTTTGGAAAAACGAAGGCTTAGGGGGGGATCTAATCACAATGTATAAATATATGAGGGGACAGTACAGAGACCTTTCCAAAGATCTTTTTACACCTAGGCCTGCGACTGGAACACGGGGGCATCCGCTACGTCTTGAGGAAAGAAGGTTTAATCATAATCACAGACGAGGATTCTTTACTGTACGAGCAGTGAGACTATGGAACTCTCTGCCGCATGATGTTGTAATGAATGATTCACTACTAACATTTGAGCAGAGCCTGGACGCCTTTCTTGTAATGTAATATTACCAGTTATGTATATTAGATTTTATGACAGGGTGTTGATCCAGGGAACTAGTCTGATTGCCGGATGTGGAGTCAGGAAGGAATTGTTTTCCCCATTGGAGCTTGTTTGCCACATTGGGTTTATTTTGCCTTCCTCTGGATCAATATGTTAGGCTACGGGTTGAACTAGATGGACTTAGGGCGGCTTTACACGTTACGATATCGCAGGTGCGATGTCGATGGGGTCAAATCGAAAGTGACGCACATCCGGCATCGCAGTCGATATCACAGTGTGCAAATCCTTTTGGATACGATTAACGAGCGCAAAAGCATCGTTATCGTATCATCGGTGCAGTGTCTGACATTTCCATAATGCCGGTGCAGCGACAGGTACGATGTTGTTCCTCGTTCCTGCAGCAGCACACATCGCTGTGTATGACGTCGCAGGAGCGAGGAACATCTCCTACCTGCGTCCCGGCTGCAATGCAGAAGGACGGAGGTGGGCGGGATGTTTACATCCTGCTCATCTCCGCCCTTCCGCTTCTATTGGTCGCCTACCGTGTGACGTCGCTGTGACGCCGCACGACCCGCCCCCTTAGGAAGGAGGCGGGTCGCCGGCCAGAGCGAAGTCGCAGGGCAGGTGAGTGCATGTGACGCTGCCGTAGCGATAATATTCACTACGGCAGCTATCACTAGATATAACACATTGTTACCGATGTCGCATGCAAAGCCCGCCTTAGGCGGGCTTTCCACGTTGCGACATCGCAAGCCGATGCTGCGATGTCGCACGCGATAGTCCCCGCCCCCATCGCAGGTGCGGTATCTTGTGATAGCTGGTGTAGCGAACATTATCGCTACGCCAGCTTCACATGCACTCACCTGCCCTGCGACCGTCCCTCTGGCCGGCGACCCGCCTCCTTCCTAAGGGGGCGGGTCGTGCGGCGTCATAGCGACGTCACACGGCAGGCGGCCAATAGCGGCAGAGGGGCGGAGATGAGCAGGATGTAAACATCCCAACCACCTCCTTCCTTCCGCATAGCCGCCGGCGGCAGGTATGGAGATGTTCCTCGCTCCTGCGGCTTCATACACAGCGATGTGTGCTGCCACAGGAACGAGGAACTACATGGTACCTGTCGCGGCACCGGCATTATGGAAATGTCGGACCCTGCACCAATGATACGATAACGACGCTTTTGCGCTTGTTCATCGTATCATCTAGCATTTACACACTACGATGTCGAAAGTGACGCCGGATGTGCGTCACTTTCGATTTGACCCCACTGACATCGCACCTGCGATATCGCAACGTGCAAAGCCGCCCTTAGAGTCCCCCTTCAACCTTAAATCTATGATACTATGATACTATTATAGGTGTGGAATGTTTACAAAATGCGTTCATGTGACCGATCAGCTGATTGGGTAGCCCCGCCAGGTCCTTAAGCTCGGAATAGATGTAGCGCATCGCGGGACACACGCCGAAGAGGTGAGGATTTCTTTTTTTTATTTTTATCACTTGCTTCACTCCTGCAATGTATGTATATAATGTATGTATATAGTGTATGTATGTACATTGCAGGAGTGAAAGTGCCCCGCTTGCCTGCGCTTTGTAGGCTTGGCCTTTCTGTGTCCCGATCCGAGAAAATCACGAACACGGATACAGAAATGGCATCTGGAGGTCACATCTGATGGTGTCCTTTCCTGTCCATGGGGCCCTGCAAAAAATAGCATCCCCACAGACAGGAAAAAATTGTGATGTGAAACCAGCCTTAGGCGGGCTTTGCACACTACGACATCGCAGGTGCGATGTCGGTGGGGTCATGTTGAAAGTGACGCACTTCCTGCGTCTCTCTCGATATCGTAATGTGTGAATCCTAGATGATACGATTAACGAGCGCAAAAGCGTCGTAATTGTATCATCGGTGCAGCGTCGGCGAATTCCATAATTACGGTGACGCAACGGTCCAATGTTGTTCCTCGTTCCTGTGGCAGCACACATCGCTGTGTGTGAAGTCGCAAGAGCGAGGAACATCTCCTACCTGCGTCACCGCGGCTCCCGTCGGCTATGCGGAAGGAAGGAGGTGGGCGGGATGTTTACATCCCGCTCATCTCCGCTCCTATTGGCCGCCTGCCGTGTGACGTCGCAGTGACGCCGCACGACCCGCCCCCTTAATAAGGAGGCGGTTCACCGGCCAGAGCGATGTCGCACGGCAGGCGAGTGCATGTGAAGCAGCTGTAGCGATAATATTCGCTACGGCAGCTATCACAATGATATCTCAGCTATGACGGGGGCAGGGACTATCGCGCTCGGCATTGCAGCATCGGCTTGCGATGTCGTAGTGTGCAAAGTACCCCTTAGGTTGCTTTCACACATCAGTTTTTTGCAATCCGGCACAATCCGGTTTGTGCCTGATGCAATGGATCCGTGTCAGAGTGTGTAAAAAGTGATGCGACGGATCCGGTAAAAAAACGGATCCGTTTTTTTTTGTTTTTTTTTAAAGCTGAGAGAGAGGGAGAGACCCCGTCATCACCGCACACACCCCGGCACTCCCGCACGCATCATCCCCACACACACCCCGGCACTCCCGCACGCATCATCCCCGCACACACCCCGGCACTCCCGCACGCATCATCCCCGCACACACCCCGGCACTCCCGCACGCATCATCCCAACACACCCCGGCACTCCCGCACGCATCTTCCTCGCACACACCCCGGCACTCCCGCACGCATTATCCCTGCACACACCTTGGCACTCCCGCACGCATCATCCCCGCACACACCCCGGCACTCCCGCACGCATTATCCCCGCACACACCCCGGCACTCCCGCACGCATTATCCCCGCACACACCCCGGCACTCCAGCACGCACGCATCATCCCCGCACACACCCCGGCACTCCTGCACGCATCATCCCCGCACACACCCCGGCACTACCTCAGTGACGTCACCGGTGACAGCGCGACTCCCTCAGTTGCTGTGTGGAGCTGATAAAGAGCGGCGGTGTCCTACTGCTGCTCCTGTCAGCTTCATGTAGCAGAGCTGAAAGCATCGCGGGACCTCTGTGGATTACGTCGGACCTGGAGGGGTATTTGGGGATTTTAATAAAATGGTGAAAGAGGGTGTTTTTTTGTCCTTTATTCCAAATAAAGTATTTTCTTGGGTGTATGTGTATATTTACTTTCACTTACAGGTTAATTTTTGGGAGTGTCTCATAGCCGCCTGCCATGATTAACCTCTTATTACCCCGATTGCCACTGCACCAGGGTAATTCGAGATGAGCCGGGGAGAGTCCCGGGACTTTCGCATCTAATGGATGTGGCAATTGTGGGCGGCAGCTGGCTGATATTGTTAGGCTGGGGGGCTCCCCATAACGTGGAGTTCCCCATCCTGAGAATACCAGCCTTCAGCCATGTGGCTTTACCCTGGCTGGTATCAAAATTGGTGGGGACCGCATGCAGTTTTTTTTTAATTATTTATTTATTTTACTGCAAGATATAGACCCACCGGCGGCTGTGATTTGGTTGCAGTGAGACAGCTGTCACTCAGCGTGGGGGCGTGTCTGACTGCAACCAATAATAGGCGCCGGTGGGCGGGGAAAGCAGGGAATACGAGATTGAATAATGGGCGGCCGGCATTTTCAAATCAGGAGAAGCCGCCAGCAATGTGACAGCCGTGCAGCGCAGCGCCGGTGATCGGTGAGTGGGTGAGAGTGAGTGAATGAGTCAGTGAGTGTGAGTGTGTGAGAGAGAGAGAGGCTGGAGCCACACTGGGGACTACTGGGATGCTCGCATGACACTCGGCTCGCACTGGCAGCACAGCAGGAGCCGAGTATCATGCTAGTGTGCCTGCATCTGAGGTCCGACTGTGCCAGCAGACCACAGCTGCAGGGGGCGGGCAGGCTCTCAGGAGGGGCGGGCTGGCACGTGTCACGCTCTCCGGCTCCCCTGCCACGCTCTCCGGCTCCCCTGCCACGCTCTCCGGCTCCCCTGCCACGCTCCCCAGCTCCCCTACCACGCTCCCCGGCTCCTCTGCCAGGCGTCCCCCGCTCCACAGCCTCCATGCCCCATCACCTGCGGTCCCCAGGCAGCCCGGTCCCCGCTCCCCGCTCCCGGCGCCCGTCGGCAATTTTGCTCCAGCCCGGCACTCCTGCCTCCTGTTCACCGCTCCCTGCTCTGGCTTCTGGCACCCGAACCTCGCGCATGCGCATTAGGGCGCGCGTGCGGTCATTGACCCTCTCTTAAAGGGCCAGTGTCCTCCAACAGGATATTGAAGAATCAGGTACAGGGTATACAGGGGGATCCTTTCCAAGTGGGCGGGGCCTGTTCTTCGTGTTTTGCTAAGCTAGGAGTCAGGTCTCCTTGTGTCTTGTGGTATACTTACCTATCTCTCTCGTAGAGCCGCTCCTGCCTCGCCAACCGGTCCTGACGATACCCGAACCCCGAACGGTGACGGTCTGCCATCCCATCAGTTCATACCATCTCCGATCCCTGTGGTGACCCATCTTCTCGCTCCGTTGGTTCCGGACTCTGCCTGACGTCATCTCGGCCTCCGAACCTGAGCTCCGTCACCCGGACTACCTTCCGAGACTCCGTGGTCCCAGGGACTTCTACACTCCACTCCTCTGAACAGACTGTCCTGCTACCCGTAGTGCTCCGGCTACCGGGCACCTTGCCCTCGGTGAGGTGTTCAGCCCAGTGGATCCACCTCCTGGGTCTGCCCGTCCACCTGGCCCTAACAGCACGGAGGAGGAGAAGGTGGGATTTCTCTCCCCCTCTCCTCCGTAGCCGGTTCATTCTCCTATTATCTACAGATATTTCATGATCATTCCACACCTATAATGCTCAGGTAACATAATATACACCTGGTTATATGCCATATCCATTCATTCTCCTATTATCTACAGATATTTGATGATCATTCCACACCTATAATGCTCAGGTAACATAATATACACCTGGTTATATGCCATATGCATTCAATCTCCTATTATCTACAGATATTTCATGATCATTCCACACCTATAATGCTTAGGTAACATAATATACACCTGGTTATATGCCATATGCGTTTATTCTCCTGTAATCTACAGATATTTCATGATCATTCCACACCTATAATGCTCAGGTAACATAATATACACCTGGTTATATGCCATATGCGTTCATTTTCCTATTATTTACATATATTTCGAGATCATTCCACACCTATCATGCTCGGGTAACATAATATACACCTGGTTATATGCCATATGCATTCATTTTCCTATTATCTACAGACATTTCATGATCATTCCACACCTATAATGCTCAGGTAACATAATATACACCTGGTTATATGCCATATGCATTCATTCTCCTATTATCTACATATATTTTATGATCATTCCACACCTAGAATGCTCAGGTAACATAATATACACCTGGTTATATGCCATATGCGTTCATTTTCCTATTATCTACATATATTTCATAATCATTCCATACCTATAATGCTCAGGTAACATAATATACACCTGGTTATAAGTCATATGCATTCATTCTCCTATTATCTACATATATTTCATAATCATTCCACACCTATAATGCTCAGGTAACATAATAGACACCTGGTTATAAGTCATATGCATTCATTCTCCTGTAATCTACAGATATTTCATGATCATTCCACACCTATAATGCTCAGGTAACATAATATACACCTGGTTATATGCCATATGCGTTCATTTTCCTATTATCTACAGATATTTCATAATCATTCCACACCTATAATGCTCAGGTAACATAATATACAAATGGTTATAAGTCATATGCATTCATTCTCCTGTAATCTACAGATATTTCATGATCATTCCACACCTATAATGCTCAGGTAACATAATATACACCTGGTTATATGGAATATGCGTTCATTTTCCTATTATCTACAGATATTTCATGATCATTCCACATCTATAATGCTCAGGTAACATAATATACACCTGGTTATATGCCATATGTGTTCATTCTCCTGTAATCTACAGATATTTCATGATCATTCCACACCTATAATGCTCAGGTAACATAATATACACCTGGTTATATGCCATATGTGTTCATTCTCCTGTAATCTACAGATATTTCATGATCATTCCACACCTATAATGCTCAGGTAACATAATATACACCTGGTTATATGGCATATGCGTTCATTTTCCTATTATCTACAGATATTTCATGATCATTCCACATCTATAATGCTCAGGTAACATAATATACACCTGGTTATAAGTCATATGCAGTCATTCTCCTGTAATCTACAGATATTTCATGATCATTCCACACCTATAATGCTCAGGTAACATAATATACACCTGGTTATATGCCATATGCGTTCATTTTCCTATTATCTACAGATATTTCATAATCATTCCACACCTATAATGCTCAGGTACCTTAATATACACCTGGTTATATGCCATATGCGTTCATTCTCCTATTATCTACATATATTTCATGATCATTCCACACCTATAATGCTCAGGTAACATAATATACACCTGGTTATATGCCATATGCATTCATTCTCCTATTATCTACAGATATTTCATAATCATTCCACACCTATAATGCTCAGGTAACATAATATACACCTGGTTATAAGTCATATGCATTCATTCTCCTATTATCTACATATATTTCATAATCATTCCACACCTATAATGCTCAGGTAACATAATATACACCTGGTTATATGCCATATGCGTTCATTTTCCTATTATCTACAGATATTTCATAATCATTCCACACCTATAATGCTCAGGTACCTTAATATACACCTGGTTATATGCCATATGCGTTCATTCTCCTATTATCTACAGATATTTTATGTTCATTCCATGTCTAACTTGCCTAAGAAACCTTTTATACATCTACATAATATACACCTAATAAGTTATTACCCTCATTCTTTTTATTTATTCCTTTTCATCATTCTTTTTAGTATGTCCCGTTATGATACAATAATCAAGATATTTAGATAGAACATAAAATATATTTATTGGGATACAACTTTAGAACACAAAAAACTGTAATAAACTGTAAATATGTAATACACTATGTAATATACAGTAGATTACATCTATGACGTGTGTGATATATATAATCTCACAGTATATACAGTTGTGCTCAAAAGTTTACATACCCTGGCAGATTTTATTGCTTTCTTGGCCTTTTTTTCAGAGAATATGAATGATAACACAAAATCTTTTTTTTTTCCACTCATGGTTAGTGGTTGTGTGAAGCCATTTATTGTCCAACACCTGTGTTTTCTCTTTTTAAATCATAATGGCAACCAAAAACATCCAAATCACCCTGATCAATAGTTCACATACCCTGGTTCTTAAAGGGAAGGTATCGTCAGAAAAAAAAAATAAAATCAATAACTGAAAAAATGTAAAGTAATAATGTTTTACTGTTTTGTTTAAATATTATTTTTTTTTTAATTGAGCAAAATATAAAAAAAATTAAAAAGTTTGATATTTTCCACTGTTTCCACTGTTAAACACTAGGGAGAGCAGCTTCTGAAATCCTACAGAAATCCCACTGTAGGAAAAACTCACATTACAGCTGCAGTAAAGTGGGCGGAGTCTGCACTCCTGTGTGTGATGGCATGCCTCCCCCCTCCTAATCTGAGTGTTTACAACAGATAAGCGAGAATGACATGTAGGGACACCGTGCAGAGCCATTTTGTTGGTGACTAGAAATTTCTAAAGTGTCACCAAGGACAGCAGGAGTATCACATAGGATAGGATTAGATACACGGCTCAGCAGACAGTATCACACAGGATAGGATTAGATACATGGCTCAGCAGACAGTATCACACAAGAGAGGATTAGATACACAGCCGTGCAGACAGTATCACACAGGAGAGGATTAGATACACAGCCGTGCAGACAGTATCATACAGGATAGGATTAGATACACGGCTCAGCAGACAGTATCACAGAAAAGGATTAGATACACAGCCGTGCAGACAGTATCACACAGGAGAGGATTAGATACACAGCCATGCAGACAGTATCATACAGGAGAGGATTAGATACACAGCCGTGCAAACAGTATCACAGGATAGGATTAGATACACAGCTGTGCAGACAGTATCACACAGTATAGGATTAGATACGCAGCCGTGCAGACAGTATCACATAGGATAGGATTAGATACACAGGCGTGCAGACAGTATCACACAGCAGAGGATTAGATACACAGCCGTGCAGACAGTATCACACGATAGGATTAGATATACAGCCGTGCAGACAGTATCACACAGGAGAGGAATAGATACACAGCCGTGCAGACAGTATCACACAGGATAGGCTTGGATACACAGCCGTGCAGACAGTATCACACGATAGCATTAGATACACAGTCGTGCTGATAGTATCACACAGGAGAGTATTAGATACACAGCCGTGCAGATAGTATCACACAGGAGAGGATTAGATACACAGCCGTGCAGACAGTATCACACAGGAGAGGATTAGATACACAGCCGTGCAGGCAGTATCACACAGGAAAGGATTAGATACACAGCCGTGCAGACAGTATCACACAGGATAGGATTAGCTACATGGCTCAGCAGTTTCACACAGGAGGATTAGATATACAACCCTGCAGACAGTATCACTGGTACACACACAGGCCGACAGGTGGCAGGTGTAAGGGTTGAATGGGGGGTGTTTTTGGAGACAGTAGCAGCGGCGGTACTCACATGCAGTGGCACACACACACACACACACACAGCAGCAGCGGTGGGTAGAGCGGATGGAGGGGGTGTCATTAGAGATGGTAACTTTCGGCAGCAGTAGCGGGGGCTGGGGAGAGCAGAGGGAGGGGGTGTCATCGGAGTCGGTAACGGTGGGTGGGAGGGGCAGTGGTAGCAGTAGCAGGGACTGGGTAGAGCGGAGGGAGGGGTGTCATCTGAAACGGTAACGAGGGGAGGGGAGGCGGCCCGTACTCACACATCCCGGCGGGTGACAGGTGTAAAGTGGAGCAAACAGCATGGCTGTGAGCTCCACAATGATGGCGCTGATCTCCTCCCTCTGCTGTGATCTGGACAGCCTAGGGGGCGCGTCCAGGTCACAGCAGACGCCCACTGTAACGTTACTGAAGGGGTCGGATCCCGATCACTGTTCTCTATGCACAGGGGTTGCCATAAAGGAGTGAGTAACTGTCATTACACACACAGCAAATCCATGGCAGCCCCCAGTGCCTCCAGTAAAATTAGAATTACATAAAAACTAAATAAGCTGCGATTTTAATTTTGCATTAAAAATACTTTATTTCATAATCACTATTTTTAATACAAAAATAAAAAAAGCAATACATTCCCTTTAACCCCTTCACCCCTGGTCGATTTTCCGTTTTTCTGGGGGGGGGGGATTTTTATCCCCTTCTTCCGAGAGCCGTGACTTTTTTATTTTTCAGTCAATCTTGCCATATGAGGTCTTATTTTTTGCGGGACGAGTTCTACTTTGAAATGAAGCCACAAGTTTTATCATGTAGTGTACTGGAAAATGGCAAAAAAATTCCAAGTGCAAAAAAATTGCAAAAAATAAAAGTGCAATTGCATGATTGTTTTTGTGATAGTTTATTCACAGTGTTTACTATATCGTAACATGCCAGTAACATGCCTTAGGTTGATATGAATTTGTTGATACCAAACATGTATAGGTTTACCTAAAGGGTGGAAAAAAATTCAGACGTTTGTCCCAAAAAAGGCGCACTTTTTGCTCTATTTTCCGTCATCCGTAGCGTTTTCATTTTTCGGTATCTATGGCTCAGTGATGGCTTATTTTTTTACGTCTTGAACTGATTTGTTTAATGGTACCATTTTTGCGCAGATGCTGCATTTTGATCGCCTGTTATTTTTTTTGCGCAAAATTCGCAGCAACCAAAAATGTTGTCGTTTGGAATTGGACCATAGGGAAGATCATACTTCATGTTGGTTTTCCAGAATCTGCCATGACGGGAAAGTTTCAAGCTACCCTGACCGCACAGCGCCCGACAGCACAGTGTCATGTAGGATCCAGGGTCTCACATCAAGCCGGACCCCATATTGGACCTCGCAGCACCTGCATATAAGGACAAGAGTACATCTCGTGAAACCCGGGATTCACAACAAACACCTCACCACTACCCCCATCATCCTTCCCCAGCCATTTACTGTACGCCTCGAGGCAACGGAGCCGGGCTAGGCTGCCCATAACGACGACAGTCGACGGCCTGGCAATGAGTAGGTTATCCGCCTGCCCCTTGGGGCGCTACATTTGGCATCTTACTGTGCGCCTTACTGGACTGTGTTTTATACTTTGCTTAAACAGGACAGTCGCCATTACTTGTGCAGCACAAGAAAAAGAAGTGGCGTGTCATCGCGGGCGGTACTCGCAAAGTGCGTGAAAAGCGTGGGAGGAGACCAGAAAGAGTGCCAAAACGAGCCCCACTGCCAGCAACTGACAGGAAACTAGAGACTGGCGCAGACATGTCCACTGAGGAGAAAGACCAAACCGTCTCTGTTGCTGCACCCGCAGCAATGGCACAAGTACCAGCTCCAGTGTTACCTTTTTCTCTGCCATACCTTCCAGGGGCAACGTGGCTTCCCCAGTATTCCAGGGAGGCATATACCCTGGCAGATTTCAAGGAGAGACTTCACAGCTTGTACTGGGTATACCATATACCATCTGACAGAAGGACAGAAAGCCAATGTCCTCATCGGTCAATTGACTGGGGCAGCTCGACGTGAAGTCAAATCCTGGCCAGAGACTGATAAGATGACAAAGGACATTTTCGCAAAACTGAAGGAAACCTTTGAAACCCATACAGCATCTGAGATAAACATGTGGTTCTATGGATGCAAGCAAAAGGTACAAGGAAGTATTCGGGACTATGCTTTAAATCGGCAGGATGCACTAAAAGCAATTCAGCAGGTGGACCCGGAGGAGGTGAAAGATGTGAACCATCTGCTGACTGACCAGTTCATTGAGGGGCTCCTGTCCGATAACCACCGGACCGAAATGCGCCTTATGTCCATGCAGAATCCTGATCTCCGCTTTGCAGAGTTCAGAGACCGGATTATCCGAGCACTGTGTGAACCGGATCGCAGCGGTATTGTGTTAAAGCCACCGGGATTATCTTCAACTACCTCAGTACAAGTGGGAGCCAAGGAGCAGTCTGCAGGTGGAAGCTCCAATCATGAACTGCGGCTCCGCATGTTTGAACTGACCAAAGGTATAGTTACTTTGATCAAAATTGTGCAATCCTTCAGGGGACTCGTAACCATTGAACTGGCTTCTAGTACTGATGACCTCCCCTGGCGGAAGCGCTCGAGAGCCTCATTGCCACCAGTACCTGATTGTTTTGATGCTAATGGGTAGCCGATCTGCTGACGCTGCAATAAGGTTGGACACTTTGCCTGCGGGTGTGCAGCAAGTATCCAAGGTCAGGGAGTTGGGGACCAGCCCTCTGGCACCACCAGCAGCCAAGAAAGATTAACTGTTTTCGTCAATGTTGTTCTTTAATGTTTTTTCTCTCTCTTTCTTTCTTTCTTTTCTTTCCTATGTAAAAGTTGATATTAATTGCATAATGTTCCTGCTGACTGGTAACTGCTGAAAATGTTTACATGAAAATGTTTTATATGCTGAACAGGAATGTTTTAAATGCCTGAAGTTTGCACTAGTTTTAAAATGACAAAGGTTTATGACAATCCATGCTGCTATAACCAATTCTTCAAAATGTTTGACACTGCTTTTGATATTTTTGCTATTTGAAATGTTTTTGATAATGCTTTTACCTTGCAAATGCTTTGATACTGCTTTTGATAATGCTACCAGTGTAGAGTTGATATGTTTGTAACGTTCATTGATGGTGCCTCCCATAAAGGGAAGAATGTTATTTGTTTAATGCATATACAAAGTGCGGTGTACCAATTTTAAATTGCTGCGGCCCGGAAGTGCTGTCATTTGCTGTGGGGGAGTGTGGCACCCCTGAGGCTTCAGTCGCCACAGAGTATTGTACCCAACTTTGGGTGTAATGCTAAACCCGGTTCCTGAAGAGGTCAGTCCCGGTTTAACCACATTACACACTCAAATGCACACCAGGTTGCCCTGTTCCAACTGGAGACTGGGCTAGGCTAGGGTAATAAAGGGGTCGCTAACAGAGAGGTAGTTATAGGATGCCCTCAACAGGGGCCCCAGTTCCACTAGCTTGGGAGGGGGGAGGTGCAGCCAGTAGGGGAAGTCAGGAGCCAACACAACAGTTAGGGAGTTCTCCAGCAGGAGAGAAAGGGAGCAGTCGCATCTCACGGGTGCTCCGGTGGAAAGGAGGATAAGTTCACATGATTGCCGTGGGGAGAGTGAATCTGATCCCCATGGAATCAACGCCATGCAGGACCCTAGGGAAGAGCATACTTCACGTTGGTTTTTCCAGTCTCTGTCTGGACAGGGAAAGTTTCAAGCTTCCCTGACCACACAGCACCCGACAGCACAGTGCCATATAGGATCCGGGGTCTTGCATCAAGCCGGACCCCATATCGAAACTGCGGCACCTGCATATAGGGACAAGAGTAGATCTTGTGAAACCCAGGGTCCCCTCGTAGCTTCAAGCCAGGGGATCCACAGACAGGCATTACAAGGAGGGAACCCACCGAACACCAAACCGGACTGATCTCTAAAGGGATTCAGGTTCGATTAAGCCCATCATTGCAAGTGACCGGTATTACCTGGGTGAGCGGCACCACACTAAAAGTGAGTAAACAACCTGGAACCACAGCTATAGACTCTGACTGTTTATTACTGGTACTGTCTCTCCGAGCCGCCAATACTACTCCCCTCATCATCCTCCCCAGGGCCCGCTCTACCTGTGGAGAGAGATACCATCCCTGGCTGCTACTACCATCTGCCCCGGAGGACAGCAGCGGCGGCAGATTCCCTGGCCACGTACCACAGGTGGTGTCACAACAAACACCTCACCACTACCCCCATCATCCTTCCCGGGCCTTTTACTGTACACCTCGGGGCAACGGAGCTGGGCTAGGCCGCCTGTGACAACGACAGTCGACGGCCCAGCAACAGTAGGTTAACCGCTTGCCCCTTGGGGCGCAACACTATGTCTTACTTTTAATGACGTCCGTGACTTTAAAGGACAACACTAAGTCTTCTAGGCGTGGAACTAACAAGTTGATGACATATTGCTACATCTATTTTTTTTCCATTCTTCAAGAAAGAGCTCTTTTAGGGCCTGGATTCTGGATAGAAAATGAAGCTCAACTTTTTACGATCAGCGTGCAATCACTTCACTAACATAATATACACCTGGTTATATGGCATATGCGTTCATGTTCCTATTATCTACAGATATTTCATGATCATTCTACATCTATAATGCTCAGGTAACATAATATACACCTGGTTATAAGTCATATGCAGTCATTCTCCTGTAATCTACAGATATTTCATGATCATTCTACACCTATAATGCTCAGGTAACATAATATACACCTGGTTATATGCCATATGCGTTCATTTTCCTATTATCTACAGATATTTCATAATCATTCCACACCTATAATGCTCAGGTAACATAATATACACCTGGTTATATGCCATATGCGTTCATTCTCCTATTATCTACATATATTTCATGATCATTCCACACCTATAATGCTCAGGTAACATAATATACACCTGGTTATATGCCATATGCATTCATTCTCCTATTATCTACAGATATTTCATAATCATTCCACACCTATAATGCTCAGGTACCTTAATATACACCTGGTTATATGCCATATGCATTCATTTTCCTATTATCTACATATATTTCATGATCATTCCACACCTATAATGCTCAGGTAACATAATATACACCTGGTTATATGCCATATGCATTCATTTTCCTATTATCTACAGATATTTTATGATCATTCCACACCTATAATGCTCAGGTAACATAATATACACCTGGTTATATGCCATATGCGTTCATTCTCCTATTATCTACAGATATTTTATGTTCATTCCATGTCTAACTTGCCTAAGAAACCTTTTATACATCTACATAATATACACCTAATAAGTTATTACCCTCATTCTTTTTATTTATTCCTTTTCATCATTCTTTTTAGTATGTCCCGTTATGATACAATAATCAAGATATTTAGATAGAACATAAAATATATTTATTGGGATACAACTTTAGAACACAAAAAACTGTAATAAACTGTAAATATGTAATACACTATGTAATATACAGTAGATTACATCTATGACGTGTGTGATATATATAATCTCACAGTATATACAGTTGTGCTCAAAAGTTTACATACCCTGGCAGATTTTTTTGCTTTCTTGGCCTTTTTTTCAGAGAATATGAATGATAACACAAAATCTTTTTTTTTTCCACTCATGGTTAGTGGTTGTGTGAAGCCATTTATTGTCCAACACCTGTGTTTTCTCTTTTTAAATCATAATGGCAACCAAAAACATCCAAATCACCCTGATCAATAGTTCACATACCCTGGTTCTTAAAGGGAAGGTATCGTCAGAAAAAAAAAATAAAATCAATAACTGAAAAAATGTAAAGTAATAATGTTTTACTGTTTTGTTTAAATATTATTTTTTTTTTAATTGAGCAAAATATAAAAAAAATTAAAAAGTTTGATATTTTCCACTGTTTCCACTGTTAAACACTAGGGAGAGCAGCTTCTGAAATCCTACAGAAATTCCACTGTAGGAAAAACTCACATTACAGCTGCAGTAAAGTGGGCGGAGTCTGCACTCCTGTGTGTGATGGCATGCCTCCCCCCTCCTAATCTGAGTGTTTACAACAGATAAGCGAGAATGACATGTAGGGACACCGTGCAGAGCCATTTTGTTGGTGACTAGAAATTTCTAAAGTGTCACCAAGGACAGCAGGAGTATCACATAGGATAGGATTAGATACACGGCTCAGCAGACAGTATCACACAGGATAGGATTAGATACATGGCTCAGCAGACAGTATCACACAAGAGAGGATTAGATACACAGCCGTGCAGACAGTATCACACAGGAGAGGATTAGATACACAGCCGTGCAGACAGTATCATACAGGATAGGATTAGATACACGGCTCAGCAGACAGTATCACAGAAAAGGATTAGATACACAGCCGTGCAGACAGTATCACACAGGAGAGGATTAGATACACAGCCATGCAGACAGTATCATACAGGAGAGGATTAGATACACAGCCGTGCAAACAGTATCACAGGATAGGATTAGATACACAGCTGTGCAGACAGTATCACACAGTATAGGATTAGATACGCAGCCGTGCAGACAGTATCACATAGGATAGGATTAGATACACAGGCGTGCAGACAGTATCACACAGCAGAGGATTAGATACACAGCCGTGCAGACAGTATCACACGATAGGATTAGATATACAGCCGTGCAGACAGTATCACACAGGAGAGGAATAGATACACAGCCGTGCAGACAGTATCACACAGGATAGGCTTGGATACACAGCCGTGCAGACAGTATCACACGATAGCATTAGATACACAGTCGTGCTGATAGTATCACACAGGAGAGTATTAGATACACAGCCGTGCAGATAGTATCACACAGGAGAGGATTAGATACACAGCCGTGCAGACAGTATCACACAGGAGAGGATTAGATACACAGCCGTGCAGGCAGTATCACACAGGAAAGGATTAGATACACAGCCGTGCAGACAGTATCACACAGGATAGGATTAGCTACATGGCTCAGCAGTTTCACACAGGAGGATTAGATATACAACCCTGCAGACAGTATCACTGGTACACACACAGGCCGACAGGTGGCAGGTGTAAGGGTTGAATGGGGGGTGTTTTTGGAGACAGTAGCAGCGGCGGTACTCACATGCAGTGGCACACACACACACACACACAGCAGCAGCGGTGGGTAGAGCGGATGGAGGGGGTGTCATTAGAGATGGTAACTTTCGGCAGCAGTAGCGGGGGCTGGGGAGAGCAGAGGGAGGGGGTGTCATCGGAGTCGGTAACGGTGGGTGGGAGGGGCAGTGGTAGCAGTAGCAGGGACTGGGTAGAGCGGAGGGAGGGGTGTCATCTGAAACGGTAACGAGGGGAGGGGAGGCGGCCCGTACTCACACATCCCGGCGGGTGACAGGTGTAAAGTGGAGCAAACAGCATGGCTGTGAGCTCCACAATGATGGCGCTGATCTCCTCCCTCTGCTGTGATCTGGACAGCCTAGGGGGCGCGTCCAGGTCACAGCAGACGCCCACTGTAACGTTACTGAAGGGGTCGGATCCCGATCACTGTTCTCTATGCACAGGGGTTGCCATAAAGGAGTGAGTAACTGTCATTACACACATAGCAAATCCATGGCAGCCCCCAGTGCCTCCAGTAAAATTAGAATTACATAAAAACTAAATAAGCTGCGATTTTAATTTTGCATTAAAAATACTTTATTTCATAATCACTATTTTTAATACAAAAATAAAAAAAGCAATACATTCCCTTTAACCCCTTCACCCCTGGTCGATTTTCCGTTTTTCTGGGGGGGGGGGATTTTTATCCCCTTCTTCCGAGAGCCGTGACTTTTTTATTTTTCAGTCAATCTTGCCATATGAGGTCTTATTTTTTGCGGGACGAGTTCTACTTTGAAATGAAGCCACAAGTTTTATCATGTAGTGTACTGGAAAATGGCAAAAAAATTCCAAGTGCAAAAAAATTGCTAAAAATAAAAGTGCAATTGCATGATTGTTTTTGTGATAGTTTATTCACAGTGTTTACTATATCGTAACATGCCAGTAACATGCCTTAGGTTGATATGAATTTGTTGATACCAAACATGTATAGGTTTACCTAAAGGGTGGAAAAAAATTCAGACGTTTGTCCCAAAAAAGGCGCACTTTTTGCTCTATTTTCCGTCATCCGTAGCGTTTTCATTTTTCGGTATCTATGGCTCAGTGATGGCTTATTTTTTTACGTCTTGAACTGATTTGTTTAATGGTACCATTTTTGCGCAGATGCTGCATTTTGATCGCCTGTTATTTTTTTTGCGCAAAATTCGCAGCAACCAAAAATGTTGTCGTTTGGAATTGGACCATAGGGAAGATCATACTTCATGTTGGTTTTCCAGAATCTGCCATGACGGGAAAGTTTCAAGCTACCCTGACCGCACAGCGCCCGACAGCACAGTGTCATGTAGGATCCAGGGTCTCACATCAAGCCGGACCCCATATTGGACCTCGCAGCACCTGCATATAAGGACAAGAGTACATCTCGTGAAACCCGGGATTCACAACAAACACCTCACCACTACCCCCATCATCCTTCCCCAGCCATTTACTGTACGCCTCGAGGCAACGGAGCCGGGCTAGGCTGCCCATAACGACGACAGTCGACGGCCTGGCAATGAGTAGGTTATCCGCCTGCCCCTTGGGGCGCTACATTTGGCATCTTACTGTACGCCTTACTGGACTGTGTTTTATACTTTGCTTAAAAAGGACAGTCGCCATTACTTGTGCAGCACAAGAAAAAGAAGTGGCGTGTCATCGCGGGCGGTACTCGCAAAGTGCGTGAAAAGCGTGGGAGGAGACCAGAAAGAGTGCCAAAACGAGCCCCACTGCCAGCAACTGACAGGAAACTAGAGACTGGCGCAGACATGTCCACTGAGGAGAAAGACCAAACCGTCTCTGTTGCTGCACCCGCAGCAATGGCACAAGTACCAGCTCCAGTGTTACCTTTTTCTCTGCCATACCTTCCAGGGGCAACGTGGCTTCCCCAGTATTCCAGGGAGGCATATACCCTGGCAGATTTCAAGGAGAGACTTCACAGCTTGTACTGGGTATACCATATACCATCTGACAGAAGGACAGAAAGCCAATGTCCTCATCGGTCAATTGACTGGGGCAGCTCGACGTGAAGTCAAATCCTGGCCAGAGACTGATAAGATGACAAAGGACATTTTCGCAAAACTGAAGGAAACCTTTGAAACCCATACAGCATCTGAGATAAACATGTGGTTCTATGGATGCAAGCAAAAGGTACAAGGAAGTATTCGGGACTATGCTTTAAATCGGCAGGATGCACTAAAAGCAATTCAGCAGGTGGACCCGGAGGAGGTGAAAGATGTGAACCATCTGCTGACTGACCAGTTCATTGAGGGGCTCCTGTCCGATAACCACCGGACCGAAATGCGCCTTATGTCCATGCAGAATCCTGATCTCCGCTTTGCAGAGTTCAGAGACCGGATTATCCGAGCACTGTGTGAACCGGATCGCAGCGGTATTGTGTTAAAGCCACCGGGATTATCTTCAACTACCTCAGTACAAGTGGGAGCCAAGGAGCAGTCTGCAGGTGGAAGCTCCAATCATGAACTGCGGCTCCGCATGTTTGAACTGACCAAAGGTATAGTTACTTTGATCAAAATTGTGCAATCCTTCAGGGGACTCGTAACCATTGAACTGGCTTCTAGTGCTGATGACCTCCCCTGGCGGAAGCGCTCGAGAGCCTCATTGCCACCAGCACCTGATTGTTTTGATGCTAATGGGTAGCCGATCTGCTGACGCTGCAATAAGGTTGGACACTTTGCCTGCGGGTGTGCAGCAAGTATCCAAGGTCAGGGAGTTGGGACCAGCCCTCTGGCACCACCAGCAGCCAAGAAAGATTAACTGTTTTCGTCAATGTTGTTCTTTAATGTTTTTCTCTCTCTTTCTTTCTTTCTTTTCTTTCCTATGTAAAAGTTGATATTAATTGCATAATGTTCCTGCTGACTGGTAACTGCTGAAAATGTTTACATGAAAATGTTTTATATGCTGAACAGGAATGTTTTAAATGCCTGAAGTTTGCACTAGTTTTAAAATGACAAAGGTTTATGACAATCCATGCTGCTATAACCAATTCTTCAAAATGTTTGACACTGCTTTTGATATTTTTGCTATTTGAAATGTTTTTGATAATGCTTTTACCTTGCAAATGCTTTGATACTGCTTTTGATAATGCTACCAGTGTAGAGTTGATATGTTTGTAACGTTCATTGATGGTGCCTCCCATAAAGGGAAGAATGTTATTTGTTTAATGCATATACAAAGTGCGGTGTACCAATTTTAAATTGCTGCGGCCCGGAAGTGCTGTCATTTGCTGTGGGGGAGTGTGGCACCCCTGAGGCTTCAGTCGCCACAGAGTATTGTACCCAACTTTGGGTGTAATGCTAAACCCGGTTCCTGAAGAGGTCAGTCCCGGTTTAACCACATTACACACTCAAATGCACACCAGGTTGCCCTGTTCCAACTGGAGACTGGGCTAGGCTAGGGTAATAAAGGGGTCGCTAACAGAGAGGTAGTTATAGGATGCCCTCAACAGGGGCCCCAGTTCCACTAGCTTGGGAGGGGGGAGGTGCAGCCAGTAGGGGAAGTCAGGAGCCAACACAACAGTTAGGGAGTTCTCCAGCAGGAGAGAAAGGGAGCAGTCGCATCTCACGGGTGCTCCGGTGGAAAGGAGGATAAGTTCACATGATTGCCGTGGGGAGAGTGAATCTGATCCCCATGGAATCAACGCCATGCAGGACCCTAGGGAAGAGCATACTTCACGTTGGTTTTTCCAGTCTCTGTCTGGACAGGGAAAGTTTCAAGCTTCCCTGACCACACAGCACCCGACAGCACAGTGCCATATAGGATCCGGGGTCTTGCATCAAGCCGGACCCCATATCGAAACTGCGGCACCTGCATATAGGGACAAGAGTAGATCTTGTGAAACCCAGGGTCCCCTCGTAGCTTCAAGCCAGGGGATCCACAGACAGGCATTACAAGGAGGGAACCCACCGAACACCAAACCGGACTGATCTCTAAAGGGATTCAGGTTCGATTAAGCCCATCATTGCAAGTGACCGGTATTACCTGGGTGAGCGGCACCACACTAAAAGTGAGTAAACAACCTGGAACCACAGCTATAGACTCTGACTGTTTATTACTGGTACTGTCTCTCCGAGCCGCCAATACTACTCCCCTCATCATCCTCCCCAGGGCCCGCTCTACCTGTGGAGAGAGATACCATCCCTGGCTGCTACTACCATCTGCCCCGGAGGACAGCAGCGGCGGCAGATTCCCTGGCCACGTACCACAGGTGGTGTCACAACAAACACCTCACCACTACCCCCATCATCCTTCCCGGGCCTTTTACTGTACACCTCGGGGCAATGGAGCTGGGCTAGGCCGCCTGTGACAACGACAGTCGACGGCCCAGCAACAGTAGGTTAACCGCTTGCCCCTTGGGGCGCAACACTATGTCTTACTTTTAATGACGTCCGTGACTTTAAAGGACAACACTAAGTCTTCTAGGCGTGGAACTAACAAGTTGATGACATATTGCTACATCTATTTTTTTTCCATTCTTCAAGAAAGAGCTCTTTTAGGGCCTGGATTCTGGATAGAAAATGAAGCTCAACTTTTTACGATCAGCGTGCAATCACTTCACTAACATAATATACACCTGGTTATATGGCATATGCGTTCATTTTCCTATTATCTACAGATATTTCATGATCATTCTACATCTATAATGCTCAGGTAACATAATATACACCTGGTTATAAGTCATATGCAGTCATTCTCCTGTAATCTACAGATATTTCATGATCATTCTACACCTATAATGCTCAGGTAACATAATATACACCTGGTTATATGCCATATGCGTTCATTTTCCTATTATCTACAGATATTTCATAATCATTCCACACCTATAATGCTCAGGTACCTTAATATACACCTGGTTATATGCCATATGCGTTCATTCTCCTATTATCTACATATATTTCATGATCATTCCACACCTATAATGCTCAGGTAACATAATATACACCTGGTTATATGCCATATGCATTCATTCTCCTATTATCTACAGATATTTCATAATCATTCCACACCTATAATGCTCAGGTACCTTAATATACACCTGGTTATATGCCATATGCATTCATTTTCCTATTATCTACATATATTTCATGATCATTCCACACCTATAATGCTCAGGTAACATAATATACACCTGGTTATATGCCATATGCATTCATTTTCCTATTATCTACAGATATTTTATGATCATTCCACACCTATAATGCTCAGGTAACATAATATACACCTGGTTATATGCCATATGCGTTCATTCTCCTATTATCTACAGATATTTTATGTTCATTCCATGTCTAACTTGCCTAAGAAACCTTTTATACATCTACATAATATACACCTAATAAGTTATTACCCTCATTCTTTTTATTTATTCCTTTTCATCATTCTTTTTAGTATGTCCCGTTATGATACAATAATCAAGATATTTAGATAGAACATAAAATATATTTATTGGGATACAACTTTAGAACACAAAAAACTGTAATAAACTGTAAATATGTAATACACTATGTAATATACAGTAGATTACATCTATGACGTGTGTGATATATATAATCTCACAGTATATACAGTTGTGCTCAAAAGTTTACATACCCTGGCAGATTTTTTTGCTTTCTTGGCCTTTTTTTCAGAGAATATGAATGATAACACAAAATCTTTTTTTTTTCCACTCATGGTTAGTGGTTGTGTGAAGCCATTTATTGTCCAACACCTGTGTTTTCTCTTTTTAAATCATAATGGCAACCAAAAACATCCAAATCACCCTGATCAATAGTTCACATACCCTGGTTCTTAAAGGGAAGGTATCGTCAGAAAAAAAAAATAAAATCAATAACTGAAAAAATGTAAAGTAATAATGTTTTACTGTTTTGTTTAAATATTATTTTTTTTTTAATTGAGCAAAATATAAAAAAAATTAAAAAGTTTGATATTTTCCACTGTTTCCACTGTTAAACACTAGGGAGAGCAGCTTCTGAAATCCTACAGAAATCCCACTGTAGGAAAAACTCACATTACAGCTGCAGTAAAGTGGGCGGAGTCTGCACTCCTGTGTGTGATGGCATGCCTCCCCCCTCCTAATCTGAGTGTTTACAACAGATAAGCGAGAATGACATGTAGGGACACCGTGCAGAGCCATTTTGTTGGTGACTAGAAATTTCTAAAGTGTCACCAAGGACAGCAGGAGTATCACATAGGATAGGATTAGATACACGGCTCAGCAGACAGTATCACACAGGATAGGATTAGATACATGGCTCAGCAGACAGTATCACACAAGAGAGGATTAGATACACAGCCGTGCAGACAGTATCACACAGGAGAGGATTAGATACACAGCCGTGCAGACAGTATCATACAGGATAGGATTAGATACACGGCTCAGCAGACAGTATCACAGAAAAGGATTAGATACACAGCCGTGCAGACAGTATCACACAGGAGAGGATTAGATACACAGCCATGCAGACAGTATCATACAGGAGAGGATTAGATACACAGCCGTGCAAACAGTATCACAGGATAGGATTAGATACACAGCTGTGCAGACAGTATCACACAGTATAGGATTAGATACGCAGCCGTGCAGACAGTATCACATAGGATAGGATTAGATACACAGGCGTGCAGACAGTATCACACAGCAGAGGATTAGATACACAGCCGTGCAGACAGTATCACACGATAGGATTAGATATACAGCCGTGCAGACAGTATCACACAGGAGAGGAATAGATACACAGCCGTGCAGACAGTATCACACAGGATAGGCTTGGATACACAGCCGTGCAGACAGTATCACACGATAGCATTAGATACACAGTCGTGCTGATAGTATCACACAGGAGAGTATTAGATACACAGCCGTGCAGATAGTATCACACAGGAGAGGATTAGATACACAGCCGTGCAGACAGTATCACACAGGAGAGGATTAGATACACAGCCGTGCAGGCAGTATCACACAGGAAAGGATTAGATACACAGCCGTGCAGACAGTATCACACAGGATAGGATTAGCTACATGGCTCAGCAGTTTCACACAGGAGGATTAGATATACAACCCTGCAGACAGTATCACTGGTACACACACAGGCCGACAGGTGGCAGGTGTAAGGGTTGAATGGGGGGTGTTTTTGGAGACAGTAGCAGCGGCGGTACTCACATGCAGTGGCACACACACACACACACACAGCAGCAGCGGTGGGTAGAGCGGATGGAGGGGGTGTCATTAGAGATGGTAACTTTCGGCAGCAGTAGCGGGGGCTGGGGAGAGCAGAGGGAGGGGGTGTCATCGGAGTCGGTAACGGTGGGTGGGAGGGGCAGAGGTAGCAGTAGCAGGGACTGGGTAGAGCGGAGGGAGGGGTGTCATCTGAAACGGTAACGAGGGGAGGGGAGGCGGCCCGTACTCACACATCCCGGCGGGTGACAGGTGTAAAGTGGAGCAAACAGCATGGCTGTGAGCTCCACAATGATGGCGCTGATCTCCTCCCTCTGCTGTGATCTGGACAGCCTAGGGGGCGCGTCCAGGTCACAGCAGACGCCCACTGTAACGTTACTGAAGGGGTCGGATCCCGATCACTGTTCTCTATGCACAGGGGTTGCCATAAAGGAGTGAGTAACTGTCATTACACACATAGAAAATCCATGGCAGCCCCCAGTGCCTCCAGTAAAATTAGAATTACATAAAAACTAAATAAGCTGCGATTTTAATTTTGCATTAAAAATACTTTATTTCATAATCACTATTTTTAATACAAAAATAAAAAAAGCAATACATTCCCTTTAACCCCTTCACCCCTGGTCGATTTTCCGTTTTTCTGGGGGGGGGGGATTTTTATCCCCTTCTTCCGAGAGCCGTGACTTTTTTATTTTTCAGTCAATCTTGCCATATGAGGTCTTATTTTTTGCGGGACGAGTTCTACTTTGAAATGAAGCCACAAGTTTTATCATGTAGTGTACTGGAAAATGGCAAAAAAATTCCAAGTGCAAAAAAATTGCTAAAAATAAAAGTGCAATTGCATGATTGTTTTTGTGATAGTTTATTCACAGTGTTTACTATATCGTAACATGCCAGTAACATGCCTTAGGTTGATATGAATTTGTTGATACCAAACATGTATAGGTTTACCTAAAGGGTGGAAAAAAATTCAGACGTTTGTCCCAAAAAAGGCGCACTTTTTGCTCTATTTTCCGTCATCCGTAGCGTTTTCATTTTTCGGTATCTATGGCTCAGTGATGGCTTATTTTTTTACGTCTTGAACTGATTTGTTTAATGGTACCATTTTTGCGCAGATGCTGCATTTTGATCGCCTGTTATTTTTTTTGCGCAAAATTCGCAGCAACCAAAAATGTTGTCGTTTGGAATTGGACCATAGGGAAGATCATACTTCATGTTGGTTTTCCAGAATCTGCCATGACGGGAAAGTTTCAAGCTACCCTGACCGCACAGCGCCCGACAGCACAGTGTCATGTAGGATCCAGGGTCTCACATCAAGCCGGACCCCATATTGGACCTCGCAGCACCTGCATATAAGGACAAGAGTACATCTCGTGAAACCCGGGATTCACAACAAACACCTCACCACTACCCCCATCATCCTTCCCCAGCCATTTACTGTACGCCTCGAGGCAACGGAGCCGGGCTAGGCTGCCCATAACGACGACAGTCGACGGCCTGGCAATGAGTAGGTTATCCGCCTGCCCCTTGGGGCGCTACATTTGGCATCTTACTGTACGCCTTACTGGACTGTGTTTTATACTTTGCTTAAAAAGGACAGTCGCCATTACTTGTGCAGCACAAGAAAAAGAAGTGGCGTGTCATCGCGGGCGGTACTCGCAAAGTGCGTGAAAAGCGTGGGAGGAGACCAGAAAGAGTGCCAAAACGAGCCCCACTGCCAGCAACTGACAGGAAACTAGAGACTGGCGCAGACATGTCCACTGAGGAGAAAGACCAAACCGTCTCTGTTGCTGCACCCGCAGCAATGGCACAAGTACCAGCTCCAGTGTTACCTTTTTCTCTGCCATACCTTCCAGGGGCAACGTGGCTTCCCCAGTATTCCAGGGAGGCATATACCCTGGCAGATTTCAAGGAGAGACTTCACAGCTTGTACTGGGTATACCATATACCATCTGACAGAAGGACAGAAAGCCAATGTCCTCATCGGTCAATTGACTGGGGCAGCTCGACGTGAAGTCAAATCCTGGCCAGAGACTGATAAGATGACAAAGGACATTTTCGCAAAACTGAAGGAAACCTTTGAAACCCATACAGCATCTGAGATAAACATGTGGTTCTATGGATGCAAGCAAAAGGTACAAGGAAGTATTCGGGACTATGCTTTAAATCGGCAGGATGCACTAAAAGCAATTCAGCAGGTGGACCCGGAGGAGGTGAAAGATGTGAACCATCTGCTGACTGACCAGTTCATTGAGGGGCTCCTGTCCGATAACCACCGGACCGAAATGCGCCTTATGTCCATGCAGAATCCTGATCTCCGCTTTGCAGAGTTCAGAGACCGGATTATCCGAGCACTGTGTGAACCGGATCGCAGCGGTATTGTGTTAAAGCCACCGGGATTATCTTCAACTACCTCAGTACAAGTGGGAGCCAAGGAGCAGTCTGCAGGTGGAAGCTCCAATCATGAACTGCGGCTCCGCATGTTTGAACTGACCAAAGGTATAGTTACTTTGATCAAAATTGTGCAATCCTTCAGGGGACTCGTAACCATTGAACTGGCTTCTAGTGCTGATGACCTCCCCTGGCGGAAGCGCTCGAGAGCCTCATTGCCACCAGCACCTGATTGTTTTGATGCTAATGGGTAGCCGATCTGCTGACGCTGCAATAAGGTTGGACACTTTGCCTGCGGGTGTGCAGCAAGTATCCAAGGTCAGGGAGTTGGGACCAGCCCTCTGGCACCACCAGCAGCCAAGAAAGATTAACTGTTTTCGTCAATGTTGTTCTTTAATGTTTTTCTCTCTCTTTCTTTCTTTCTTTTCTTTCCTATGTAAAAGTTGATATTAATTGCATAATGTTCCTGCTGACTGGTAACTGCTGAAAATGTTTACATGAAAATGTTTTATATGCTGAACAGGAATGTTTTAAATGCCTGAAGTTTGCACTAGTTTTAAAATGACAAAGGTTTATGACAATCCATGCTGCTATAACCAATTCTTCAAAATGTTTGACACTGCTTTTGATATTTTTGCTATTTGAAATGTTTTTGATAATGCTTTTACCTTGCAAATGCTTTGATACTGCTTTTGATAATGCTACCAGTGTAGAGTTGATATGTTTGTAACGTTCATTGATGGTGCCTCCCATAAAGGGAAGAATGTTATTTGTTTAATGCATATACAAAGTGCGGTGTACCAATTTTAAATTGCTGCGGCCCGGAAGTGCTGTCATTTGCTGTGGGGGAGTGTGGCACCCCTGAGGCTTCAGTCGCCACAGAGTATTGTACCCAACTTTGGGTGTAATGCTAAACCCAGTTCCTGAAGAGGTCAGTCCCGGTTTAACCACATTACACACTCAAATGCACACCAGGTTGCCCTGTTCCAACTGGAGACTGGGCTAGGCTAGGGTAATAAAGGGGTCGCTAACAGAGAGGTAGTTATAGGATGCCCTCAACAGGGGCCCCAGTTCCACTAGCTTGGGAGGGGGGAGGTGCAGCCAGTAGGGGAAGTCAGGAGCCAACACAACAGTTAGGGAGTTCTCCAGCAGGAGAGAAAGGGAGCAGTCGCATCTCACGGGTGCTCCGGTGGAAAGGAGGATAAGTTCACATGATTGCCGTGGGGAGAGTGAATCTGATCCCCATGGAATCAACGCCATGCAGGACCCTAGGGAAGAGCATACTTCACGTTGGTTTTTCCAGTCTCTGTCTGGACAGGGAAAGTTTCAAGCTTCCCTGACCACACAGCACCCGACAGCACAGTGCCATATAGGATCCGGGGTCTTGCATCAAGCCGGACCCCATATCGAAACTGCGGCACCTGCATATAGGGACAAGAGCAGATCTTGTGAAACCCAGGGTCCCCTCATAGCTTCAAGCCAGGGGATCCACAGACAGGCATTACAAGGAGGGAACCCACCGAACACCAAACCGGACTGATCTCTAAAGGGATTCAGGTTCGATTAAGCCCATCATTGCAAGTGACCGGTATTACCTGGGTGAGCGGCACCACACTAAAAGTGAGTAAACAACCTGGAACCACAGCTATAGACTCTGACTGTTTATTACTGGTACTGTCTCTCCGAGCCGCCAATACTACTCCCCTCATCATCCTCCCCAGGGCCCGCTCTACCTGTGGAGAGAGATACCATCCCTGGCTGCTACTACCATCTGCCCCGGAGGACAGCAGCGGCGGCAGATTCCCTGGCCGCGTACCACAGGTGGTGTCACAACAAACACCTCACCACTACCCCCATCATCCTTCCCGGGCCTTTTACTGTACACCTCGGGGCAACGGAGCTGGGCTAGGCCGCCTGTGACAACGACAGTCGACGGCCCAGCAACAGTAGGTTAACCGCTTGCCCCTTGGGGCGCAACACTATGTCTTACTTTTAATGACGTCCGTGACTTTAAAGGACAACACTAAGTCTTCTAGGCGTGGAACTAACAAGTTGATGACATATTGCTACATCTATTTTTTTTCCATTCTTCAAGAAAGAGCTCTTTTAGGGCCTGGATTCTGGATAGAAAATGAAGCTCAACTTTTTACGATCAGCGTGCAATCACTTCCGGATCTTTCACAGCTGTGCTGACACCATATAAACAGCACACGTTTTAACTTCTCTCATACTGCCCCTGGAAAAAGTCCTTTCCGAAACGATCATTGGGGGACCCCCTTCCACTCACCGCGACCTCACACCATCACAGGCAATTGTTGGGAACTATTAATATTCTCGTAGCTGATTCATAACGCTTACCGACTGGATTCTTTCCTCTACTTCCCTAATCCTCTATGCCTGATTTCTATACACTTTACAAGTCAGTGTATTTTTCTCTAAGTACATTTTCAATCTACTGGCCTTTAGACCCTGCTCGTCTATGTGTCTTATTATGTAGATGGGACTCCAGCCATGTTACAGGCATGCACTTAGCCTTTTATTATTGCTGTGTGTCTATTCCACCCATATGTTCTAACCATACATTTGAGCTGGTTCTATTTTCTCCGCTTATTGCCAGTTTTCTTTGTTCTTTGATTTATATACTTGTTTGTATATGGAGGTATTATACTCATTATCTCTAGAAGCTGTTACATTCCTATATGTGAATACCTCGCCAGTTTCCCCTGTTTTCTGACCCCACATTGAGCTATTCAAATGGTTTTTCTATCCTTCCATATGAATACCTCTACCAGTTTCCTCTGTTATTTGATGATATATATCTATATATCTGATTCTCTATTTTTCCTCTCTATTTACTATAGGGTTTTTTCACTCTCCTATGCGAACACCTCCACCAGTTTTCCCTGTTACCGTATACAAACAATCGTGTGTAGTGGTGCTGTCTGGGAGGGGGGTTCTTACCATCTTTCCTGTCTCAATCCGTGCAGTTTACTATGCAACTTGGCTTTCATAGTCTTTGTATCTGATCTTAAGTGTTTTGTAATTTTTTCACTATTTTCATATTTAAATAAAATATTTAATAATAAACCTTCAATTCTTGGTTTCATTCTTCCTTTCTCCTGTTTGTAGTATATTCTTACGATCAGGACACAAACTCGTAAACACTGAATCACTTTCACCCTGTTCTTCTGAACAGTGTGAACTTGCATGTCAATATTCTTCAACCCTTCTCATCTGTAGACCCTCCTGATTAGGTGTTCACTTCTGTGGTCGGCCTGGACATCTCTGAGATGGTTGCAGTTCCATGTTTGTTAAATGTTTGTATCACTTTTGCTACACTATTCTGACTGGCAAGTAAAGCTTTACTGATCTTGTAGCCTTCACCTTATGGAAAGAAATTATTTTCTTTTTCAGTTTTTGTGACATTTCTCTCGTGCCACCATTGCTGACAGCATGAAATATGAATGAGTTTTCTTTGTTAAGTTAAATCTTTTATAGCCAATTGTCCGCTGAACACGTGATTAATCAATAATTAGATTACTCTGTGGTTAAATTCTTGTTAATTAGAATTTTATAGTCTAAACTTTAGCTTTGCTCCTAACACTTTAGTTGAGATGTACTCATTTTTGCAACATGGTCTTGAATTAATTTGTTACTTTCTTGGGTGTGAAATATAATAAATCTTGTTTGAAATTAATGGCCCTTCTTTATGTGAGTATTTTGTAATAAGGTGTCGTATAAAAAATATTTCTTAAAGAAATCTAAAACGTTTTCTAACATATCTGTTGGGGTGTACTCAGTTATGCTGAACACTATAAATACAGTATATCACAAAAGTGAATGCACCTCTTACATTTTTGGTAAATATTTTATTATCTTATTATGGGACAACACTGAAGATATGACACTGTGAGTGTGATATAATGTAAAAGTAGTCAGTGTCAGCTTGTATAACAGTGTAATATTTGGTGTACCCTCTAAATAACTCAACACACCGCCATTAATGTCTAAATCACTGGCAACAAAAGTGAGAACACCCCCTAAGTGAAATGGCCAAATTGTGCCCAAAGTGTCAGTATTTTCTGTGGCCACCATTATTTTCCAGCACTCCATTAACTTCCAAAGACCAGTATTAGCGAGTATGTGAGCAAACACACCTGCTCCCCATTCACAACTGAGACCTTAGTGAGTAAATGTAGACTTCTGTCATTAGTTAGATGGAGGACCTCTACCTTAATGCTGTTAGATTAGTACAGATATCTGACAGTGAAGAGTCACAAAGACTTGGTCCGTTGAAAGAAAATTGTTTGTAGGAGATATGATCACGTTCTTATATTCTTGGGTCATAAATAGTGTTGATCGAATACTAAATATTCGGGGTATTTGTACAGAATACCTAGTACTATTCTAGTGAAGGAAAGAGGCTGGCGGCGTCTAGTGTCATCATCCAGGAAGGTAATACCGTAAAATCAATGTTTTGTTAGAAATCCATTAGACAAGTGCAAAAAGACTCCCGTGATGACAGATATTATGCATTTCGGACAGCTGTCTTGAACGTGTCATGTCTGTCACCACGGGAGTATGTTGTGCTCTTTTAATGGATTTTGAATAAAATATATTGTTTTGATGATTATTACCTTCCTGGATGTTAATACTGGACGCTGCCACCCTTACCTTCACTAGTGATTGCTGCCGACACACATGCCTCCTTGCACCATCCAGTGAATGCTATTTCCATCTAGAGACTGGTGAGCTGGATATTTGTGTTTTTCCTAGTACTGTTCCAGTGTTCGTCACGAATGGCGAACCTAGTGCAGATCCATGGGGAACCCGAGCATTTTTCTGGGAAATCTTCAGGACAAATGCTCGGGTTCCCCATTGACTTGCATTGGGTTCGGTATTCGTGACGAATACTTGAATAAACTACAAAAAATTCTACAGCCAGCTTACCGGTACTCCCCGATGTGTGGAATCCTTTGTAAGATCCTGGAGCAGAGTCTGCAAGGTAAATAGAGCAGGAGCCAGCCACGAAAGTCAATATAGAAATATATATATGCAAGGAACTCCAGCGGACAGATTCCAAGACAAAGTTGATTTTCTTAAAAAAAATTTTTGCAAAGCAAATTTTATTAAATAATTCCATTAAAAATAGATCCACATGTGGGGCAAAAAATGGTATGTCGGATTAGGGTAGTAGTCTCTGACTACGTGTTTCGGCGTGCGTGCGCCTTCTACATGGTCCCGCTGGAGTTGCTTGGATATATATTTCTATATGAATACTTAAATAGTATTGGGTATTCGTTACGTATAACTTGAATCCAAATATTTAGTATTCACTCATTACTAGTCACTAATTAATTCCATTAAGCAACAGCCGGCATCTCCTCAATGATGTCATAAACATGATCAAGTGGTCCAGCCAAGCAGGCATATAACTTGTATCCAGGGGAATTTATGGGATCTGACACTGCTGGTCTCAGGGCGGTTATTATTGAATAGGTTGAAGTCCTAACTGCCTGATTTCATTATTTCCCAACGACGGGCACTGAGGAGCTGCCCTCAAAGACAAGCGATTTTCAATGGATCCATTAATAAAAATCTTGACTTATGGTTAGCATTAGCCCCTCGGAGTAAAGAGAGTCAAAACGCTGCAGAATTTAGGAGCAATGTGAACCCATTTTGAATTTGATTGCTGATTATATCATGGGGTGTCATGACTGAGACATAAAGATTATTTTGGTTGGGGTTTATTTGCTCTGAAACCAATTCTTATGAAGGTTGAACTTGATGGACCTAGGTCTTTTTCCAACCTATGTAACTATGAAGATAACACTAATGAGTCATATGACACCGGGGAGGGAACATGGCTAATTAGGCTCAATTTGACTATCTTTACTTACAGGTGTACTCAATTTCATTGCTAGTGGTTTAGATATTAATAGCTTTGTGTTGAGTTATTTAGAGGACACATTAAATTTACACTGTTATACAAGTTGTACACTGACTACTTCATATTGTATCAAAGTGTTAGATCTTCAGTGTTGTCCCATGAAAATATATAATTAAATATGGGGATGTACTCACTTTTTTTATATACTGTGTATGTATGTTTATATATGTGTGTGCTTGTATATGTTACAAGGGACTGCTGATAAGTGTTTGGCTTTGTGATCTTTTGTTGTTTTTATGGTAACAAATGTTACTTCACATGAAAGCCTTATGTGTCTAATATATGCTTTCAAAATTGTATTTGTTGCTTATGACAACAGTGTTCTACACATGCGGGAAAACAAAATGGCGGAGTCTAATGAGATATTCACAGCAACTGAGAGCTAAGGAGTGATAAAATTTTTGTTTCTGCAAGGAGAGTCCGTGAAGGATATTCATGGTGATATGTTGTGAATGTCAGTTATGCTTTTGCTGCTTTGAGGCTCCCTCTTGTGGCCAGGAATGGTTTGGAGGACAGAGACCAGGTGTGTTTGAGTAATGGGCGTTTCCATTGCTAACTCTCTGCCTATTTAAACCTTGGTCTACTAGCATTCTGAGCCGGATGTCATTTTTTGTTCAGTTTTCCAGCCTTCTCATCCTGCTCCAGACCACATCAACCCCAAATAAGTGCTTGGTTCTTTCTTATGTTGTTTTGTTGTTTTTGCTCTTATCTGGGTTTGTCATTTGCTGTGGTTGTTTTCAGTTTATTTGCAGGCAGGAATCTTCCCTCTTAGTTGCTTAGCTGGGAAGCTCCCTGCAGCTATGTTTGGAGTATTGCTCCTATAAGTCCATGTGTTTGTTGCTTCTTGAATGTGTAATGGTTCCTGCTTTCTGTTTATTGGTATGACAAGAGTGCCTGGTATAGAATGAAGTTCAGATCCAGCGATCTGAGGGATTTTTTGTACTATCAGGAATTTGGATTTTTGTAGGGTTTTTCTCTGGCCACCATCAGCCCCTTTCCTATCCTGTCCTATTTAGTCAGTGGGGCCTCACATTTGCTAATCCTATCATCTATCTGTGTATTGTGTTTTCCTATATCACCACAGTCTTTGACTGTGGGGGGCTTGCTATACCTTTACGGTCTATTTCCTTCCTTTAGGATAGCTAGCTTCTCCGGCTGGGTCCACGGTGCATAGGATGTTAGTTCACCCCTCAGCTACTTCTAGTGTTGATGGTTAGTAAGGGGATGGAGGCCAGATTAGTTGCCAATGCTCTTGTCACCTTTTTAACAATGATTTATGGTGATCTTCCATGGTTCCTGATCATAAGAGTGATATGTCACAGACATTGGGGGATCAATACCCTTCATATTCCACAGTTAAAAACTGGGTTACCAAATTTAAAACAAGCCACTTCAGCACCAATGCTGAGGAATGTTCTGGACAACCAAGAGTGGTTATTGTTCCGGAGATCGTCAATGCTGTGCACAACCTCATACTGGAGAATCGACGAATTTCAGCTAAAGCAATAGCAGACATCATGGGGATTTCTCGTGAACGTGTTTGTGCCATTATCCATGAAAATTTGGACATGAGGAAGATATCTGTAAAGTGGTTTCCCAAATCTTTGACAACAGATCAGAGAAGCATGCAAGTGAAAACTTCCCGGTCCATTTGTCAGCGTTTCCAGATGGATAAGAACTTCCTGAATCGACTGGTCTCTATGGATGAGACCTGGATTTATTTATGTGACACTGAAAACAAGGAGCATTCAAAAGAGTGGAGGCACAGTGGTTCTCATCCAAAGAAGTTCAGAGTGCAAAAATCAGCCACTAAGGTGATGGCGTCTGTGTTCTAGCATAAGGAGGGTGTGCTGCTAGTGGACTACCTTAAAAAGAGTTCCACCATCAATGCAAGGTATTACATTGAACTTTTTGACCAATTGAAGGAAGGTCTGAAGACCAAAAGGCGCGGCAAGCTGTCCAAAGGAATATTGTTCTTGCAAGACAACGCCTCTGCTCACACTGCACAAGCGACCACTGCAAAGCTGGCACAGCTGGGCTTCCAAATGGTTGACCACTCACCTTATTCACCAGATCTAGCTCCCTCCGAATATCATCTGTTTCCAAACCTGAAAAAACATCTCAAGGGTACCAAATTTCACACCATTTCTGATGCCATGGTTGCTACGGATGCCTGGTTTGAGGCACAACTGAAATCCTTCTTTTTGCTAGGCTTACAGAACTTGGAATACCGATGTAAGAAGTGTGTTAACATCAGTGGAGTAAATGTAAAGTTTCATCATCCTATCTCGTTTCTTTCTGGGTAAAGCCAAAGACTTATCAGCAGCCCCTCGTATGAGTGATACACGCAGAAATACACATTCACACCTTGCATTCTAATAATGAGGTTATTAGTGGTTGTGTGATGAATGTTATGCCACGCTGAATGCATTTGGATACACAAATCATCCTGATCCTCTGCTCGCAGCTCTCTTTGCAATTCCTGATCAATGGCGTCCTAGATGTGCTTGATGGGAGACAAGTCTGGAGACACTGCAGGCCATGTTAGCACTTGTAGGCCACTCAGTCTACTCCCAGTAGCACAAACATACGGCCTGGCATTGTTGTTTTGAAAAGCTGCCCCTGGGACATTTTGGAGAAGTAGGTTATTTGGATTATCTGTGAATTTTGGTCCTGTTCTCTAAGAAAAATGTAAATGAAGTTTGCAATACTAGAGATTTCTTCAAAAACGTTTAGAAACCTTTTTGGATTTGGAAGCTGCAGTAAGCTTTGCTCACTCACTATTCTGATCATGTTTTAGTCTCTTCGCTCTTTGTTAGACATTGAGCTGTTCGTACAGGACGGCCGTAAAAAGGAGCAATGATAATTTTAGGCTTTCTGCTGTTTGGAGGCTGTGAAGACCTGTCTGGCACTTAAAAGGTCAGCAATCTGTATAGAAAGGTATTTGCATTCACTATTGTTCTACCTCTTCTTACCCAGTGTCATTAAGTGTTTCTAAATTATGTCACCATAGTAACCTCTACATGGCTAACACACCAGCTTCACGGTGCAGACCTGCTGCTGGCATCATACTGCCTACTTGTCTCAGGCAGCTCTCTGCTATAACCTCTCATAGTAAGTACTGCCCTAATCAAGTCTCTTTCAAAAGTAAAGTTTTGGGACCCTTAACTAATTTATTTTGTCATGTCATCTGGTATGTACAGTGTTTATGTTTTTACCAATTCCATTGATCATTGACCATAGAACTAGTTGGCATGCCTTCAGGGTTAGGCTCTTCTCCAAAGATAAGACTCCTTTGATGGCATTTCTTTAAATACAGTACATACATGTTACGATTAAATCACTTTTGCAATTGGGTTTCTTTAAACTTATTGAGCAGTTTGGCCTCTACTACGTCCACTATGTTTTCTTGTACACAGCTGGCTGCAGAATGAGTAAAATGTGGATCAATCAGTGAGCTCATTTTACCTATTTTGTAACTTTTATCTCTCTTTTTCTGAACTTCTCCAAGCTGATTTAGGCTACTTTCACACATCAGTTTTTTTGGTATCAGGCACAATCCGGCGTGTGCCTGATGCAACGGATCAACAGATCCGGCGTAGAATATGCAAAAACGGAAGCGCTGGATCCTTTTTTTTTTTTTTTGACGGATCCGGTGTACCGGATCCGTCAAAAAACGCCGTTTTGTCCGATTTTTTTTACCAGATCAATTTTTTACAATAAATTAGAGCATGCTCAGTTTAAAAAAATGGATCCGGCGGCTGCATCCATTTTTTGCCGGATCCGGCGTCCATAGGCTTCCACTGTAAATTACACAGTATCACGCCAGATCCGGCGCGATGCGTTTTTTGTCAGACACAAAAAACGTTACAAGAGACGTTCGATCCGGCCGCTGCATTGGCCAATTACGCCAGATCCGGCAAAAGCCGGATGCAACACAATGCCATCCAGCACAATCCGGCGCTAATACAAATCAATGGGGATAAAACGGATCCGGCGCCGGATCCGTTTTATCCTTTTTTTTTCTGGATTGTGCCTGATGGAAAAAAAATTATGTGTGAAAGAAGCCTTAAGTCCACCTCAAGTTTGAGCTGAATATTTATGTGGCCTTACATCAGATTAAAGGATTTGAGAAGAGCAACATGAGTTACAAACCCTACCAGCAGAGAAGCTCAATGGAGGATTCACCGTCAACTCATTCTACAGCCAACTAGAGGCCCTTAAACCTGGAGGCTATACAACCTACACTGATCAACATTTTGAAACCCAATTGCAAAAATGGATGTTTTAGTTTTTTTCCTCCCCTTCTTCCATTTTTTATATTTCTTTTCCACTTAGCCATATGAGGGCTTGTTTTTTGCAGGACGAGTTGTGCTTTTGATTAGGGCACACCTTTCCCTGTACCATATAGTGTACTAGAAAACAGGAAAATAATTCCAAGTGCGGTGAAATTGTGAAAAAAGTGCAATTTTGACATTTGGGGGGGGGGGGGGGTTGATTTTATGGCGTACTATATTTGGTAAAAATCACCTAGCATAATTATTCTCCCCATCAGTACAATTACAATAATACAGAACATGTCCAGTTTTATTATTTTTTGGGGGAAAAAAACACAGAAGTTTGTAAAAGAAAAAAAAATTAGGGGGTTTTGTCATCATATTCTGAGACCCATAACGTTTTTCATTTTTCAGTCGATGGAGCTTTGTGACAGCTTATTTTTTGCGGGGTGAGATAACTTTTTTATTACTACCATTTAGGGACAGATATGACATTTTGATTGCTTGTCAGAGCATTTTTTGTGGTATTTCAGTGACCAAACAAAATATAGTTTTGGTGTGCTTGATTTTTTTCAGTTTACAGTGTTTATTAATCTGGTTAATTATACACTTACCATACATGTATTTTTTTTTTACAATTTTTTCTAATCAGCTTTATTTTAATGCCGGAAAAGGGGTGTGATTTTAACTTTTATGGCGTGGTTTGTTTTTTTCATATTTTTTAAAACTTTCTTTTATATTTTTCTCTGTATTTGTTAGTTCTATTAGAGGACTATAAACTGTGATCCTCTGATTGCTTGTGCTATATACAGTAATACCACAGTGTTGCTGTATATCATAAAAATCACTGTCTCTTTTGAAGCCTGGCCACAGGAAAGGATTCAAGAAAACTCTGAAATGACAAACGCGGAGATCTTAAAACAAACAAACAAAAAAACCCTGTTGTCACAGCAATCCATCGGAGCCCAGTGATCACATCATGGGTGTGTCATGAATAAGCTGCTTTTCAGCCAATATTTAATGCTCAGAATTGGACACTATCTCATTTAGAGTACTTAGCAAATCATTGTATAAAAATAACAATGGCAAGCATATACAGTGGATACAGAAAGTATTCAGACCCCTTTAAATTTTTGCACTCTTTGTTTCATTGCAGCCATTTGGTAAATTCAAAAAGTTCATTTTTTTCCTCATTAATGTACACTCTGCACCCCATCTTGACCGAAAAAAAACAGAAATGTAGACACTTTTGCAAATTTTTTAATCAAGAAAAACTGAACTATCCCATGGTCATAAGTATTCAGACCCTTTGCTCAGACACACATATTTAAAGGCCCAGTCACACACAACGACTTACCAGCGATCCCGAAAACCATGCAACCTAATAGGGATCGCTGGTAAGTCGCTGGGAGGTCGCTGGTGAGATGTCACACAGTCAGTCCTTAGCAACGATGCAGGAACGATACAGGTCGCAGTAGCGACCTGTATAATGATCTCAGCAGTCACTGTGACCCTGTCACACAGTGTCAAACATTACGATGTGTCCTGCCCAGCAGGACATCACCTTTGAAGAAAATAGCCTGGACCATTCGGCAACGACTAGCGATCTCACAGCAGGGGCCTGATCGCTGGTAGGTGTCACACATAATGAGATCGCTAACGGGATCGCTACTGTGTCACAGAAACCGTGACTCAGCAGCGATCTCACTAGCGATCTCGTTATGTGTGACAGTACTATTAGTCACATGCTGTCCATTTCTTTATGATCCTCCTTGAGATCGTTCTACTCCTTCATTGGAGTCCAGCTATGTTTAATTAAACTGATAAGACTTGATTTTGAAAGCCATACACCTGTCTATATAAGACCTCACAGCTCACAGTGCATGTCAGACCAGATAAGAATCATGAGGTCAAAGGAACTGCCCAAGAAGCTCAGAGACAAAATTGTGGCAAGGCACAGATCTGGCCAAGGTTACAATAGAATTTTTGCAGTACTCAAGGTTCCTAAGAGCACAGTGGCCTCCATAATCCTTAAATGGAAGACGTTTGGGACCATTAGAACTCTTCCTAGACCTGACCATCCAGCCAAACTGAGCAATCGTGGGAGAAGAGCCTTGGTGAGAGAGTTAAAAAAGAACCTCAAGATCACTGTGACTGAGCTCCAGAGATGCAGTATGGAGATGGGAGAAAGGTCCACAAAGTCACTCCAGCCCTCCACCAGTCAGGCCTTTATGACACAGTGGCCTGATGGAAGCCTCTCCTCAGTGCAAGACATATGAAAGCCCGCATAGAATTTCAAAAAAATCATAAAAGCGTTGTCTTAAGTTTGCAAAGAAGTGCGAAAAGTGGACAGTAGAAGATTGGAAATGGGTGATTTGGAGTATTGAAACTAAAATAAATAGACTAAGTTCTGATGGGTGCCAATGGGTCTCGAATAAACCAGGGAAAAAAGGGTCAAATGGATCAAAAAAGTGGAGGAACTGACCAGTTCGGTGGAGGAAGCCTGATGGGGGTGTTTCACAGCCAAAGATATTGGATACTTGACCAGGATCGATGGTGGTCTTAATGCTGAGATATGTGAGTATCCTACAAAGTAAGTTACTTTGTACACTCGAGAACTATGGGTATGAAAAGGACGACATAGAATTTTAGTAGCACAACGACCCCAAGCATATGTAGAGATTGGTGAAGAAATGGTTCAATGATGAAAAAGTAGAGGTGCTGGATTGTCCCCCACAGTCCCAAGACCTCAACCCAATCCAATACTTGTGGGTAAAGTTAAAAGGCAAATTTATATGAGATACTCAAGATGATTGTCTATAAAATGAAGGTAGTTTTGTGCTCAAAGCTGTAGTAGATGGTGAGATATGGAGCCTGAAAGTCAAAACTTCAAAACAGTGTTAGCCTTTTGCTTGTCACTGTATGTGCCCCTTCTATGTACTGTGTAATGGCCATGTCTGACCGTACAGGAACATTGTCTGTTCCACATCTCCTGGGCAGGGGATGAAGCAAATAAGTATACAGATATTACAGTATGGAAGTTATTATTATTCCACAATCTATTGATTAAGACTGACTTTAAAATGAACTTTGTTCTTGGTAAAACCCCTTTAACACTGGGATCAGAAAAAGTGGACATATTATTTGCTCATGTCATCCACAGGATTACTTTAGTTGGCAATACTTGTTATTGTGGATTAAGCTGTGCAATGTGTTTATATGGATTTTATGTAATGTATTACTGCAGGTGTCACAAATGGAAGAACACATGCCACTACAGCGTCATGTCCAGAAACAAGATAATCACAGGGAATCCTTCCACCTTCCTGCCATAGTCACGGAAAGTAATCCACACAGGGAACCATTCATCCAGATCTCTCCAATGCCAGATAACACAGTTTTGGCTGTAGGACAAGATGGGGTAGTCTCAGTCTGGACGCCAAATCTGAAGTTGAAGAAAAGTCGCTGCATTCTGGTAATGTTAATGAGTCAAGAAAGATGACCTCTGCTTTGCCTGTAGGATAAATTACTTCTCAAAGAGAAAAACTACCAACTACCATTTGGATTAATTGAATTTATAAAGAAAATCTATTGGGGGATACAAATTGGGACCAAAAACAGTTAACAACATTCCACAATAAGATTTTTTTAGTGTGTTGGAAGATCTATTTTCCAGTTAGGATATGTTCTCATTGACTTGTTTTTATGTGAATTTTGCGGCTGTTTCTTCCCCAAAATACGCATGAGAAAGCAATTGAAATATTCTTTGAATATAAATCCCTTTGATTTTAATGTTAAATCCAAATTGTTGTTCATGCAGCTACTTTTTTCAGGCAGGATTCTGGAAATCTCACAGTGGGATAAAAAAAGTAATTGACATGTCACTTTTTCAACACCTTAATGCTGTGTCCAATTTTGTGTTTTGCACTTGCATATTTTCCTCTCATACCTTTTTTATTTAATTTTTTGTTTCAAAATACCCATATGAGGGCTTGTTTGTCTGTGGGACAATTTAGTTTTGAGTGACACTATTCATTTTACTGAATACTGTACTGAAAGACGGGAAAAAAATTCCATGTGCAATGAATTACATCTACAGTATCTTGAAAATGTATTTACATTCAGTGAACCTGTCCACATTTTTTCCCGTTGCACCCAGAAACTTATTTGTATCCTATTTCGATTTCATGTTATATACCAACAAGTAGCAAGTATTTGTGAAGTTTAAGCAAATGATAAATGGTTCTCTAAATACTGTATATTAAAAATATAAATCTGAAAATTGTGACTTGCATATGTATTCAGCCCTTTTGCAGTCTGATCCCCTAAATAAAATCCTCACTGACCAATTGCCTTCACAAGTCATCTAATTAATGACTTGAGTCCACCTATGTGTAAGTTATTCTCAGTATAACTAGCTGTTCTGTGAAGACCTCAGAGATTTGTTTGAGAACATTAGAGATTAATAGCATAATGAAAACGAAGCAACATACCAGACAGGTCAGAAAAACGTTATGGAGAAAAGTAAAGCAGGTCCAATCTATGAGCATCTTACGGAACACTGTACAATTTAGCATCCAAAATGGAAGGCGTATGGGACAAATGCAAACCTACCAAGACATGGCCGTCAACCTAAACTGACATCCCAAGCCAAGAGAGCACTAATTAGAGAAGCAGCCAAGATGTCCATTGTCAGTCTGGAGGAGCTGAAGAGATCCACTGCTCAGGTGGGAGAGTCTATCTTTAGGACAACTATTAGTTGTATAATCCCTAAATCTGGGCTTTATGGAAAAGTGTCAAGAAGAAAGACATTTTTGAAAGAAAGCCATAAGAAGTCCCATTTGCAGTTTACAAAAAGCCATGTAGGAGGCTCAGCTAGATTGTACAAGAAGGTGCTCTGGTCAGATGAGACTAAAGCGGGCTTTACACGCTACGATATATCTTACAAGATGTCGGCGGGGTCACATCGTAAGTGACGCACATCCGGCATCGTTAGTGATATCGTAGCGTGTGACAGCTATGAACGAGCAGAAATACTCACCTTCTCGTTTATCATTGACACGTCGCTCATTTTCTAAAAAACGCACGTCTTGTTGTTCATCGTACCCGGGGCAGCACACATCGCTCCGTGTGACACCCCGGGAACGATGAACTGCAGATTACCTGCGGCCGCCGGCAATGCTGAAGGAAGGAGGTGGGCGGGATGTTACGTCCCACTCATCTCCGCCCCTCCGTTTCTATTCGGCGGCTGCTGTGTGACGTCGCTGTGACGCCGATTGTCCCTCCCCTTTCAGGTAGTGGATGTTCGCCGCCCACAGCGAGGTCGTTCGGGAGGTAAGTGCGTGTGACGGGGGATTACAGCATTGTGCGACACGGGCAAGAAATTGCCCGTGCCGCACAAACGATGGGGGCCGGAGCGATCACAAATGCGATCGCACGATTAATTGTAACGTGTAAAGCAAGCTTAAAGTAGAACTTGGTCAAATGAGACCAAAGTAGAACTTTTTGGGTTTAATGCAAAATGCTATGTGTAGTGGAAAACTAACACTCGATATCACCCTGAAAACACAATTCCCCCCATCAAACATGGTGGCAGCATCATTCTGTGTAGATACTTTTCTTTGGCAGGGACCGGAAAGCTGGTCAGATTTGATGGGAAGATGGATGGAGCAAAATACAGTGCAATCCTATTAGAGGCTGGGGCTTAGGTTCACCTCCCAGCAGGAAAACGTACCTAAACATACTGCTGGTGCTATAAAGGAATGGGTTAGATCAAAGCATATTCATGTGCTTAAATTGTCCAGTCACAGTCCAGATCTAAATCCCATTGATATATGTGCAAGACTTTAAAATTGCTGTTCACAGATGCCTCCATTCAATCTCACTCAGCTAGAGATATTTTGCAAAGAAGAATGAGCAAAAATGTCAGCGTCTAGATGAGCGAAGCTGGTAGAGACCTACCCCAAAAGACTTGCAGCAGTAATTACAGAGAAAGGTGGTCTTACAAAGTGTTAATTCAGGGGGGCTGACTACAAATGCACATGAATGCCAATGTACATCATAATTTTTTTATTTATATTTTTAAAATATTATGTAATGTGAGAAATTGTGGAAAAGTTCACGAAGTATGAATACATTTTCAAGGCATGTACATTATTATCGTATGAATTTTGATTTCCTTATGTTTGGATATGTCCACAGAAAACTTGTTTTCAAGAGGATCTGTCCTGAAACCCTCCTGAAAAAGCACTCAAAAAATGCCCAAAATACTGAACATAGAGCATGTTTAGGCTTTGAAGAGAAGTGACCTGACCATTCTTTAGGTATCTTCCTCTCTGAAGACGCTCCATAGTTTAAAACGCGAGTCAACGGGAAGGCTAAAAAGACGCCTGGAAGACTTTTTAAACATTTTTCCAGTGGTTTTGCTTCAGAAAATTGTAGCTGTTTTTTCAGTGTTGAGTTGAGACAAAATTATTGACTCAAAAAGGATGGAAAAACATTAAAAAACACCTATGGCAGTCAAAATTGCCAAACCTTCAGGGCAAGAACATGCTCATGTTTCCTTTAACTCAGTGGCGGTGCCAGCATCTACAGTCATATGAAAAAGTTTGGGCACCCCTATTAATGTTAACCTTATTTCTTTATAACAATTTGGATTTTTGCAACAGCTATTTCAGTTTCATATATCTAATAACTGATGGACTGAGTAATATTTCTGGATTGAAATGAGGTTTATTGTACTAACAGAAAATGTGCAATCCGCATTTAAACTAAATTTGACCGGTGCAAAAGTATGGGCACCTCAACATAAAAGTGACATTAATATTTTGTAGATCCTCCTTTTGCAAAAATAACAGCCTCTAGTCGCTTCCTGTAGCTTTTAATGAGTTCCTGGATCCTGGATGAAGGTATATTTGACCATTCCTGTTTACAAAACAATTCCAGTTCGGTTAAGTTTGATGGTCGCCGAGCATGGACAGCACGCTTCAAATCATCCCACAGATTTTCAATGATATTCAGGTCTGGGGACTGGGATGGCCATTCCAGAACATTGTAATAGTTCCTCTGCATGAATGCCTGAGTAGATTTGGAGCAGTGTTTTGGATCATTGTCTTTCTGAAATATCCATCCCCTGCGTAACTTCAACTTCGTCGCTGATTCTTGCACATTAGTGTCAAGAATCTGCTGATACTGAGTTGAATCCATGCGACCCTCAACTTTAACAAGATTTCCGGTGCCGGCATTGGCCACACAGCCCTAAAGCATGATGGAACCTCCACCAAATTTTACTGTGGGTAGCAAGTGCTTTTCTTGGAATGCCGTGTTTTTTTGCCTCCATGCATAATGTCATTTTGTATGACCAAACAACTCAATCTTTGTTTCATCAGTCCACATGACCTTCTTTCAAAATGTAACTGGATTGTCCAAATGTGCTTTTGCATACCTCAGGCGAATCTGTTTGTGGCGTGCTTGCAGAAACGGCTTCTTTCGCATCACTCTCCCATACAGCTTCTCCTTGTGCAACGTGCGCTGTATTGTTGACCAATGCACAGTGACACCATCTGCAGCAAGATGATGCTGCAAGTCTTTGGAGGTGGTCTGTGGATTGTCCTTGACTGCTCTCACCATTCTTCTTCTCTGTCTTTCTGAAATTTTTCTTGTCCTGCCACTTCTGGGCTTAACGAGAACTGTACCTGTGTTCTTCCATTTCATTACTATGTTCCTCACAGTGGAAACTGACAGTTTAAATCTCTGAGACAACTTTTTGTATCCTTCCCCTGAACAACTATGTTGAATAATCTTTGTTTTCAGATCATTTGAGAGTTGTTTTGAGGAGCCCATGATGCCACTCTTCATAGGAGATTCAAATAGGAGAACAACTTGCAAGTAGCCACCTTAAATACCTTTTCTCATGATTGGATACACCTGCCTATGAAGTTCAAAGCTCAATGAGGTTAGAAAACCAATTTAGTGCTTTAGTAAGTCAGTAAAAAGTAGTTAGGAGTGTTCAAATCAAGAAATTGATAAGGGTGCCCATACTTTTGCACCGGTCAAATTTAGTTTAAATGCGGACTGCACATTTTCTGTTAGTACAATAAACCTCATTTCAATCCAGAAATATTACTGAGTCCATCAGTTATTAGATATATGAAACTGAAATAGCTGTTGCAAAAACCTAAATTGTTATAAAGAAAAAAAGTTAACATTAATAGGGGTGCCCAAACTTTTTCATATGACTGTAAGTGACACAGTGGGCACATAGCCTCGAGACTGACACAGTGGGCACATATCCTCAGGTCTGACACAGTGTGCACATAGTCTGAGGACTGACACAGTCGGCACATAGCCTCAGGACTGACACAGTGGACACTAGCGTCGGGACTGACACAGTGGACACATAGCCTCGGGACTGACACAGTGGACACATAGCCTCGGGACTGACACAGTGGGCACATAGCCTCAGGACTGACACAGTGTGCACATAGCCTCAGGACTGGCACAGTGTGCACATAGCCTCGGGACTGACACAGGGGGCACATAGCATCGGGACTGTCACAGGGAGCACATAGCCTCGGGATTGACACCACATAGCCTCGGGACTGACACCACATAGCCTCGGGATGGACACAGTGTGCACATAGCCTCAGGACTGGCACAGTGTGCACATAGCCTCAGGACTGACAAAGTGTGCACATAGCCTCGGGACTGACACAGTGGGCACATAAACTCGGAACTGACACAGCGTGCACATAGCCTCGGGACTGACACAGGGGGCACATAGCCTTGGGACTGACACAGTGGGTAAATAGCCTCGGACTGACACAGTGGGCACATAGCCTCGGACTGACACAGTGGGCACATAGCCTCAGGACTGACACAGTGGGCACATAGCATCAGGATTGAATACCTTGTCAAAAACTGAATTTATTTCTCTTGAGATTTTTTCAAATGTTCATGAGTGTTTTTCTCACATGCCCAAAACAAATTGTTGGCACAAGCCTCCCCTGCCCAATGCAGTGTTAAAACGGATGCCAGCCATGTGATGAGTGTAATTTACAGACTTGAATATGGGTGATTTTGATCCATGACTTCGATCAAAAATGTCCTTGTCTCTGTAGTGTTTTGTGGACACACAGTTTGCAAGAAAATATATTTCTGTGATTATGATTAGTATGTTAGAAAACACAGAGGTGAGAAATGGATGTCTGAGTGATGGCATGGTATGCGGCCATGCCCTGACAAGGTTATCATGAGTATTAGGCTACTTTCACATTGCGTTTTCCCCTACGTTCAGTGGTCCCGTCGGGGCATCCCCCCCCTCCCGCAAAACATGTTTCGGATGCATGCACAGACGGGGCCATTGATTATAATGGAGCAGACTCCATTAGCGTATGCTCTGTCTTGCACCATTTTCAAGCATAAACGTTTTCTGCAGGCGGACAACAAAACGTAGTCTACTATGTTTGGGTGTCCGCCTGCAGAAAACGTATATGCCCGAAAATGGTGCAAGACAGAGCACACGCTGACTCCGTCTGCTGCATTATAGTCAATGGCCCCTTTGGTGCATGTGTGCTGCCCCGTGCTCGGCGGCAGCCGAGCCACTCTGATCCGGACCTTCAGTGGGTGGCTCGAGGGTCTCCGGACCCGGGGGTCCACGGTTACTCCGATCTAAAAGGGGTTGGCGGTTTGGGGACGTAGGTGTACGGCCGGAGCCGTGTTTGAGTTCGTGACGCCACCCACGGGTTGTAGTGAAGGTGGACACCACCGCTGCAGTTACGGGGCACCCGAGGGAGAGGTTGCGTTGCAAGTTGTTAACCCCTTCGTGGGTAGGGATGGTGGCCCCGGGACCCGTTGGGGGGAGTAGTTGGGCAGTGCAGGGAGATGGGCGGCCGGAGGGCACTGGTGTACTCACGATTAGTAACACATAAGTCTCTGGTAAACCAAGGTGATGGTGGTCGGTGCCCGCAGCCGGTTGGTGGTCTCTGCCTTTCTCCTGCACCTGTTTGTGTGATGGTGAACTCCCTGTGCCTGCAACGTCAGGAGTCCGCTCCCGGCTTGTGGATGTTGGAAGAGCCCTTTGCCCGCAGATGCTGGCCCGTGGGATCTCTCTGTCGTGGCAGTGGCTTTCTATCCCCCTCGTTGGGCTGTTGTCTTCAGTCGGGACTTTGGGTGGGACAGGACCTATAGTCCTGGCCGCAATCAGTTAATTAGCTAGCCCTCAGTAGCTTCTGGACCTAGCTTCATGGTCTGAGTATCCCCCTTTGTGCTCCGTTTTCCGAGTCGGTTCCCCAGGTCGGTACCGGCGGGCCACTACCCTGTCCCGGTCCACCACGGTTCCAACGAGACGTCTTCCCGGCTCGTGCAGGCAGAGGCCTCCGCATGCCTCCTAGCGAAGGTGCCCGGACTCTGACCCTGGCACCTGTCAGTTAGTTGCAGACCTGACACACAGGCCTGCTTCCACTTTACTTCACTTCCACTAACAGAATGACTACTTTTCCCACCCCAGGCCCTCTGAACTCCTTGGTGGGCGTGTCCAACTGCCTGGCTCCGCCCCCTGGTGTGTACATCAAGCACTGAGGGGGGTGGTGACTAGGGTTTTAGTTTTTGGCTGCTGTCACTTTGTTAGGGGACTGGTGTTGCGCGGGGCCCTATCTGTGACTACCTGGCTGGCCAGGGCATCACACATGCATTTCAAAACACGTTTTGCTGGGGGGGTAGGGGGAGTTCGAACGGATCCCCCGACGGGACTACTGAACGTAAGTAAAAGCGCAATGTGAAAGGGGCCTTATACTAATCATATACATGGCACCTGGACATTTTTAACAAGTGTCATTTTTTCAGCATACTATGTACCACTTCATAAACCTCATAAAAAGAGAAATTGTGAAATTTCTGTAAATGTGGCTAAAAAACTGAATATATATTGCTCGTGCCTGTGTATAGTATAGTCCTGAGCACTAATATTGGGGAATGATGCTGCTTAGTGGATATTGCGTACATGGGATATGTCCATAGTGAAAAATGGTGTTCAGGTAAATGATTTATAAAGTTGTAATACCCCATATAATGACATAAAATGATAATGTATTTAATCTCGTTAGGTCTTGCTGACATGTTTAGAAAGCTCTTTGTGAATTTGATGTCTCATAAAGAAGCTTTTATAGGGAATGTTCCCTGGTTATCGTTGTATGAGACGCATATCCTGATGTCTACATTTTAGTTTAGTTACTAATTAATAAATGTGACTGTGACTTTACTAATTCAACAGAACATGAGCGCTTCTATGCTGCATTATTGAATTTTAAGTACTGTATATTGAGAATTTACTGCCTTCTCACATATTCTGTGTCAGGATATCCTCACATTCACTGTTTGCATTGTACATCTACTTACAAGTTTAGCCACTTAACATATGTTTTACAGGAGGAGCAAAAGCAACCAAACAGGAAAGTGAAATGGATTTCTGATTCCACATTGATGCCTCAGTATAACAAGTTAATTGTCGGCACTTGGTGAGAATATTCTCATGCTACAAGTTTATAGTTTTTCATTAGGATCAATATATATATATAGAAAAAGTTTTTCTATATATATATATTGATCCTAATGATTTTTTTTAGCCTCAGAAAAACCTTTAAGTGCCCACAAGTGACTCTCTGAAATGTTAAAGGTTTAATATCCTGTAAACTACTACTGTGCCTTTCTCTTTCCAGTGATAGAGAGATTCGCCTTTATGAGCTTTCCAACTTCGAACCCTACTGCCAAATTGTTGGTTTGGAGACAATGCCTCTGCACCTCGGTTACAGGTAATCCCTACTTGTTCCTTATCAGTTATCCTTCTGTTGGCATACTCCATAAGTGATATAGTCATTATTTAAGACTTACCTAAACTTTTCTCTATACTAATTAGACATTATGATACTCAAACATGATAGAGAAGGAACAAAGCTTTATTTCTGTATTCTGCTTTGGATGTAAAACTGTAAAAAAGAAACACTAAAGGCCGCTTTACACGCTGCGATATCGGTATCGATATCGCTAGCGTGGGTACCCGCCCCCATCGGTTGTGCGACACGGGCAAATTGCTGCCCGTGTCGCACAACATCATCCAGACCTGTCACACTACTTACCCTCCCTGCGACGTCGCTGTGACCGGCGATCCGCCTCCTTTCTAAGGGGGCGGTTCGTTCAGCGTCACATCAGCGTCACTGAACCGCCGCCCAATAGAAGCGGAGGGGCGGAGATGAGCGGGACGGACATACCGCCCACCTCCTTCCTTCCGCATTGCCGGCGGAGGCAGGTAAGGAGAGCTTCCTCGTTCCTGCGGCGTCACACGGAACGATGTGTGCTGCCGCAGGAACGAGGAACTAGTTCGTTACTGCTGCAGTAACGATATTTGAGAATGGACCTCCATGTCACCAATGAGCGATTTTGCACGTTTTTGCAACGATGCAAAATCGCTCATAGGTGTCACACGCAACGGCATCGCTAATGCGGCCGGATGTGCGTCACCAATGCCGTGACCCCAACGAGATCGCTTTAGCGATGTCATAGCGTGTAAAGCCCGCTTTAGGCCTAAGACACACAGCTTGAAAATCGGTGCGATTGGAGTGCGATAAAAAAATCGCATTCCACTCGAACCAATATTAGCCTATGTGTCAGCGCACATGAGCGATAATTTTGTCAGCGCTAATCGGACCGAGAAAACAATCGCAGTATGCTGCGATTGTAATGCAATCCTTGTTTCTCTCGCACCCATTCAAGTCTATGGGGCGAGAGAGAAATCGCACTGCACTCGCGGTACACTGGTGTACCGCGAGTGCAGTGCAAGAATGGCAATAGCCGGCTACGGAGGAGAGAGGGAGATAAATCTCTCCCTCCCCTCCGCAGCACTGGCCCGCCTCTCCTCAGTGCCGGCCCGCCCCTCCTCAGCTGAGGTCTGCTCGCACGATCGGACCTCAGTCGCAGGGACACTCGCATGACACTCGGCTCTGCTGTACTGCCAACGTGAGCCGAGTGTCATGCGAGGGAATCGCAGTAATCCCCGTGTGGCCCCAGCCTAAGGCCGTGATTCATCAAACTGTTTTCACCAGAATTTTGGCATAGGGGCTTATATTCACACACTACGCTTTTGCCTCAGAAAAAACCCAGCCTTTGTAGTACAATCAAAATGAATGAGGTTTTTGAAATCTCATGAATGTGCTGCTTATCTTTTATTTGCATCGTATTTGAACCACCAAAGCGCTTTTTGTTTGTTTTTTGTTTTTTTTTCAAATCTGTAGCATGTCAAGTGTTTCAATGTTTTTGGAGTATATTTTACTTATTCATAAGGATGAGAAGAGATAGCAAGTAAAACGCTTTAAATGCACTAATTATATGCAGCGCTTTTCATGCCAACACTCTGTTTTTTGGGGAAGAAAAAATCTGATGCAAATACTCAACATGTGTATGTAGTCTTAATGTGGCTGTCTAGGCTTGTGATGAAAGTCTTCAGTCATACTATAGACGTTTGAAAACTCACAGCTCACTCGCTATATGCTTTCAGCTTTCTCAAGTGCCAGTGGGGCGTGTGTGCGGTCACAGGGCCACAAGTATTTGATTTGCATACTTCACTCGAAATGTGAGGATAGATTTCACTGCAGAATTTCATCACAAGCCTGGACAACTGATTTAAGCTGTTCAAAAAGTCACAATTTTTTGCGAAACTTGCAGTTGCACAAAAATATTGTGACTTTTGATGGTGTTACACTACCTACAACAACATTTTTGAAACGAAACCACAGCTTATTAATAAAGGGGTATGACCGAGTGCAGGCCAATAAAATTGTTACAATTTATGTAAAAATGTGACACCAATTATGACAGCAATGTACTCCAGTCCGGGCCTGGATTACATGTCTAAAGCCCTCTTTACACGCTGCAATGTATTTTACAATGTGTCGGCGGGGTCACGTCGTAAGTGACGTACATCCTAATCCATTGTAAGGTACATTGTAGTGTGTGACAGGTACACATCGTACCTTTCTCTAGAATTGCGGCTTCCGGCCCACAATGCGGAAGGAAGGAGGTGGGCGGGATGTTTACGTCCCGCTCAGCTCCGCCCCTCTGCTTCTATTGGCTGGCTGGCTGCCGCGTGACGTCGAACGTCCCTCCCACTCCAGGAAGTGAACGTTCGCCACCCACAGCGAGGTCGTATGGACGGGTAAGTACGTCTGACGGGGGTTAATCGTTTGTGCGGCACGTTCAACAAATTGAACATGCCACACATACTATGGGGGCGTTGCAAATCGCATACGATATCGTATGCGAAATTGCAACGTGTAAAGCAGGTTTTACAGAGGCACGTGACAACTGAAAGATGCGCTAAATTTATCTAGATTCACCTGCTTTTTAATGAATTTAGTGCATCTTACTCCAGCTCACACTTAATCGACTTTGGTATTAAAAATACCCGTCCTGATCATTTGAGGATGTAATCATTGCTTTTAGGCCAAGTTGAGTGGATCCATCATAATTGCTCTGGTTTGAGAATTTTACAAAAATTCCTATATGTATACACAGTTGCAGTCAAAATTATTACATTTCTATTGCAAAATGGGTTTATTAGCAGATGTTGAAAACTTTCTGCTATTTACAATAAACCTATCAAAGAAGAACAATTTACTACTGCAGTCCAAAAATCATTCACCCCTTTCATGACTAGAGTTTTTTTTTTATTCAGTACAGCATTTTTGGTTATTACAACCTGCTGCAGACATGAAGCATAGCCATACATCTGAGTAATATTGCCTCATTCCCCATGAGTAATATGCTCCACTTGAGTAATCTAGGTTTTTCAAGAGAGTTGTCCAAAAAGCTAAGAGATGAGATCATTGCCTTCAACAAACAAGGAAAAAGATTTAAATAGATAGCAAAGGCATGTTCTGGATAATGGAACAACGGCTTCACTGCCTGGTTTTGTCAGAAAGAGGGAAGGACAAGATGGATTCAATCACGTATCATGAAACCCTAGTAGACAACATCATACCTTCTGTGAGGAGACTGAAGCTTGTATTTCATTAGACAATCCAACAGGACAGTGATCCCAAGCATACCTCAGAGTCCACCAAGACTTGGTTTCAGAACAAGTCCTGGAAGACTCTGGAGGTAATCGTCACAGTCACCTGACTTGATCCCTATAGACAACCATTGGTGGGATTTGAAGAAGGTGCTTGCAATATGCAAATCCAAGCATATTAGTGAATTGGAGGCCATTGCCCATGAGTCATGGATTAAGATTCGTTAGGAACAGCTGCCAGAGGCTATGCCTCAAGTTTGTGGCAGGTCACTATATCACCAAAGATATCCCTTACTAGGTCGATTCACTGAGGAGGGATATATATATAAAACTTAACTTTTATTAATAGCAAATAAAATAACCCAAACCTACAAAAGTGCACTAAGTCATTCACCAATCACTGGAGGAGTCACAAGGATAAAATACTATGATCAGTTTCTAAATGTGTAAATAGAAAATAGATCTAAAATTTCTGGCTGGTGCAAATTTGGCATGGTGGAGTCTTCCATAGTTTCTACAAGTTTCTTCATCCCTACAATTGGATGGTAGAGATCCTCCGAATTGTCTTACATTTCATGAGACTATCCTCAGGATGGATTAATGCTCAATAAGTTAGGGATCATTAGATGAAAAGAACAAACCCAAAGATGCACTTTCCTTAAATGTATATGATTATATAAATATATTGCAGCCAATGCCTGATATCCTGTTATATTTGGGAATTTCTCCATGTTACCAGTAATAACAGAAGGTTTCAACATCCCCTGTCTCCATTATTGACGTTGTAGTGTTTATCAAGGACCTGTCACTCAGGATTTGTCTGACCTAGTATAGGATTTCACTCAGTTATACTATTTTGTTTTCTCTAGAATCATTAGTCTCTGGCTCTAATTAATTTAGTCTCCTAATGAATTGTCCAATTTTAGGGATGAAGAAACGTGTACACCAGGGGTGGGCAATTAATTTTCCCATGGGGCCGCATGAGAAATTGGGATTGGTTTAGAGGGCCGGACTAATATAATTACCTCAGTTCTACCCAATATACTACATTACTACACCCCCTCCATATACTACACCTGTAATAAACTACACCACTACACCCCTATATACTACACCTGTATTATACTACACTCCCTCCATATACCTGTAATATACTACACCCCCATATACACCTGTATTATACTGCACCACTATATAATACACCTCCGATATACTACATCATTACACCCCTATATACTACACCTGTAATATACTACATCACTACACCCCATATAACTACACCTATAATATAGTACACCCCCATATAGTACACCTGTAATATACTACACCTCCATATAGCACACCTGTAATATACTACACCTCCATATAGCACACCTGTAATATATTACATCACTACACCCCATATACTACACCTGTAATATAGTACACCCCCATATAGTACACCTGTAATATACTACATCACTACACCCCTATATAGCACACCTGTAATATACACCTCCATATAGCACACCTGTAATATACTACATCACTATACCCCCCATATACTACACCACTCTATACACCTCCATATAGCACACCTGTAATATACTACACCCCCATATGTCACACACCCTGCTCCCCATACAGCCTGCACCCCCATATCACACACACTACACCCCCATATGTCACACACCGTGCTCCCCATACAACCTGCACCCCCATATCTCACACACCCTGCTACCCATACAACCTGCACCCCCATATCTCACACACCCTGCTCCCCATACAGCCTGCACCCCCCAGATCACACACACTACACCACGATATGTCACACACCCTGCCCACATATCTCACCCTGCCTGTACACCAACTTACCCCTCTCAAACACTCTGCACCCCTTCACATCCTTCTGTCAGTCTGCAGCCCTCATATGCCACTCACCCTGCAACTCCATCTTCCCTCATATGCCACTCACCCTGCAACTCCATCTTCCCACATATGCCACTCACCCTGCAACTCCATCTTCCCACATATGCCACTCACCCTGCAACTCCATCTTCCCTCATATGCCACTCACCCTGCAACTCCATCTTCCCACATCTGCCACTCACCCTGCAGCCCCCTCCCCCTCATGTCCCCTCTTTTCTTATTACCAGTTATCATGTGTCCACATCTCCTTCAGGATTCAGTATCTTTGCTTTCTGCCCGGTATCCCGTGTCTCCTCCCACACAGTCACATGGGCGTGACGTCATCGCAGGTCCTGCAGCATGAATTATTCCGTCTGCTGTGCTGCTCCTTCTCCTGCAGGGCGGGCGGGAACTTTTGAAATGACACACGCAGCGCAGTACTGACAACGTCAGAGTGCGCGCGTGTGTCACTGACAATTAGTGCCGGCAGGGAACAGAGGAAAGACTCCTGCGTTCCGCTGCCTGCACTTACTGTGCGGACCTGCACAGGATCTCTCCCTGCTCGGCATGCTGCAGCCCAGCTCCACTGCACCGGCTGAAGACGGGCGGGCCGGTCACAGAGAGTAGGCGGGCCGGATGTGGCCCGCGGGCCGCCCCTTGCCCAGGTCTGGTGTAGACACTATATGAGGCCCTACAGAGACTACATTTGCACCAGCAATATTAGATTGGTTTTCTGTCAACACATTTAGAGACTGGTCATAATATTTTATCCTTCTCACTTATCCAGTGATGGGTGCACTTCTGTAGGTTTTGTTTATTTTATGCGCTATTAATAAAGCTAAGTTTTATATCTATATCTCATCATTGAAGTTTGTAGCAGTTAATAGCCTCAACTAAGTATTAAAGATGCTGGTCATGAAGGGGTTGAAGAATTCTGAGACTGTAGTATCAATGAAGTAATATTTTGTGTTGACTTTGGATAAACCTCTTATTATATCATGGTAGTGAGGCATTTGTCTTGTTCTTGTTTGTACATTTTACTAATCAATCATCTTGCATTGATGCAATACTATAATAAACCTTGCAATATACTTGGATTTTCCATTCTGCTCAGGTGTCTGTGAGTTCCCACCACTGTGAAGTTTAGATCTGGGCATGATAATATTATATGTAACCTGCTCCTTAGTTGACCCCAATACCCAGCACCAGATGTGCCCCAAGGTGCCATTTTTAATGGGAACCAGCAGAATTTTCATATATAAAGTAAAGCCAGTGCTAAACTGGCACTAGGATGCTGAATCTAACAATATCTTTTGTTCAGAGATCAGATGTTTTATTTCAGACATATGTGCAAGTAAAGTTCCAGCAATGCACTGCTATTTGATTGACAGGTGCAACGGGGGTGGAATATGTGGGTCTGGTCTTGCTATCTATTCCCACCCCTTGTCTTCCTTACTCCCCCTGTCGCCGTCATTGGCGTTAATTCCGCCAAAGGTAGAAAGAGAGGTGGGAATAGATAGCAACACTCAACCCACATATTCCCTTCCTGTTGCACCTGTCAATCAAATAGCAGTGCATTGCTGGAACTTTACTTGCACATATTTCTGAAATAAAACCTCCAATCTCTGAACAAACGGTAAGGTTAGATTCAGCATCCTAGCGTCAGTATAGCACTGGCTTTACTTTATATATGAAAATCCTGCTGGTTGGTTCCCTTTAACACTTGTAACGTACACAATTAGGTAACCTTTCCACTTAGTCATTTTTTACATTTTCTCTTATTTTAGTCTTCGTGATGCAGACGAGTGTATCATTTATTTTGGTGATGAGCAAGTAAGTTATTATTCTGTGCTTTATACATTAACAAGTGTTGCTGAATAAAAGTGTATATAATATTTTATTTACTTTAAAATGAAGATTTAATAAGTAGAAAGTCTCCAGTATGTATTGACATGAATAACTGTTGTGTTGTAGGGTTGTATCAACATTATTATAGTGACATACGTGGCAGAAACTCTCAGGTAAGTAGGAAAATGTACTGTCTGAGGCTATGTTTTAGATATTCTTTGTTTCTGATGACCTTCATTAGGGGTTGTCCAGGACTTTGATGAACATCAATATCAGACCGGTGGGGTCCAGCATCCTCCTGTTAGCTGGTCGAGCACTGACCAGAAGAAAGCTTTGTTCGGAGCTTAAACACCTCAGGTCAGTACAATGTGTAGTGTACGATCTCCAGTACTGGAGGTCAGCTTGCAGCTTCTTAGGAGGATAATGCCTAAAGATAGGCTATCAATATGAAAGTCCTGGACAACCCCTTTAAATCATGTAATGATGAGTTAGTTATTTCATTAACTTTTTTATTCATTTTTATGTACAAAAAAACAGAAACTGGACAAAATGTGAGATTGTGGATGAAATTCCCAGTATAGCAATAGAACACATAACCGAATTCAAGCACGTTAAATATATACGTTGGAAGGTGCATAACGATTGGGTTACCCAGGTAAGATAATATATCTTTCAGTATTAAACAATATCTTATATTAGAAAACGTGGACTTGAGGATACTTTGGAAAATGTCTTGTTTGTGAGAACTGTCCCCCAATGAAAAGGTAATCAGAGCCACCGCTCTGAACAAACTGCCCTTTTACCTGCCTTGGATTGTACTCATTCATCTTATATCCAAAGTGATAGTTTTTCCAGGTGAAACAATGGTATTTGAATAATTATAAATGTCTGCCCCAACTGCTGAGTGGAGTCAGGCAAAAATAGGACATTCAAACACAGATTCATTGGACAAATAATCATATTTATAGACAGGTATATACACCTGTAGCAAATATTCAATAACTTCCTGCCACTCCATAGCAATAAGGTTCAAAAACAAAAGAAGACGAGGAGTTTTATGGCAAAACAATCAACTTATTTTATTTATGACAATGTATCCACTAAAAACATTCATGAAAAAATTCACAGATACAATTTTTTTTTTGCATATATAACAGTTAAATGGGGTGAAAATACAAGAGTGAATCACCTAGTCTCCACAGAAGTACAGGTGAGCTAGTATGGGGCCCAAAGGTAATAATTGCTAAGAGATCAAAACAGCAAGTATAATCAGATTGACTATGTCAAAACTAGGGAACAGGAAAAAATACCTTTAAAAAAAAAGGGTTGGCTGCACAAATTCACATATATGAGGAGGAACATTTACGTTGACAAATTTCAAGCTAGCATAAAGACAAAAAAAATAAATTGTAAATTCCTTAACCTATGAAGGCTTACCCATTGGAAAAGTAAGCGCTGCAAATGCCTGCAAAGTGGAATCGCTCTGATGCACGTTTCGCCTACATGCCACTTGCTTCTTCAGGGAGAGTGTGTAAACTGTGTGTTGTATGTGACTGTGAAATGAATAGGAAAAGCTCTGTAATTAGTTTATTTATCCATACATGAAAATCACTGATGAGACTAAAGGGTGCTTTACACGCTGCGACATCGCTAGCGATCTCGTTAGCGATGTGACACGCACATGTGACCGGCGCTACAAAAACGACCTACAGTATGTGCGATCTCAGCAAATCGCATCTGCGATCTAGCGTGTCATACCGCTGACGAGATCGCTAGCGATGTCGCAGTGTGTAAACCCTTAATAGTAAACACTGACCAATTATTGCTGAAACTTGGATGCAAAACACTGATGATGCTCATACTGTTTATTTACATACATGAAAAATCATAAATGTCTGAATGATGACTGACTTGAATAATATTGCTCATGGAGGGGTTTCCAATGTAATAAAATAAATAATACACATTTAAATATACTTTTTTTTTCTTAAATACTTCTGGTGAGACAAGTCACTACTCACAGACAGCCATGAGGCTGGGTAATTTGGAGGTCAGGTATGAAATATCAAGAGGGCTCGTAATAAAAAAGGGGTAAGACAAAAGATGTGGTCAGGTCACAGTCCGAGGTCAGAATTCCAGGAAGGTAGCGGATCAAGGCAAAGGGCCTAGGCAATTGGATAGTCAGAAGAAAGGTTCATGGTTGGATAACAATATATCCAATATTGAGCACAGGAACCAAAGGTACCCAGACACCACTGAGCATGAGCTACAACTGGCGGTAATTTGGAGGCAGGGATCCAGCTAAATAGCCAGGTAATCATTCCAAACCAGAGACACATGGAGGAAACCCAGCCTCTGGCACAGCTGAACTGTCCGCCACCATACTGACAGCTCAGCAGCCCCTATCCACGATTGGATGGCTGAACTATAACTCACTGCGTCCAGAAACGCTGCTAGCAGGAATCATAACCTTTATTTACCAATAAGGTATGCATTATATAGTGCATGCTGCCAGGATTTTAAAGATGGCAGCTGCCATAAATCAGTGGTCACCTGTCCTAGATTTCAGAGGACAGGCAGTAAAAAAGTATTTTATTTATTTATTTTACCACATTTATCAGATAACCCCATTAAAGGTGGGCTAACACAAGACTTGTATGGATGATAGATCCTCAGAATAATCTGGTGGCCCTTGGTTCCCACTTCAATATTAACTATAGCTACGATGTTTTCAAGCGCAGAAGGAAATTTACACTTCTACATTTCACTTGTAAAAATGATTACCATGTGTGTGTGCAATTATCCCTACTATGCGTTCTGCTACTTTTCTTGTTTATCTGCAGATCAGATATTTTCAGTCAATTGAATCAATTATTTCAAGTTCCAATGATGATTACTCAGCGCTTATAATAGGTAGGTGGATGTTATACAAGGAATCATTGAAAGCAGCGGTGCACAACCTACTGCCCTCGACGCCTTTTATGTGCGGTCCTTACCTCTCTGGTCACAGACATGCTTGATAGCATGAGGTGGCTGTTCATATACATTTTCCATGTTAGCGATTGTAGGAGTGTCAGACAGCACCATAGGGATGGGTAATTATTCTGTGACCATGTCAACAGCTGGGTACGGAGTAGATAAAGTAAAGAAGTCGCCAAGCATTAGTTCTGCCATAGTTAATGAAGTTTATGGGAGAAGGGAAACAATGAACTGTCAGGGTCCTGCATAAACTATAATGGAGTAAGCTGAGTTCATGGGCTCTTCATTATTGAAATTCTGAATTCTGGATTGCGAACCGCAGAAGTGAAGACCTCTATCTGATAAATGGAAGTCATAAAAATGGAATCAACATCTATTTGTTATTTAGGTTTTGATGTTTATGATGTTTTATTGTTGCCTTAGAGGTTGGTTGAATCTAACAATTTGGCCTTGAACCAAAAAGGTTTTTGAGCAACCCTCCATCCCCGACATTAAGTATGACTATACATTTCTAATATATAGTCACAATGCATTTGTCACGTCTCCACCAGAGTCCGCTCCTGCGACTTCTGCTTCAATCACCAGGTGCCGCCGTGCTTCCGCTGTGGGTAAAGCTGGTGATAGGGGACGAGTCAGTGTCAGTGGCTCTGGTGGGCGCAGGCTCTCCCCATTCACTAAGCTGGCTTTGCCTGGGACCTGCAGTAGCACTGGCTGACTGTGGTGGTCTGTATCTTCCAGCTGAAGTTACCATATTTCAGCTACAGCCAATGGGAAGTCACCACACCCTTCTTATTCCACCTCCTGTCTGCTGGTCGCCGCCAGATATAGTCTTGTACTATACTGCTTGTCTCTGGTTTGCACCCTGCTCCTGAACTTCTGATCCCCATGTTTTGACCTCTGCCTCTTCTGACTACTCTCCTGCCTGCCGTGTTTTGTAGTTTGCCATCTCCGATTTGACCTTAGCCTAATTTTCCGACCACCCTCTTGCCTGCCGATTTAGTCCCTTTTTGTACCTCCTGGTTTGGACCCTGCCTGACAACTACTCTTTCCTGGATTGCAGCCTTCCATAGTCAGCGATCTCCTGGACCTTATTGTAATTCCAGATACCTGTACAGGGGTTAAAGGATTTCAGGGTTCTTGTGATCCTGCTGAGTTGGCGGCTAGCCTCTAGTCTGTCCGTGACAGCTGTAGTGCCCCACGGGGCAGGTGGTTAACCTACTCATTGCCGGGCCATATCGGATCGGGTCAGGCGATATCACGAGTGGCCTTGCCCAGTTCCGTTGCCCCGAGGCGTACAGGAAAAGAGATGGTTTGTGGGGTATTTGGGAGAGTTTGTCATGACGCCACCTGTGGTATGCGGCCAGGAGTAGCCGCCACTGCCGGGTTCCCCTCCGGGGCAGGTGTTACAGCAGCCGGGATGGTGTTGCGGGCCCCAGGTGGATGATGAGGGTTAAAATGGCCGTTGGCACCTAAGCACTGGGCGGTGGTGCCGGTAAGGAAAAACCAACACAAACTCTGTGGGTTCAGAGTATAGTTTACTCACAACTTCAGCTGCCAGCCCAGTCTCACCGGTCACCGTCGTGATGGGCTTTGGTCAATCCCAGGCAGGTAAGGAGCCAACACCGGTATTTGAAGAAAGAGAAGCAGAGTTTCTAGGGTGTTCCCCTCTGCAGTTAGGGACCCTGGCTGAGCTTCCGCTCCAAGCCCTGGGCCCAGTAAATTCCAAGTTGTCCAGAGATGACTTGCCAGAACTATGGTCCTGACGGGTCTGTAAGAGTCTGCTCACGATGTGAGTGTGTTGCGCCTAAATCTACCCCAAGTGGAACCCGCCCCCCCAGGTGGCTGGCTTCAGTGACCGGGAAGTCCCATGATCGTTATGGCCACCCCCTGCCTACCCTGAGCCAACCCGCCGTATGTGAAGGCTCCTAAGCTGTATGTAGTGTGTGAATGTGGCACACCGGTGAATAACCCCCCCGTACCTGAGATAGATAACACATCTTAATTGAGGTACATTACCCTGTGGCAACCAGAGCCTCAGGGGTGCCACAGAGCCATCCTGAGTTTATGGTCCTGGACAGCATTATGTCCTTTTTTATGCTGTAACTGCATCCCCTTCAGATGTGGATTTTGGTTTTTGCAAATGAATCACACCTGGGAAAAGCTTTGCCAACTGCATAACAGTGGGTGTAATGTAAATGGCTACATGCATTTTCCCTTGAATTATTACATAGGCAAGGCAAAGAGGGAATTGAGGAGGCGCATTAGTGAACACCTAGGAGATGTTGGGTACAAAAGGGACATTCCCATATCTCATCATGTGCAATAATGACATCAGTGAGATAGTGGGACATTGTCATTTTGTGTTTTGGAGGTTATAAAGGAACACTATAGAAAGTGTGACTGGGATAGATTAATCCTTCAACAAGTGGATTTTCAGGATGAATACCCGCTTTCCGAAGGGCCTCAATGAGCATCTTACCTATCAGAGTATCCTATAAACATATATAAGGTCCATTTCTGCCTTTGGATAAGATAGTTTCTGAAACCTGGTGAAATATCTAGGATTAAAAACTCTCTGTGAACCTTTATAACAATGTCTAGGCAAGTTTCATTATAATGCAAAATATATTGTGAGGATGCTATCATTAATTAGTATATTAAGGGCTATGTACCGTACTTAGAGAGATATATATTTACTCAGACATCATTGCTCTCGGATTAACTGAATGTGCCTGGCCAGGACAGCAGCCTCCAATGCTTGTGCCATAAATAGTTAATGCAGGCACTTAGAACGCTACCAGCACATGCAGACTCGCATATTTGCATCATGCGGAAATGTTTCAACCACAGTTGCATGAATATGAATGATCCCCACACCTTCAGAAGGATGGTGCGGTATAATCTGAATGTAGCAGCAGCGTCCCTGCAGTGCTTTGCTTCTCTCCAGCAGGGACAATGAGCCCACTCAGTTCTGCAGCTAGACTGCAGCACCCTGCATTTCCTCGACGCGGTTCTCTACTTGTGAGTCTCCTTCCACCTGCTCCCAGGGCTTGTGCACACCGCATAGGCTCCCCTGGAGTGTCCGTAGTGCGCACCCACTAGCTGTCTTAAAGGGCCAGCTCATATTCATGGAAGTGCTTCTCAGCCTATGGCTGAGGGGCACTAGGAACTTAAGACATCTTTCCACTAGAGGAGGTGCCTGAGCAACATGGTTAGTTAGTTAGTTAGTGCTTGTCCATCATGCTACCTAGTTGTCAGGTCCCATTGCCTACTGTCCGCTACCTTTACCTCTGTCCTCCTATCTGTACCTGTCACCCTGTTCTGGCCATGCCCTCTGTACCCACCTGTCTGCCTAGTGGACCTGTCTGCCTCAGCTGTACTGGCTGCATCTGTCAGTGTGACGCCCCTGGACTATCAGGTCGTCAGAGGGTACTGCACACTCTGTCTCTCTAGTGCAGTATTCAAATCCCTCATGGTTCTTGGTCTCCATCTTACAGTGCTGCCTCCAACAGCAAATCAAATCCTAGAGACACCCTGCACCACAGCCACCAGACACACCAGTGGGCGGCTTAAGCGGAATAGGGTCGCCCACCTAGGGGTCAGGGAGGGAAGGTGAGGAGTGTAGAGAAAGAGTGTAGAGGAGTAGAGTGAAGGGAGAGTGAAGTGGAGGAGGTTGGGAGTAGTGGCTCCCAAGAAAAGCTACCTAGGTTGCGGACGGTGGTCTGGACTTAGAGGAGTCAGACCCCCAGTCGCAGGGGATTGAGGCAAGGTGCCTGGACCTGTTAAAGAGAATGGTCAGCAGCCTGGTCCTATCACCGGTCTGGGACCGAAGGCAGGGCGGGGTACACAGACCCTAGGTCGGGGAGAAGCTTCAGGCAACCCGGCAATTAACCTGCGGAGAACGGAGCCTTCATGGACTGTTCACACTAGCTCCAGAATCGGGGCACTAGTGGAACGAGGGAGATAGGGCCTTCCATATAGGCAGCCCACTAAAATCCCAAGCGTGAGCCCTGAGAGCAGGCTCCTACACTTAGCCATAGTGGGGAGCGGGGCCCGGCAAGTTCCAGACTACCAGGCCACTACGGTGAAGCTAAACTTTGTGCCAGGACGCAGGTCACAGACCATCAGGCAGCACTGCAGGGGACGGGACCCGGACGAGCTCCGCTTGAACGGCAGCGGCACCCAGAGACTTGATTTACCCAGTTGTCAGAGTCTGCTTATTGGCTGAGTGAGTACATGAGTGACTTTTCCCCCTTCACAGCACCGACTATCACCATCCAGAGTCCTGGGGCATACCCCCACCCGTGGAGGGTAACGACACCTTGCTGCCCCATTTCATCACCCCGGGTACTCCCAACGGCAGCGGCGGTACTCCCAGTTATCGCACACCATGGGTGGTGTCACGAACTATAACTCCCCTGTAAGTATCCCCCTTTTACTTTAGAGTCTGGCCCCCTAAGCCCCCGGGTCCGGAGACCCTCGAGCCACGGACTGACACCATCCCGGATCCGAGCGGTTCGATCCGCTGCTGGGGCGGCACATCAGTACTAGAGACTCTGCCAATCCCAGCCACACCGTCCGTAACTGTCTGTGGTTTTGTCTACCTCTGGGGAGGGTGTTTTTAATGTTTGTTGTTAATAAAAGATGTGTTAAGGGTTTTTTTGTAGGATAGTGCTGCATCAGTCTGTCAGACAGTTACTCCATCTTCTCCTTATACAAAATAAACAACAAAGAGGCATGAGGAGTGCTGTGGACAGTCTGATCCATACCTCACATCTCTTCCCTTTGTTGAGGGATCGACTAGTGCCAATGAAAGGCGTGGTTCAGATTTTACACAGGACTCTCACAGGACTTCCTCTATAGTGGCCATTTTTGGCAGGATTAAGGAGGTCATTCTGTATGGCAATATAGTTGGGGTAGAGGGTGGCTTAAAGTCCAAGAGTCTATCTGTCTGTCTGTCTCTACAGATGCTTCAGGAATAGGCCAAAAAAAATTAAAAATGAAATGTATACATTGAATTCATTCAATGAAATTATGTAGCAGATCCTATGGTGCTATTTGCCACAACTATCTTTTATCCTTTAATGTTACAATGGATAATTATAGTAATTATTTTTGTTTTGTGTTACTTATTTATGGTTGAAAATTTGCACTAATTGTGGTGGGTTTGGGACAGGTTGCATAGAAGGAACCAAAGATTTACAGAAGCAACTTAAAGACCTTATGGAATCTGGCAGCATGAAAAGCAAGAGGTCTGTGTTGTCCGGAAATGTTCCACCCAAGCGAAGTATGAGTGATGAATCCCTTTTTAGAGTCAAACGGGGTGTCAAAACTTTTGATTTCTCGAAAGAAGCGAACATCCTGGTAACTGGAGGACTGGATAGGGTTGTTCGTGTATGGAATCCATATGTGCCTAGGTATGTATCTGCCGCTCTGAGCCATGGTTATATTCACCTGATATATAGATCTGCATCATGTCCTTTCTATGTCGCAATATAAAGGGAAACTGGGCAGTTTTGTAGCTATCACTATGTGTCAAAGCAATGGGAAAGATCCAGCTGGTCTCCAAAAGGATAAATAAAAATTCTTCTTTATTTATTTCAACTTGATTAAAAAAATATCCATTTTACAAGTAAAGACACCGGCTTGTGCACACTGATGAATGGCAGATGTATACCACAATGTGTTTCGGCGAGACGCCTTCCTCAGGTCACCGAAACGCGTTGTGGTATACATCTGCCATTCATCAGTGTGCACAAGCCGGTGTCTTTACTTGTGAAATGGATATTTTTTTAATCAAGTTGAAATAAATAAAGAAGAATTTTTATTTATCCTTTTGGAGTCCAGCTGGATCTTTCCCATTGCTTTGTTCCATTATCTTCTCGGCTTGCTGCCGTAATCCGTGCCGGACCATTGGATATTAACAGGAGGATCTATTCAGGCTTGTTTCTGCAGTGGTGAGCGTTTTTTTGTTCTTTTCTATAGCTATCACTATGTGTGGAACTGTAGATCTGTTCCAATTGAAAATTTGTTTTTATTATTTATTTGAGGATCGATGGTTTTATAAGTAAGGACTATTCCCATCGTATGAGGTGATGCCAGATTGCTAGGATATGCCATCACTTTATGATTGGCAGGGTTATTTACCTCTGAGATTTCTACAAATCCAGAGAATGAAAACCTGGTATATCAGTGCATTCTATACCAATTTTCTCTGGACAGCCACCCCTGGACAACTGCGGTATGTGGTATTACAGTCCACCACCATTCAAGAGAATGGGGTCCTCCACAGCTTCCTACACAGCATTAGGTGGTCTAGAGCGCATCTGTGCAGGAGGAAGGGGAGACAGTGCTACACCAGTACTGCAGTGTCTTTGCTATTAGGATCCCGGACCCCACTAATTATAAAGTGAGGGCTTATCCTAATGATTCCTTCTATTTTACAAAATAGGAATTCCCCTTTAAATAATCACTTTAGGATATTGTAGAGAAAATATTGCCATGCGTGAAGACATGACATTAAATAGAACAAATATAGTATTGAAGTTAAAGGTGTAAAGAGCTAAATGAAGAAAGCTGATGAATATATGCAAAGTGGGGTTACTTTTACTATATATTAGCTTAAGTCACTTTTTTTTATATTTCAAACCATGACAAAGGCTCAAGGTAAGAAAAAAAAAAGGACGAAATGAAAAATAAAATCAAAAGAACATGACTTTTCTGTAATATCTATGGTCAAATGTAGTCAGATTCAGCTGTGCTATTGAACTATGCAAGAATAAATAATTTGTAATAAGGAAAACAAATAAAGAAACTAGCAAATAAGATAGTAAAAAGAGAAGAAAAAGTGAAGGTGGTGGTAGGTAAGGGGTTAAATTTATGACTATACATTAAATCATATGCCAAACATCAATGCCCTCAGGGAAATCTCTGAATTTATCCAGGGAATCCAGGTGTTACATATCTCTCTGAACAGTCCACTATGTCTAACTTTGGTTATACTGATCTTTTTGAAATTTCTTTTTGTGTCTCTCCTATTTGTTCCAGTTGGCCCACTGGATTACTGCGTGGACACTCGTCACCTATTACGTACCTGAGGATTGGAGATGAGAACACAAAAATTTACTCTGTGTCTACGAACTGCAGTGTGATGGTAATTTATTTTCTGTTTATTAGTACATTTTATGTAGTTGGCATAACATGGACTTGGTTCACCTTTAATGCTTTGTTTATAATGTAAATTGACAGTACACTGTATAAATAGACTGAAAAGTATAGGAATGGGCCCCCAAATCCTACTAGTATTCATGGTGTCATAATAGCTAGTAAGCGCCAGCTGCCGCAAAGGGCCGGATTTTACCCCGGACCAGGTCAGCATAGATATAATTACTCATCCCATATCTCACAATCACAGTACATTGTGTGTGTGTGTGTGTGTATGTGTATATATACAGTTGAAACCAGAAGTTTACATTCACTATCTAAAAAGACACATCTGCATGTTTTTCTCACTAGCTGACATGAAATCAGAATAAATATTTCTTATTTAGGTCAATTAGGAACCAAAATTATTGATATTTGCCAAATGCCAGAATAATGAGATAGAGAGAGAGAGAGAGAGACAGATGAGGGAGGAAGAGGGTGAGAAGAGGGTGAGTAGAGGGTGAGTAGAGTGTGAGTAGAGGGTGAGTAGAGGGTGAGAAGAGGGTGAGAAGAGGGTGAGGAGAGGGTGAGAAGAGGGTCAGTAGAGTGTCAGAAGAGGGAGAGATTAGATGAGAGAAGTATTATGCCTTTAAACAATATGTGACAGCCCATATGTTGATGTCATGTCTTTGGAAGCTTCTGTTTATTGGTAACATCTAAATTAATTAGAGACACATCTGTGGATGTATTTTAATGCACACCTGAAACACACTGCTTCTTTGTGTAGCATCATGGGAAAGTCAAAAGAAATCAGCCAAGAACTCAGGAAGAGAATTGTGGACTTGCACAAGTCTGGTTCATTCTTAGGTGAAATTTCCAGATACCTGAAAGTGCGTTGTTCATCTGTACAAACAATTACACTCAAGTACGAACAAGATGGGAATGTCCAGCCATCATACCACTCAGGAACGAGACAGATTCTGTGTACCTGAAGGGAACGTGCATTAGTCAGACTTGCATATCAACCCAAGAACAAAAGCAAGACTATCAAAATGAGAAGGCCTCTCTGCCAGGACGAAGCCATTACTCCAAAACTAACTTAAAAAAGACAGATTAAACTTTGCAAATGCACACAGGAATAAACCTTACTTTTTGGAACCATATGCTGTGGTCAGACAAAACTAAAATTGAACTGTTTGGCCATAATGACCATTGTTACATTTGGAGGAAAAAGGGAGAAGCTTTGAAGCCTAAGAACAACATCCCAACTGTGAAACACGGGGGTGCCAGCATCATATTGTGGGGTTGTTTTGCTGCAGGAGGGACAGGTGCACTTCACAAAATAGATGGCATCATGAGGAAAGAAGGTTACTGCATGTTATCAGCCTCATAACACTGAATAATGCCCAAAGCAGAGGGACTGATATCCCCATGTGTGCAGGGTGCACAGGGAGGGCAAGAAGCTCTTCTCCTCCTCTCTGCACACATTGCGATGTCCGTAACACTGCTGTGGGCATTATTCAGTGTTAGGAGGCTGATAAAGCACTTTCTATACCTTCTTGGGGTAAATCCTGTACACTTTTATGAAGGCCATCTTTTTTTAATTGTGCCATGTCTTTTTAGATTTAGCATATTTGTTAGATTCTCTCAGATCATTTAGTTAGATGATATTTCTGTGAGATGAATAAAAACTTATATGAATAGCATATGTAATACTGACGATTATATATCCTCATATTTAACAGGTATGGGACATCGAAAATCACACTTGTCTGATCCATGTAATATCCAAAGCAAGCCAGATTAGAGGAGATATTGCTGCTTGCTACTTTTCACATCATCTCCGAGCACTCTACATTGCAACAGATTACCTTTCTGTATTGCAGCTACAAGAAGCGTATGTATCCCTCCATTATGTACAATATACACTGATGATGGGACTCTCACTTATCTTTTTGTTTTTGACAGTTATCCCTTAATATGTTGAACACGTATATCTCACGGATAGAGCAAGACATATACTCTTTAGTTTATGTCAAATACAACCTTGTAAAAAATAAATTGTGTCGCCCAGGGAATGGGGTACTCGGTTCCGGGCAATATACAACTGGGAAATGTCACTTTGGTGGCTGTTGCCCGGTCCCATGCCCTGGGTGCTTTTTAATGGGGAGTATTTACAGGGGAGATTAAAATCATTTGTGTGACGCCCCTGCGAGTTGCGGTTAAGATTGTGGAACCGCCGTTGCTGAGTTGATTATCCCCCAGGGCTGTTGGTAATGGCAGCTGTGGTAGTAGGCCCTCCTGAAGTAGGGCTGAGCCTGGGAGATGTATGATGGAACAGGGTCATTCCGTGTCAAGTGGACCAGTTTTAAAAATCGTCCCCACTCGACGTTCTCCGATTTTGCTGGAAATTTATAAGGATGTACATGTATGTTTGAAAAGAGGTTCTGTAAATTTTTAGGGCCAGATCTCAAATATATTGGGCACTGTTGACCTTTCACTGGAGGCCCCCCCCAAGCCTGCGGCTTCAGCTAAGAGGATTTTGCAAACTTTGGCACATAGCCATTAGAGTTCTATGCTGGCTATGATGCTGAAATTTGGCATACTAGCTCAACTTTTGCTGCTAAACGCGATAAAATTATTACCGGCTATGACAAAACAATATTTCGGCCGCAATTTTGTGTCAAGGTAGCTTGCAAAACGCCTTGCATAAAATTTATGCCAAACTTTGCCCATATATAACTCAAGACCAAAAACCAATAGGAACTGGTGCTTTACCCTGTACAACAAACATCTTCATGACTTTGCATTGCTGCAATATCACGGTCAAAGCATATGTATTTGTGGAACTATTTACACCCACATATGATGACAAACTTAACAAAACCGAATTTTACCTATTTTTAGGTCAAATTTCCCAAAAAGGGTACCCCTAAAATATATTAATTCTGTTATCATTTGAAAGAGCACATTTTTCTCTACAAGGATCATTGGGTTTTTTTTTGGAGTCTCTCCATTTAAGAAAAGAAAAATGCCACTGAACATGGTGTTATTTATTAATACGCAATGAATGCTAACTGCACTATTCAAACCCTTGCGTTGGTCCATGGTGGTTATACCACAACCAATTCCCTAAGAATTGGTATTATAATCCTATTAAGAATTGTAATAATGCTGTCTTTCGAGAATTGGCAGCCCCATCGCCTAGGAGCCATGGCCGATAGCCGTGCAAGGCCAGCCGCTGGCGGTCTCTTTATCGCAGGTTCCAAAGCCTGAGGGTGGGTGTCTTTGCCTAGGATCCCAAGCCTAATATTGGGTATCTTTTGTTGGTTCCCAAGCCATAATGTTCAGTCTAAGTAAGTGGTCTGGAATTGTTGCTGAATTTGCAACATAATGGGTTCAGAGAAGCTGTATTGTCGGCCCATTGCTGTTGCAGCTGGTGCTGGAATTATTGCAATGATCGACTGCTCGGGAATCCAGCATGTATCATTTCTCACAGGCCAGTGAAAGAAGCTAGCTGGTCCATGAGGATGCATAAAATGTATTAATGCATCATGGTCGTCGACTGAAATTTCAGAAATATTTCCAATCCACCAGTTCCTATCGTAAATGCAGGCAATGTATTGCCCTGGCTGGAGGTTTGCAATCGGCACAAAAGGCATTTCTGATCTGACAGATCCATCTACATGGGCAATGAAAGATGAAGGGTCATTTGACACCCTTGAAATGCAAATCTTTTTGTCATCAATTTCATTCTCCATCACTAAAAAATAAATAATATATGCATTAAAATGTAACAATAGTCAATAGGTTTATAGGTTTTTGATTATAATAGACATTGCTAGCAACAATACAACTCTGTAACGTGATAAGAATCTGAAAATCAAACACAAAATCAATGCATTACGTGCATACATAACACCATGTTCAGTGGCATTTTTCTTTTCTTAAATGGAGAGACTCCAAAACACCCCCAATGATCCTTGTAGAGAAAAATGTGCTCTTTCAAATGATAACAGAATTAATATATTTTAGGGGTACCCTTTTTGGGAAATTTGACCTAAAAATAGGTAAAATTCGTTTTTTTTAAGTTTGTCATCATATGTGGGTGTGAATATTTCCACAAATACATATGCTTTGACCGTGATATTGCAGCAATGCAAAGTCATGAAGATGTTTGTTGTACAGGGTAAAGCACCAGTTCCTATTGGTTTTTGGTCTTGAGTTATATATGGGCAAAGTTTGGCATAAATTTTATGCGAGGCGTTTTGCAAGCTACTTTGACACAAAATTGCGGCCGAAATATTGTTTTGTCATAGCCGGTAATAATTTTATCGCGTTTAGCAGCAAAAGTTGAGCTAGTATGCCAAATTTCAGCATCATAGCCAGTATAGAACTCTAATTGCTATGTGCCAAAGTTTGCAAAATCCTCTTAGCTGAAGCCGCAGCCTTGGGGGGGGCCTCCAGTGAAAGGTCAACAGTGCCCAATATATTTGAGATCTGGCCCTAAAAATTTACAGAACCTCTTTTCAAACATACATGTACATCCTTATAAATTTTCAGCAAAATCGGAGAACGTCGAGTGGGGACCACTGGTCCACTTGACACGGAATGACCCAACAATAAGAGAGGCCACACCGTGGGTTGTAGTTAACAGTCTCTACTCACTTTTGACCCTTGGATGGCTGGTTCAGGTCCCTGTATTTCCAGTACCAGTTGATGACTTGGTTTTTCTGTCCCCAGCACCCTCAGTGTGCTTAGGTCCCCCTAGCATGGAGCGTTTGGGGCCCGACTGTCCCTTTTTGGTGGCAGTCTCCTTCTCCGTACGGCGGGCAGTGTGGACCCTGTAGGGCTGGTCTGTGTCCCAAACTCTGATCCTTGCTTTACTGCTGATGCACCAGGATCTGTGGATCAGTGAGGTCCGTGAAGGTCCCATCACTGTGCAGGTATTTACCTGGCCATCTGAAACTGTCGCCTAACCTAGGGCCCTGTGCCCTGTCAGTGCTCTGGTCCCAGCGGTACTCGGGTGTACCTGCCCTGGTGACTACTCTCCTGTGCCCCCGGGCCACCGTTACACGACCCAGCTCTAGGCACGTCTTTCCACTTTCACTACTCCTACTCAACTGACTTCTGTAGACTGACTGCTATCCCCTCCCACCAGGTTGTCTAGTCCTCTGGTCTGGCTCCGCCCTCTAGGTGGCCATCCTCTTGTATTTGACTAACCAGTTACCCCTGTGGAGTGGTAACTAGGATTTTGGTGTGTCTAGGTGTTGCTTGCACTGGTGTTCCAGGTCCCTGGGGTAGGCCCTGCGTCCCCGTGAGGATGCAATTTCTAGTAGTGCTCTGAGTGGCTCAGGGGCGGTACAAAAGCACGTCAGGGATTTCAATACAGTAGCTCAGCACCCAGAAGTAAAAACAAAAAAAAAACATGGACGTGAAGGTCAAATGCTTGGACAAGTAAAATGAGATTTAAGCGGGCTTTACACGCTATGATATCGTTAACGTATTACCGTCGGGGTCACGGTGTTTGTGACGCACATCCGGCAATGTTAATGACATCGCAGCATGTGACACGTACTAGCGACCTTAGTCGATCGCAAAAGTGGCCAAAATCGTTCGCCACGGAGAGGTCGTCCTGAATCAAAAAATTGTTAATTGCATATTAGCGATGTTGTTTGTCGTTCCTGCGGCAGCACACATCGCTTATGTGTGACACCGCAGGAGCGACGAACATCTCCTTACCTGCCTCCACCGGCAATGCGGAAGGAAGGAGATGGGCAGGATGTTACGTCCCGCTCATCTCCGCCTCTACGCTTCTATTGGCCGGCCGCTTAGTGACGCCGCAGTGACGTCGTTATGACGCCGAACGCACCTCCCCCTTGAGGGAGGGATTGTTCGGCGGTCATAGCGACGTCGCTGCACAGGTATGTGCGTGTGACGCTGCCGTAGCGATAATGTTCGCTACGGCAGCGATCACACAATATCGCACGTATGACGGGGCGGGTGCTATTGCGCTCGACATCGCTAGCCGATGCTAGCGATGTCGCAGCGTGTAAACCCCGCTTTAGGCCCTGTGCGCACTTACCAGATTTTGCCGCTGATTTTCTGAAGATTTGCAGCATGTTTCGCTGCAGAAAATGTTCAGAACATCTCTGCAGTGAATCGCCAGCAAATCCTATGGGAAAAAAAAATCCTGTGCGCACTAGGCGGATTTTGACAGCTGCATGTTTTGCTGCGGGATTCCCGCAGCAAAAACAATTGCATGTCAATTATTTTCCGCACATCGCTGTGGGATTTCACTCCATTGACTCCAATGTAATCGTGAAATCCCACAGGGAATAACGCAGGCAGCAAATTCTGTGCGGTTCACTGCGTTATTCCCTGCGGCATTTCGCGGTTTACCTGCGGTAATGTACATCGCTTGCCTGCGGTTTTGCAGGGAAGTGATGTCATTATGACAGGAAGAGGAAGCGGAGCAGAGAGTAAACACACACACACACAGATCAAAGACACACACAGACATCACAGACATAGACACATAGAACACACATAGAAAGCAAACGGAAATATAGAAAACAAAACACGTGGGCTCCGCTGTATTTTTACCGTCCAGCCGAGGTAAGCACACAGCGGCGGCCCGGTATTCTCAGGCTGGGGAGGGCAAGGGGCAGGGTTAATGTCCCCCACCTCCCTCCAACCTCCCGCAGCCGAGAATATCAGCCGCAGCTGCCCCGGGACTGTCGCATGCATTATGCGGCAGTACCGGAGTGTCCCCGGCTCTTCTTGTTGCCGTGATGCAGTGGCAATCAAGGTAATGTAAGGAGTTAATGGCGGCAGATCGCCGCCATTAACTCCAGGCTTGATCATGGCAGCGTCTATGTGACAGCTGACATGATCAACCCGTAAGTAAAGTGAAAAAACAAACACCGAAAAATCCTTTATTTTAAATAAAACACAAAAAAGCCTCCTCGTTCACCCTTTTATTAACCCCTCCCGAAACAAAGCTCCGACGTAATCCACAGCTCCAGCGTCCTGCGATGCTTGCATCCAGCTGCGACTGACACAGACACTGCTGAATGCAGCCTCGCAGCGAGACAGCAGAGGTAACTCCAGGGCATTTCCCACGGCCGGTAATGTCAACTCACTGCCGACCGTGAGAAATGCAGAGTGTGCTCACAGGGACTCTGTCTATCCCTCTATCTATCCCTCTGTCTGTCTATCTATCTATTCTTCTGTCTATTCCTCTATCTCAGAATGAAATGACTTTTTCTTTTTTTTTTTCAATGTGCTTTATTGCATTGAATGCAATAAAGCACATACCAACCCGCACGCGGCAAAACTGCGGCAATACCGCGAACAATACCGCGGTAAAACCGCAGCAAACCGCGGCAAACTGCATGCGGTTTTCGGGTGCGGTTTGCCGCGGTTTTTTACCGCGGGTGCGGTAATTTTTGAATACCTGCGGAATTTTCTTGAGAAAATTCCATTTTCCAGTGCGCACAGGGCCTTACTCTTTCATATGATATAGTGGGTTTTTTAATGATGTACTGTTTTTACCACTCAGGCTGGGGGATTGTGTGAGGTTTCTTGCACTGTATAATTGGCATAATGTAATGTCCTGATGTGTATACATATACAGTGTCTTACAAAAGTATTCATCCCCTTGGCTTTTTACCTATTTGGTTACATTACAATGTGTGTTTAAATGTAACCTCATTTGTGTGTGATCCATCAGAACCAAATAGTCTAAGTTGGAGAAGTAAAAGGAGAAAAATATAGGCAAAAATTACTTTTATGGGAAAAAAATAACTACAATTGGATATGTATTCACCCCTTTTGCTATGAAGCCCTTAAAAACTTCTGGTGCATGCAATTGCCTTTATAAGTCACATGCTTAGTGATGGGAAGTCCACCTGTGTGCAATCTAAGCGTCCCGTGATCTGTCAGTATATACATAGATTTTCTGAAAGGCCACAGAGGCTGAAACATCATTAGGTAATAGTCAACACTAATCAAAAAACACCATGAAGACCAAAGAGATCTCCAAACAAGTCAGAGACAAAGTTGTAAGTTGTTAAGAAGTACAAGTCAAGGGTACTTTACATGCTACGACATCGCTAGCGATCTCGTTAGCGATGTGAAATTCTAGCTAGCAAGTGCGATCTTTCGAGATCACACATAGGTCATTTTGCGCATGTGCGACCTCAAAAGATCGCACTTACGATCTAGAATTTCACATCGCTAACAAGATCGCTAGCGATGTCGCAGCATGTAAATTAGTCTTCAGGGTTTGGTTGTAAAAAATATCTTAATCCCTGATGATCCCCCGGAGCATCAACAAATCCATTATCATCATATGGAAAGAAGATGGTACCACAACAAACCTGCCAAGAGAGGGCCACCCACCAAAACTGAGCCTGGGCAAGGACAGCATTAATCAGAGACGCAGCAGAGAGACCAAAGGTAACCCTGAAAAAGTTGCAGAGTTCCCAAGCAGAGACTGTAGTATCTGTCCATACGACCACAATAGGCCGTACACTCCATAGAGTGGCCAGAAACTTGGCATTTTTACAGTGGTCTGTAGACTTTCTATATCCACTGTATATTACCATTTTACATGATCACTACATGATTCCTGTCATTCTGCTCAAATGTAATCTATAACATATTGTCAAAGTCAGTAAGGCTGTTTTTCTTCTTGTACGTTAGTGGCATTCTCCATGGACCACCGTCTGTCTCCCATAGTGAGCCGGTCACCAGCTGTCTGTATAACCAGCTATCTCAGAAGATAATTAGTTGCTCTGAAGGATCAGTAAGTATTCCTACTGGGATATTTCTACTGGTCACATTTTTCTACATGGTTTCTATATTTTATGTTTACCTTTTCTGATATTAATATACAACCTGTAATGGATTTAAACGCACAATTTAAAGGAGTTTCTAATTTTAGCCAACTTACGTTACCCTTTTTCAGAAGTGACATGAATAGGTCGGACAGTACATCATTTCACCATTGGGGGTGCTGCAGGGAAGGTAACCTTTTGTTGCAAGGATTTCCTGCAGATTAGCAATAATGGGACATCCCATTTTAAGAACACCAATTTCAGGGTACTCTTCTAAAAAAAATATGTACTGCCCAAAGAAGGACTATAAAATTAAAAAAAATGCATAAATGTGTGCCACTTATTGATTATGGATTATTGTTTCTACTTTGAAATAGGATGTTACCTTTCTTAAAAGACTATACAAACCTATTATAATCACAATGGATTATATCTTCTAAACAGAGATAATATTTGTGTGCCTTTGATGTAGGAATTGAGGACATGGGATCTCATGACTGGGCAGCTTTTGGGTGAAGTACAAGCTGCTCATGGTCACTCTGCCATCACATGCATAGCCCTGGACGCTGTTGGAAATAGGTATGTAACCTTTTTTAACTCAGCATTTATTTAACATGCTTGGTTTAGAACAATGTTTATATAGAGGTGTTCAAGTCAAAGTAACATGTAACGATTGCTAGAATCCAAGGTTTACCAAAAGAATATAGTCTATAGCAGGGGTCCCCAACCTGTAGCTCGGAAGTCATATGTGGCTCGCGGGTCCATGATGTGTGGCTTGCGGCTGTCTTCAAGCTTGGTACATTAGCACCAGGTCTAGCAAATAGCTATGAAGACCAAGTCTCCAGGTGGTGAATAATGTGAGTAGCCACATACAAAAGAGCAAATCTAAATGGGGATATTGTGGAAACTCCTGGATCTTGGTATACTGCTTCTGTGTGATTACTGTGGAAATGCTTTGCCTGTCATTATACTGGTAATGGGGGCTCTGCGTGTCACTACTGTGAGGGGGTGGCAGCTGCATGGCATGTGGCTCACGACCCTGTCTCAGAGCTGAATGTGGCTCTCATGGTCAGAAAGGATGGGGACCTCTGGTCTATAGCATCAGACAGACAGATAGACACAAACTACAGTATAATAAAATATGTGTTGAATTGGACTATACCATCTATTTGTAAGGCCACATGGTTCATTTCTGATGCTCTGGTGTCCATTGTACACCCTTTTCTCATTGGACAAAAGTCAGTTTTGACAGTCAGTTTGGCTGTGGCTATGTAAAGTAATGTGTGTCCTGACACCGCTGTAGCCAGCATTAACTCCCCACAAGAGTCATTGAGACTTGAGGAACCCATGATCTTCTCAATGGTTTTTCAGTTGTTTTTTTTTTAAACAATTTTAATACCTACTAACCCCTATATACCAGAAAAGCGTCACAAGACCTACTGTTTTCATTATGCCAGACTCTCGCCGAGCTATCACAATCTGGCACCGGATCATTTTACTGCTTCCAACAAATCAATTTCAAGAAATGACTGTTCATTTTCAGTGAAATACAGTTAGGTCCAGAAATATTTGGACAGTGACACAATTTTCGCGAGTTGGGCTCTGCATGCCACCACATTGGATTTGAAATGAAACCTCTACAACAGAATTCAAGTGCAGATTGTATCGTTTAATTTGAAGGTTTGAACAAAAATATCTGATAGAAATTGTAGGAATTGTACACATTTCTTTACAAACACTCCACATTTTAGGAGGTCAAAAGTAATTGGACAAATAAACCAAACCCAAAAAAAAATTTTTTATTTTCAATATTTTGTTGCGAATCCTTTGGAGGCAATCACTGCCTTAAGTCTGGAACCCATGGACATCACCAAACGCTGGGTTTACTCCTTAATGCTTTGCCAGGCCTTTACAGCCGCAGCCTTCAGGTCTTGCTTGTTTGTGGGTCTTTCCGTCTTAAGTCTGGATTTGAGCAAGTGAAATGCATGAAAAAACCGTATACAATAGGACCAATTGAGTTCAATATACGAAAAACAAAAAACCTCAATTTCAATTGATCCTGTGATCTGTGCACACAGCCATGGATTACTCCTACATTCACATCTGATAACTGCAATCCTCCAGCCTCCTGAAGATCCTTATATCATGGAAAGGGGAAACGCGTAGAGGCGATACAGAGCATGCTGCTAAAAGGGAAGTAACCATTCTTTTCTTCCCTGTGGGGTTATCTATACCCCTTTTTTTTTCCTGCTCTATAAGAATCATCTGCATGATTGCCCTCAGGCATTGCATTACATGTATTAGCATCGGTTTATGCAGTGCAAATCTGTGCAATTATGATTGTGTAAAAGTTTATCCATGTGTGATTGCCATACCATACTATATCACACTGGGACAGGGGAGGAAAAACTGACAGATGGAACTGAAGTTTCCATTATGTTAATGTGTTCCTCCATTATGTTAATGTAGATTGTGTATTATGTACTATGTACTAATTTGTACTGGATCATGTACTATGGACTAATTTTTCTGCAGAAGCCTGCCTATACTGGGGCTTAATATTTAAATTTTTTTGTCCTGGTTTTCCTGATAGGAAGCTGTTATCTATCAGACAGTGTGATTATATGAGCACTTTGTTGTACCATGTACTAATTTGTATTGGATCATGTACTATGGACTAATTTTTCTGCAGAAGCCTACCTATATTGGGGCTTAATTTTTGAATTTTTTTTGTCCTGGTTTTCCTGATAGGAAGCTGTTATCTATCAGACAGTGTGATTACATGAGCACTTTGTACTTAATATATTCTAGTCCTATTGTATGGCCATCCGTAGTGTAATTACTATTTTAATTCACTAACTATCCAGGGCAACTAGAGGGTGAGCCGACGTGGAACGGGGGCGCCCAAAACAGTTACGGCGTCATACCCTCCGTTGGTAGGTAGGATCAAGGTCCCATAGGGTGCTATAGGGACCCCATATATTTAGCTCCTCCCCTTCATCATCTATGCCCTTTGTGTGTTCACTATTAATGGGTGTCTAAATTTTAAAATATATCAATAAAAGTTTAATTTTAATTGAAATTGAGGTTTTTTGTTTTTCGCAAGTGAAATGCATGCTCAATTGGGTTAAGATCTGGTGATTGACTTGGCCATTGCAGAATGTTCCACTTTTTTGCACTCATGAACTCCTGGGTAGCTTTGGCTGTATGCTTGGGGTCATTGTCCATCTGTACTATGAAGCGTCGTCCGATCAACTTTGCGGCATTTGGCTGAATCTGGGCTGAAAGTATATCCCGGTACACTTCAGAATTCATCCGGCTACTCTTGTCTGCTGTTATGTCATCAATAAACACAAGTGACCCAGTGCCATTGAAAGCCATGCATGCCCATGCCATCACGTTGCCTCCACCATGTTTTACAGATGTGGTATGCCTTGGATCATGTGCCGTTCCCTTTCTTCTCCAAATTTTTTTCTTCCCATCATTCTGGTACAGGTTGATCTTGGTCTCATCTGTCCATAGAATACTTTTCCAGAACTGAGCTGGCTTCATGAGGTGTTTTTCAGTAAATTTAACTCTGGCCTGTCTATTTTTGGAATTGATGAATGGTTTGCATCTAGATGTGAACCCTTTGTATTTACTTTCATGGAGTCTTCTCTTTACTGTTGACTTAGAGACAGATACACCTACTTCACTGAGAGTGTTCTGGACTTCAGTTGATGTTGTGAACGGGTTCTTCTTCACCAAAGAAAGTATGAGGCGATCATCCACCACTGTTGTCATCCGTGGACGCCCAGGCCTTTTTGAGTTCCCAAGCTCACCAGTCAATTCCTTTTTTCTCAGAATGTACCCGACTGTTGATTTTGCTACTCCAAGCATGTCTGCTATTTCTCTGATGGATTTTTTCTTTTTTTTCAGCCTCAGGATGTTCTGCTTCACCTCAATTGAGAGTTCCTTAGACCGCATGTTGTCTCGTCACAGCAACAGCTTCCAAATGCAAAACCACACACCTGTAATCAACCCCAGACCTTTTAACTACTTCATTGATTACAGGTTAACGAGGGAGACGCCTTCAGAGTTAATTGCAGCCCTTAGAGTCCCTTGTCCAATTACTTTTGGTCCCTTGAAAAAGAGGAGGCTATGCATTACAGAGCTATGATTCCTAAACCCTTTCTCCGATTTGGATGTGAAAACTCTCATATTGCAGCTGGGAGTGTGCACTTTCAGCCCATATTATATATATAATTGTATTTCTGAACATGTTTTTGTAAACAGCTAAAATAACAAAACTTGTGTCACTGTCCAAATATTTCTGGACCTAACTGTATATCTCTCCCCTTTACAGGTACCATGGTTAATCTATTTTAGTCACTTGCTCATTAGTGGTTCTAATGTGGGTCCCAGCAGTAGATCCATCTTGAAAACAGTGACCCCCTGGACGTATGTACAATTGGCAGGTGCATGATATCTACCGATCTTGCATACATCCCAGAAGATATCAGTAAATGTGAAATCACCATTCCTGATGAAATCCCAGTACAAGACCGGAGCCTGAACCAGCATTTAGCTTTACAACCGGTAACAAATCAAAATGCATGTGGATAATAAAGAAACAAATAATAAAAGAATGTAAATGCTTTACGCTTATTATTAGTCCATAAAGAAAAAAATGGAGGTAAGGCTGTAACTAAAGTTGGAGTGAACTGATTTGAATGACCAAGTCCAATGATCACATCAGTAATCTGTAGCCATTGAACTGGAGCCCCATTGGACGGGAGCCCTAACAGGTGCCTCTATTGATTAGTCAGCCTGGCGTGACTTCACATCTGCAGTATACTGTTAGGGCCAGGTGGACGGGCAGACCCAGGAGGTGGATCCACTGGGCCGAACACCTTAATGAAGGCAAGGGGTCCGGTAGCCGGAGCACTACGGGTAGCAGGACAGTCCGTGCAAAAGAGATGAATGGAAAAGTCCCTGGGACCACGGAGTCACTGATGGTAGTCCGGGTGACGGAGCTCAGGTTCGGAGGCTGAGATGTTGTCAGGCAGAGTCCGGAACCGATGGAGCGAGAGGATGGATCACCACAGGGATCAGAGATGGTACGGACTGACGGGATGGCAGATGGTCAGCGTTCGGGGTTCGGGAATCGGCAGGACCGGATGGCGAGGCAGGAGCGGCTCTAGAAGAGAGATAGGTAAGTATATCGCAGAGACACAAGGAGACCTGACTCCTAGCTTAGGAAACACGAAGAACAGGCCCCGCCCACTTGGACATTTAACCCCTTTATACCCTGTACCTGTGTGTTCAATTTCCTGTCAGTGGACGCTGGCCCTTTAAGAGAGGGTCAATGACCGCGCGCGCCCTAATGTGCATGCACGAGGCCCGGGTGCCAGAAGCCAGGGCAGGGAGCGGTGAGCAGGAAGCAGGAGAGCCGGGCTGGGGCTGATTAGCCGACGGGCGCCGGGAGCGGGGACCGGGCCGCCTGGGGACCGCAGGCGATGGAGGCTGGAGACCGTGGAGCGGGGGACGCCTGACAGAGGAGCCAGGGAGCGAAGCAGGGAAGCCGGGGAGCGTGGCAGGTGAGCCGGGGAGCAGAGCAGGGGACCCGGAGAGCGTGACAGTACCCCCCCTCCACGCCCCCTCCCCGCAACCGGGACAGGAAGGCACGTATCAGGGGAGTACCCACATTCTCCCGGGGTTCCCAGGACCTATCCTCAGGACCATACCCTGCCCAGTCCACCAGGAAGAACTGTCGGCCCCGTACAGTTTTCATGGCCACAATATCCCTTACCGCATAGATGTCATCATCAGCGATAGGAGGAGGAGCCGAACTGGCAGCAGCGGAGAAGGGACCAAGGACAACCGGCTTGAGCAGGGAGACGTGGAAGGAGTTGGGTATCCTCATCGTGGCCAGGAGCTGCAGCTTGTAGGAGACCTCATTTATTCTGCAGAGGACTTTAAACGGCCCGATGTAGCGAGGACCCAGCTTGTAGGATGGTAGCTTCAATCGGACGTACTTGGAAGCAAGCCAGACGAGATCTCCTGGAGAGAAACACGAGGATCCAAACGCCTCTTGTCTGCGTGTCTCTTCATCCGCAGGGAAGCACGTCCAAGGGACGCCTTGACAGAGTCCCAAATTGTTGCAAAGTCACGGGCTACAGCATCAGCAGCAGGGACATCCGAGGAAGAGGATACAGGTAATGGGACGGAAGGCTGAAGTCCGTAAACGACATGGAAGGGAGAGCTGGAGGAGGACTCACTGACGTGGTGGTTATGGGAGAATTCAGCCCAAGGAAGAAGCGTGGACCAGTCGTCGTGATGGGCGTTGACGTAGTGACGTAAGAAGGAGGTCAAGATCTGATTGACTCGTTAAACTTGGCCATTCGACTGAGGATGGTAGGCTGAAGAAAAGTCCAGAGTCACTCCCAGATGTTTGCAGAGAGCCCTCCAGAAGCGGGAGGTGAACTGAGTTCCTCTGTCGGACACAATGTGTGATGGAAAGCCATGCAACCGGAAGATGTGCTGTATGTAGGCGTCAGCGAGTTCCTGGGCTGAGGGCAGTCCAGCCATAGGGACGAAATGAGCCATTTTGGAGAACCGATCCACCACGACCCATATGACTGTGTGTCCGGAGGACAGGGGCAAGTCCGTAATGAAGTCCATTGCAATGTGTTGCCATGGAACTGAGGGTATAGGCAGAGGCAGAAGACGGCCATATGGCAGATGTTTGGGCGTCTTGTTCCTGGCACAAGAGGAGCAGGCTGAGACAAAAGAAGGGATGGCCACCAGTAATGACGTACAATCGTACTCCATGTTCTCTTCTGACCAGCATGGCCAGCTGTTTTCGAGGCATGGCCCCAGTGCAACACTTTTTGCCTGTCAGTCTCAGAGACATAGGTCTTCCCGGGCGGTATCTGGGCCAGGGTGACAGGGGCCACCGGAATGATTTTACTAGGGCAGATGATGGGCTGGGATGTCTCCTCCTCCTGCTCCATGGGCATGAATGACCTGGACAAGGCATCTGCGCGTACATTCTTGTCCGCAGGTCGGAAATGGAGCTGGAAATCGAACCTGGCAAAGAACAAGGACCACCTGGCTTGCCGTGGGTTCAGTCGCTGAGCGGACCGCAGGTATTCCAGGTTCTTGTGGTCCGTGTAAATGATCACGGGGTACACTGCTCCCTCCAGAAGGTAGCGCCATTCCTCCAGAGCCAGTTTGACTGCCAATAGCTCTCGGTCACCGATGGTGTAGTTGCGTTCAGGCGCTGAGAAGCTCTTGGAGAAGAAACCGCAAGTAACCATCTTCCCGGAGGAGGACTTCTGCATGAGCACTGCTCCGGCTCCCGAGGAGGAGGCATCCACCTCCAAGGTGAACTGTCGGTTTAACTCCGGACGGTGGAGCACAGGGGAGGAAGCAAATGCCCGCTTCAGAGAGCCAAACGCGGCGTCGGCCGCAGGTGACCAGTCCTTTGGATTAGCCCCCTTCTTGGTCAAGGCGGAGAGAGGTGCAGTCAGAGCAGAGAAGTGAGGGATGAACTGACGGTAATAGTTTGCGAATCCCAGAAAGCGTTGGATTGCCTTCAGTCCAGAAGGAGGGGGCCAGTTGAGAATGGAAGAAACCTTCTCCGGATCCATCTGCAGGCCGGTATCGGAGATTACGTAACCCAGGAAGGGAAGAGAAGACTGCTCGAAGACACACTTCTCGTACTTGGCGTACAGACGATTTTCCCTCAGTCTTTGTAGTACCAGCTGCACGTTCTCTCTGTGGGTCTGGAGGTCCGGAGAAAAGACCAGGATGTCATCAAGATACACCACCACACAGATGTAGAGAAGGTCCCGGAACACGTCGTTCACCAATTCCTGAAAGACTGCTGGTGCGTTACACAGGCCGAAGGGCATCACACAGTATTCATAGTGCCCATCGCGAGTATTGAACGTGGTCTTCCATTCGTCCCCAGAGCGGATGCGGACCAGGTTGTAGGCACCCCGAAGATCCAACTTGGTAAACACACGAGCTCCTCTAAGCCGATCAAACAATTCGGGGATGAGCGGCAGGGGGTATTTATTTTTCATGGTGATTTGGTTCAATCCCCGGTAGTCAATGCATGGGCGTAGGTCGCCCTCTTTCTTCTTAACGAAGAAGAAGCCTGCTCCAGCAGGAGAGGAGGATCTCCGAATGAATCCCCTTGCCAGGTTCTCTGTGATGTAGGTAGACATGGCCCTTGTTTCGGCAGGAGACAACGGATATATCCGTCCTCGAGGTGGTGTAGTTCCCGGGAGCAGGTCGATGGCACAATCGTAAGGACGATGTGGCGGCAGTACCTCTAACTCCTTTTTATCAAAGACGTCCGCGAAGGACCAATAGGCCGAGGGCAGTCCCGGTAGGGACTCCGGAGCCGGAGGTCGTCCGATGGGCTGAACAGTCTTCAGACAGCTCTCGTGGCAAGAGGAGCCCCATCGGGTGATTTCACCAGTACCCCAGCTGACTGAGGGTTCGTGTGTCCGTAACCAGGGGAGTCCCAGCAAGATTTGATGAGACATGTGTGGGAGGACATAGAGAGCGATGTTCTCGGTGTGCAGGGCACCGATACGCAGTTCCACCGGCTTGGTGATCCACGAGATGGTGTCAGAGAGGGGTCTCCCATCCACAGAGGCAATCACGAGGGGTTTGTCGAGTGGAGTAACAGGCACCTGGTACTTGTCCACCGTGGCCTGCTGGATGAAATTGCCTGCTGCCCCGGAATCGAGGTACGCCTCGGCCGTGAACCGCGTCTCTCCCGTTGTCACTTGAACAGTCCACGTAACCGGGTCGGAGAGAATCCCAGCACCTAGGGTGGCCTCTCCTACCAACCCTAGGCTTTGGAGTTTCCCGGCCTCTCTGGACAGGAGCGTAGAAGGTGTGTGCCCTCTCCGTAGTAGAAGCAGAGGCCCTTGGTGAGCCGTTCTGCTCGGCGTTGTTCAGACTGCCGCAAACGGTCGATCTGCATGGGCTCGTGGACGGAGACACCAGATGACGTTGACTGAAGTACGGCGGGCTTCTGCGGAGGAGAGGAATGCCGTATCGGACGTCTCTCACGGGACACCTCTTTGGATCGTTCCTGAAAGCGAAGATCCACTCGAGTCGCTAGGGCAATCAGGGCATCCAGGGTGGACGGCACGTCACGAGCAGCCAGCTCATCTTTGATACGACCCGAGAGGCCTTCCCAGAAAGTGGCGGTTAGAGCCTCATTGTTCCACCCGAGTTCCGAAGCCAAGGTGTGAAAACGGATGGCATATTGGCCCACCGTCAGAGTCCCCTGACATAACTGGAGGAGAGATGAGGCAGACGTGGAGGCGCGTCCGGGCTCGTCAAAGGTGCCACGAAATGCCTGCAGGAACTCCTGGATGTTGGTGGTCACCGGATCCTCCTTCTCCCACAAGGGGTTCATCCAGGCCAGTGCCTCTCCTTCTAGATGGGACATCATGAACGCGACCTTGGCTTGGTCGGAGGCAAACAAGTGCGGCAGCTGCTTGAAATGGAGAGAGCATTGATTGATGAAACCCCTGCAGGTCTTGGGATCTCCAGCGTACCGGGGTGGTGAGGCCAAACGAAGTTGGAAGCATCCGAGGAGGCTGCCACGGGAGCTGTGGCCGTGGATTGTACAGTGGAAGCTCGAGATGCCGAAGACGTGACCGACGCTTGCAGCATGTTCAGGCGGGCGTCCACAGAAGACATGAAGTTCAGCATGCGGGTCTGGGTCTCACGCTGGCGTGTGAGTTCCTCCTGCAAGGCCGCTAGTGCTTGGGCGGGATCCATGGCCTGTTCTTACTGTTAGGGCCAGGTGGACGGGCAGACCCAGGAGGTGGATCCACTGGGCCGAATACCTTAATGAAGGCAAGGGGTCCGGTAGCCGGAGCACTACGGGTAGCAGGACAGTCCGTGCAAAAGAGTGGAATGGAGAAGTCCCTGGGACCACGAAGTCACTGATGGAGCAGGGACCGGGCCGCCTGGGGACCGCAGGCGATGGAGGCTGGAGACCGTGGAGCGGGGGACGCCTGACAGAGGAGCCGGGGAGCGAAGCAGGGAAGCCGGGGAGCGTGGCAGGTGAGCCGGGGAGCAGAGCAGGGGACCCGGAGAGCGTGATATATACTACAATGATGATGTGATGCCAGACTGGCTAATCAACAGGAGCTATTGATGCTGTCAGGTATCAGGCGGTTCTCAGGACTCCCATCCAGTGGCCACAGATTATGCCCCTTTCACATTGCGTTTTTCTCTAAGTCCACAGGTCCCGTCGGGGCATCCGTCCGGACCGCACTTCCCCCACTTTGCAAAGCGTGCTCTGGACACATGCGCCCGACAGGGCCATTCACTGCTATGGAGCGCACTGCGTTAGCGTGTGCTCTGTTTTGTGCCATTTTCTGCACATATACGTTTCTGCAGACGGACACCCTAACGTAGACCACCTACGTTCGGGTGTCCATCTGCAGAAACGTATATATGCACAAAATGTCACAAAACCGAGCACACGCTAACGCAGTGCGCTCCATAGCAGTGAATGGCCCTGTCGGGCGCATGCGTCCGGAACACGCTTTGCAGAGTGGGGGAGGGGCGGTCCGGACGGATGCCCTGACGGGACCTGTGGACGTAGAGAAAAACGCAATGTGAAAGGAGTCTTACAGATGTGGCTGCTGGACCAGATCTTCTGAATCGATTTAACCAAACTCCATTACTAACACAAAACACAAAAATAGTCTCTACACACAAATGGGTAGAGAGAAAAATTATTGAAATGAAAATATAAATTTATTAATGATTATAATTAGTGATGAATGAGGGTGCTTGCCACTGGAATTTAAAAATGCTCGCGTTTCTCATTGACTTCCATTATTCTCGGAACTTGAGTCGCGCCCAAACACCCCAAAGCTCGAGCGAGTAACGAGCAGTGGTGAGCACACTCGCTCATCACTAATTATAATGTATACACTTCCAGTATTAAAAGCTGTAAAACACAGTAGGAAATACATGACAAAGAAACAGGAGGATCTCAAGAAGGAACACAAGTGTGGCATATCAAACAGTGTCAGCATAAATGAGCAGATTTATCAGTAATCCTTTAGTTTCCTTTCAGAATCCTCATTTTTTATCTAATACCATACTACAAAATACTGCCACAAATGTAGGCAATTGATTGCATATAAGATTTGTTATTTTGCACAAGGTTATTTTCCTAACAAATTCATTTAACCATTTTGCAAAACTAAGTACATCCCAATGAAAGTCTTAGGGGCAAAGCAAAAGTCTACACAACTCTAACAAGAATTCAACCACAGATCTACTGTAATATTAAACAGGGGTCCAGCAGACAGTTTGACTATAAAAGAACATGACTTAAAGGGAATTTGTAACCAGTTTTTTGCCAAAGACGTTGCATACTTGACCAGAATCGTGGTGGTCTCAATGCTGAGGTATAAGTGAGTATACTACCAGACTAGTTACCTTGTACTCTCCAGCACTATGGGTATGAAAAAAAGGTAATTTTTGCTGCCATTTTCCGAGACTTGGAAATTCTCATTTTTCAGGATCTGGGTCTGTGTGAGGTCTTAGTAGTTGATACCATTTTGTGGTAGATACTATATTTTCATCATCTTTTATTGCAATTGATTGCACTATTGCGGCTTCCAAAAAACCATAATTCTGGGGATTTATTTTCTTTTCATTATACTGTTTCCTGATTGGATTAATTTATTTTATATTTTGATAGATTGGACATACAAACCAAATATGTGTTTTTTTATTGTTTTATTTTCAATGGGGCAAAAGGGGGTGATTTGAACTTTTGTCTTTTTATTTTTCATATTTTTTAATTTTTTTTTATTGTTTATTTTATTTACTAGTCTACTTATGGGAGGTGTACAGAGTAGTGCATCCTCGCCGATGTGTGTTAAGTCATGGTACCAGATATTGACAGTGGGATTTAACTGGTTAACAGCAACGGGCTGATCCCCAATCCACTCATTGCTGTTAGAGGCACATGATGCCTGAACAAATCAGCTGTAATGTGCGGCGAAAGACGTGGAATCGGTGTGTGAGCCCAAATCACAGCAAGGGACACAATAATAATTATTATATATATATTTATTTATATACACAGCGCTTTACATTCATCAGCAACACTGTTTTCATTGGGGCTCACAATCTAAATTCCCTATCAATATATCTTTGGAGTGTGGGAGGAAACCGGAGAACCTGGCGGAAACCCACAAAAACAAGTGGAGAACATACAAACTCCTTGCAGATGTCGTTGGTGGGATTTCAACTCAGGCCCCCAGTGCTGCAAGACTGCAGTGCTAACCACTGACCCACCTTGCCATCTATATGTTGTGAATAGATCCTATAATAATAATAAGTTCCACAATTGGATGTGTTTAAAGAAAAAAAAAAAGTTCCTGTGCTGAGATAATCTTATAAATGTGCCCCTGCTATGTACTGTGTAATGGCCGTGTCTGACCGTACAGGAACGTTGTCTGTTTATACCACAGCTCCTGGGCAGGGAGGAAGTAAAAAAGTATACAGATAATACAGCATGGGATCGCAAATAATGCTTTCTTTGAGGTAACACTTTTTTTTAAAAAAAATAAAAGGCAGGGAAATGTTTTACCTCAGAGAAAGAATCAGCTATGTGCTCTAAGCTTTAATGGCTCTAAAGTACACTTATTTTAAACACATCCAATTGTGGAACTTATTGATCAAAATTAACTTTAACATTAACTTTGTTTAGTGGGAAAACCCCTTTAACGGAGTGAAAGAGTCAGTATGACCACTCAGACAAGGAACATTAATAATGATCATTTTTGTTTGGTGTAGGCATGAGATTGGATAAATTTTGAGTGTAATATGCTATATATTATTATTTATTTTACATGCGTGCTCATTTTTTTACAGTGATTTCCCGGTGTTTGGATGTACCTTGGTTTATTTGTGTTTGTGATACTTAATGGTTGCCAATCATCTAGGTGCTTCCCTGGCAACATCCCCTTTGTCCGTTGGCATGTTATGTAACCTGCAACCTGTAATTATGCTGGCTTGCTGGGTTAATGAGTGGATGTATCCTCCACAGAGCAGCTAACCGTCACACCTAAGCTTTTAATCCCTCACTGAGATAAATAGGAGTCTGTATCAGGGAATCTTCAGTTAAAGTTTTCTCCAGAGATGAAGACACAATGACAGATAAGCTACTATATTATAGCATTTTGCTACTTATGCCCACGGGAATGTTGTGTGACAGTAATGCCAATGTATAGACACTGTGCACTAAGCAAGTTGCTCCATGGAGTCATTATCCGTGCACTGATGGCTGATCATGTTTTGTACTATGGAGGTGATATGAGAACAGATCAAATTGGCCACAAATAGGATTATTTTCACACAAAGCAAAACCTGTTTCCAACAATTTACATATATTAATCTGTGACAGCTGAATTGATATCCCATGATACTCAATGAGCCACCTAGGATTTATACACTATACTCAAGCGCTAATTGACCACTGCCACCCAACATCATTTTCCAATGTCGTAGAGCTGTAAATCTTCATAACAATTTCCCTGTTGTCTCATTATTCTGATTATGTCTTTATAATCTGTTTTCTTAACTTACAACAAATTGTGGGGTAAATCAGTAATTATGATGATATGACAATCATTAATAGTCATCTGCTCGGTGGAATTGACCTCTTTTGACATTAGAGAAAAGTATTTGATGAGCTCCTTTTAAGGATTTCTGTCACCAGGACCAGAACCTTTCCATGTAACTACTCGAGACCTGTTTTATCACCAAAAAAGAGTTCTGCTCTGATTCATCAGGGAAGGCCATGAATTATGGAGATGACCTTTAATAAGGTTGTAGGGAAGTCCAGATTGTGGTAGCCTGCATTCCGTGATGAAGCATGCATAGCCAGATGACGTCTCCTGCTTCATTTTATGATTATGGGATTGCTGTGTGCCCTGTTCCCTTACATAGATGAATTCACATTTAATGAGTAACTGCCGGTTTAATTTTTAGTTCATAAATCAATAGTACGCATGAAAATAAAGCAACTCTTTAATGTATCTTATCAGAGAAAATCTGCTGTGTTCTCCTCCTGGACTGATCATTCCTTCCTTATTCATGGGTAAAATCTGTATTCAGTGAAGATGGGAAAAGACAGCTGGTGCTCCAAAGATTCTATGGAGAGAGGGGGAACCGGTTGAATTATCAGCAAATACAGACATTCTGCCACCAGTTCTCCTGACCCACCGTTACACTTCAAGGCAATATAATAGTCTGTTGTCTCCGACTAAAGTCTCTACAGATTTACAGAATGCATATTTTATGTGATATGATTACTTTTTAGTATTTATTATCACATGTTATATATCTGTTCATGTTTTTAACAGATTGGCATCGGGTGGTAAAGATGGAAGTTTAAAACTGTGGGACTACACCTCAAATTCCGTCACCCCTATAAGGACCCTTATGCAGGGCAGTGCAGGTTAGTTGAAGAATTCTTTTCTACCCTGATGTTGTTATAGGTATCGAACGACATACTTCCCAATGATTGTTTTGTATATACTATTCCCTAGCAGACTTGAGAGAAGGACTCACTGACGTAACCTATGCAGAATATAACACTGATCAGTACGTATTGTTTGCATTGGCATGGAGTCTCTGTCCATTCTGCAGATGAACTAACCATCACATGTCATTACATTTAAAGGTATATAGTTTCCGTATCTTATAGTGGGCAGATCAGGATTTTTCCGGTAAGTTAGAAAATACTTTGAAGTATATAAATTACTCATTGGTCACTAGAGTTCTGTTCTCCGGCTCCTATTGTTTGGGGCTGTTCTGTTCGAGGATCGGTTTCTTGTTTCAACTCTGTTCACACTGCATGTCTCAGTCAACTCTCAAGGTTCACGCTATCTCATCTCCAGTCTCCTTTCTTTCTGTTACTGCCACAGATCACCCACTGTATGCAACTTTCATGACCTAAAGACTATCTGTTCCTAACCGTTGCGCACTAGATCTTCATTTCACTGACTCTTCTAGAATGAATTGTCTCTTATCTTCTCAACTAACTCCTCCCACTGTGGGCTAGTCCCAACTCTTAACTGTTACTTACCCTATGGACGGGTAACTTCCTACACAAGTGCTATACTTATTATCAAAACTACATGTACACAGGTTATACTATAAAATACATAGGGACACTTTAAAATACAGTTAGGTCCAGAAATATTTGGACAGTGACACAATTTTCGCGAGTTGGGCTCTGCATGCCACCACATTGGATTTGAAATGAAACCTCTACAACAGAATTCAAGTGCAGATTGTAACATTTAATTTGAAGGTTTGAACAAAAATATCTGATAGAAATTGTAGGAATTGTACACATTTCTTTACAAACACTCCACATTTTAGGAGGTCAAAAGTAATTGGACAAATAAACCAAACCCAAACAAAATATTTTTATTTTCAATATTTTGTTGCGAATCCTTTGGAAGCAATCACTGCCTTAAGTCTGGAACCCATGGACATCACCAAACGCTGGGTTTCCTCCTTCTTAATGCTTTGCCAGGCCTTTACAGCCGCAGCCTTCAGGTCTTGCTTGTTTGTGGGTCTTTCCGTCTTAAGTCTGGATTTGAGCAAGTGAAATGCATGCTCAATTGGGTTAAGATCTGGTGATTGACTTGGCCATTGCAGAATGTTCCACTTTTTTGCACTCATGAACTCCTGGGTAGCTTTGGCTGTATGCTTGGGGTCATTGTCCATCTGTACTATGAAGCGCCGTCCGATCAACTTTGCGGCATTTGCCTGAATCTGGGCTGAAAGTATATCCCGGTACACTTCAGAATTCATCTGGCTACTCTTGTCTGCTGTTATGTCATCAATAAACACAAGTGACCCAGTGCCATTGAAAGCCATGCATGCCCATGCCATCACGTTGCCTCCACCATGTTTTACACAGGATGTGGTGTGCCTTGGATCATGTGCCGTTCCCTTTCTTCTCCAAACTTTTTTCTTCCCATCATTCTGGTACAGGTTGATCTTTGTCTCATCTGTCCATAGAATACTTTTCCAGAACTGAGCTGGCTTCATGAGGTGTTTTTCAGCAAATTTAACTCTGGCCTGTCTATTTTTGGAATTGATGAATGGTTTGCATCTAGATGTGAACCCTTTGTATTTACTTTCATGGAGTCTTCTCTTTACTGTTGACTTAGAGACAGATACACCTACTTCACTGAGAGTGTTCTGGACTTCAGTTGATGTTGTGAACGGGTTCTTCTTCACCAAAGAAAGTATGCGGCGATCATCCACCACTGTTGTCATCTGTGGACGCCCAGGCCTTTTTGAGTTCCCAAGCTCACCAGACAATTCCTTTTTTCTCAGAATGTACTCGACTGTTGATTTTGCTACTCCAAGCATGTCTGCTATCTCTCTGATGGATTTTTTCTTTTTTTTCAGCCTCAGGATGTTCTGCTTCACCTCAATTGAGAGTTCCTTAGACCGCATGTTGTCTGGTCACAGCAACAGCTTCCAAATGCAAAACCACACACCTGTAATCAACCCCAGACCTTTTAATTACTTCATTGATTACAGGTTAATGAGGGAGACGCCTTCAGAGTTAATTGCAGCCCTTAGAGTCCCTTGTCCAATTACTTTTGGTCCCTTGAAAAAGAGGAGGCTATGCATTACAGAGCTATGATTCCTAAACCCTTTCTCCGATTTGGATGTGAAAACTCTCATATTGCAGCTGGGAGTGTGCACTTTCAGCCCATATTATATATATAATTGTATTTCTGAACATGTTTTTGTAAACAGCTAAAATAACAAAACTTGTGTCACTGTCCAAATATTTCTGGACCTAACTGTACATTCCATCATATTATATTCCATACATTATCATCACAGTTCACAATACTTACACAAGGCGCAAGAAATTATTAACATTACACTACTCAACGCAATTGGTGTCGTCAGGGGCCAGAACGCGACAGAAAAGTTCACCACCCTTACACAAACAATTGCTGGAAACCAATGTGTATGTACAGTATATGTGCACACAGTAACCATTTTTGAAACAGAAGACGCTTCTGGAAACGCCGGCTGTGTTTTTCCTAAAGTATCTTGCATGTGTTGTTTTTTCAAAGCCAGCATTTTTTTTAACACTATGCATAAAGTTGTGAGCAGTTTCCAAGCAGAAGCTGCCTGAAGAATGGTCAGGCCTCTTCTTTTAACTGTTTTACAGGTTTTGGTTATACGAAGATCAATAAGACTGAACATGTAAACAGCAAGTCATTTTGACATTGCAGTGCAAATGTTCGTATTATTCTTTTTATAGCTTTCCTTAAAGAAAACTTGTTAAAGTAAAGTCATGGTAAAATCATGGTCATAATGAGGCAGTTATCCTGATTTAATGAATACACGTAGTGGAGAAATCTGTGGCGCTCTGGACAAGCCAGGACGTCACAGGTACTGCAACAACACACCCCACACCCCGGTTAGGAACATCGAAGTCAGACACAAATCCTTGTTGCCTCCCTCCAGGGGCTGATGTCCACACAAGGTGGGGTGGAGCCAGGCGGTTGGCTCCTCCCACCGAGGAGTTCACAGTCCTGGAGGCGGGAAAAGGAAGGCAGTTGAGTTGAGTCGAGTAGAGAGTGAGAGTCAGGGAAGTGGTAGTGGAGGAACTGACTGGCCGTGTCCGGGTACGTGGCCCGGGCACAGATACAGCAAGGTTGGCAGACGGTGGTGACCGTCTGCAGGAAAGGCCGATTGACGCACAACCGTAAGGACCGGGGACGGGCGGTGGCCCACCGGTACCGGATCGGGGAGCGAAGAGAAGCCAGCTCCATCCGGCAGGGCCTACGGACCCCGACCAGGCTAGGAGTCGCCGTTAAACCGGTCAAATCCGCCAGCGACGGGAACCTCTGGGGTTTCCCAGCAATAAAGACCCGACTGAAGGCAACCGTCCAAACCGTGAGGGAGATAAAGCTACCGCCAGAGCTAGAGCTCCCAGGGCCAGAGCCTGCGGGCAAACAGGGGCTTTCTTAGCCAACCTACCGCTGGGGAGCGGGTTACCGGTGGGAAGCCATCGGGGCCAAGAACATAACACCGGTGCAGGGAGAGACAGTTACCGTCAACCTACCGGGAGTGACCGTCGCAGCCGTCTGTGGGACTCGTCCATCCAGCCGTTTGTTTTAACAGAGACTCCATGTGCGTTACTGGCTGAGTAAGTACCACCGTGCCGTCTGGCACTGCGCTGCCCCGCGACCCTGCACCTGGCCAGGCCCCGCAATCCACCAAACAGACAACAACTCCGGGCCCCGGGACTACCAAAACCCCCTACCCACGGAGGGGAGAGAAACATCCCAGCTGCTCCCTGTCATCGCTCCCGGGATCCCATCCCCGTACAGAGCAGCGGTGGTGCCCCCAACCTCACCACACACCGTGGGTGGCGTCACAAACCAACACCCCAAACACCAACAAACCACCCCTTTCACTAACGGGCGAGGAGCACCGCTTGAGGCCCCGGATCCGGCCCACCGCTCGAGCCACCGAGCAACAGCAGCAGCGCCGGACCCGAGCGTGGTGAGCGCCCGCGACAAATCCGCAGCCTGGTTCTTGTTTCATGTATTATAGAAGTTCTGGTGAAATATCCTTTTTGTGCATCGGGCCAGGGCAGGGGCTGGGCTCTGTCGTGGTCCCTCCACGTTCGTACAAACCTCTTTTTTTCCATTTTGTGCTACCACCGCATGCAGCAAGGACAACCCTTGAGCACATTCATCTCCCAGGGGACTTCATCAAAATTGCACCACAGGCGGCAGATGCGCATGCTGGCATCCGAAGGTCTTCAGCAAAATGGCATCGGTGGTGGAGCATGCACAGATTTAGACCTCGGCTCAATGATAATAATAATAATCTTTATTTTTATATAGCACGAACATATTCCACAGCACTTTACATACATCAACAACACTGTCCCTATTGGGGCTCACAATCTAAATTCTCCATCAGTACGTCTTTGGAATGTGGGAAGAAACCAGAGGAAACCACACAATCATGGGGATAACATACAAACTCCTTGCAGATGGTGTCTTCGGTGGGATTTGAGCCCATTATCCCAAGCCCTGCAAGATTGCAGTGCTAACCAGGTAGGCACCGTGATCTCAATCTGCACATGTGAATCCACTGGAGCTATTTTGCTGTGGGTGGTACTAGCTCAACATTTTTAAAAAGAGGCAACTGCGGCAGAGCCACAGACCCTACTAACAGCCCTGCCCCGATGCTTGAATAGGAAAGGATATTGCACTACAACGTCTATAGTGAATTAAACAAGGACCAGGCTGCAGAATTCTGCACACACGTATCTATTAAATCAATATAACAGGGCCATTATAGCCATATCTTTACTTTAACTTGTTAAATCATGAGGACAGGTTCCCTTTTAAGTTATTATTCATCTTGTGTACATACCCTTAAAAATATTGATTGTCTAAAGTGGACAAACCCTTCAATCTATGATAGATCTTCTACATTCATGTGCCACTATCGCTTCTTCTGAAATATTTCCAATGTGGGGAACCTAAACAAACATTTATGTTCATGTTCTTTCCTGATGACATTGCCAGCCATTTATACTCATCCGTTTTTTATGCCTTGTACCATTTGTTTTACAACATTTTTTTTTACCAAAAGCAGGATACTGTAATATCAGAACATGCACTGCCACAAGTTACCTGGAGCAATAATATGGTACGTTGAAAGTTTTCCTTACAACCGGAAGAGTAAGTATGAGCGCACCCTTGGCTATACTTCCCCACATCTGAGTAAAGATAAATGACGCAAACGGCAAACAGATTTTATCTTGCTAAATATATCTTGTATAAACAGGTTAAAATTAAGTTACTGACAGAATTTCAGACTTTTTCATTTCACTGTGGACCCTACTTTTTGTGGAATCTAAATGTCTTCTACCAGATAACTATACACTGGTACACACATGGCAGTGCCAGGCATAGGAGAGTATGCAGGATTTTACAAAGTACAGGCATTTGTTGACATATATGGAAAACAAATTCATCAGCTCTCCAATTCAAGGTAACAATAATGGCTTGTTGGGTGCGGTGCACGGACAAAGCTGTGTGTCGTTTCCCAAAAAATGGATGTGGTAGAAGTATGATAGTTCCAGTACTCGCAAATGAAAAATGTTAAAATTCCATATTTAAAGAATTACTGTAATATTTTTCACTTGTGAATACTGAAACTATTGTCCTTGTATCACATCCATTTGTGCATAGACAAACTTCCACATACTGTGACACACATGGACTCATATATACACTCACACACACTGTGACGCACACACTTTTGATACAGAATTTCTTTCAAAGGTTGTGTGACACAGCAAGACAGGTGTATACGCTTGAGCTCCCTCTTTCCCATCCTTTCCGACTCAACAGCTGTCTCCACCTACTGATGAACATTGCCAATATGACCACGACCGATCAGTATTACATAAAGACTGTCCAATGTACAATAGTTACATCCAAAGGATAATAACTGCTCTAACCCCCTTTTTTTTTTTTCTTTTCAAAAACCATAGTGACCCCATAATAGCCACAATTCACTACAGAAGGATAGTGTCAAAGGAGTTTTGCCCAAACTTCGCTAAGGCCAGAATCACACTTGCTAGTGCCTCGCGTGTAACTCGCACCAGTCTCTCATTGAATCACCCGGCATGGCCGCACACTATGCATACAGGAGCATCTTAGCTGCATAGAGATACATGCAACCGACCCGCTCCTGTCAGGGGAGTGTGCGGCCAAGCCAGGTTCTACCATGAGAGACTCGCGCAAGTTACACGCGAGTCACTAGCAAGTGTGATTCTGGCCTAACTGTTATAGTGGCATTGGACTGTGTCAGATTCTGACACTCCGCCCAATGATTTCTCTGGTGAATGAGATCAATACAGGCCAATTTGGGCATCGACCTACTGTGTTCTGATACAAAGACAGGCTAGCAGGAGTTAATCTGTGCTAGTCTGCTTGCTCCTTTAATCACATGTTGTGGGGAGACCTATCACATTCGCTCCCCTCCTATTTATACTGTTGGAATCCTTCTACCCATGCCAGCTTTAGTTCATTCTGTGTTGGTCTGTGAGGTGTAGTGTCCTAGATTCTCTCTGGTGAAAGTTGTGTTTAGTGGTGCTTTTTGCAGATATGGCGTGTACCCCTGTTTTGTACTTCCTTCCTGCTCTTGTTTTCTTCCTGAATCCCTTATTGTCTTATCCTGTGTGTGTGCGTGCTATGTGACAGAGTTTTGATTTTTTTTGTGGTTTCAACATTCTTCTATCCCATCAGGACTGGTCAGGAGCAGGGCCAGGAAGGAGACTCAGGTATCTCCACCATTAGGAGTATCCCTGAGAATTGGGATACCATAAGGCCCATGAGTCTGAGGGACAGCTTAGGAGCCATGGTTTCCCGCTATACCAAAGTCATTGTGACAGATGGTTTCACATGCACTTCTTAGCATGCTGCTTTTACGTTTTGAGTTTTTTTGTGTACTGAATACTGAATGAGGATATACTGGTATTCTGACATTATGGTCTAATGTCCCTGCTCTGAGGTCTACTAGTAGATCACAATCATTTTGCCACCAATATATTACAGAATATCTATATAGTCATATATGTGCTTTTCTTTTATATAAAGATAAATGAACATAAAAAGAACAGACTCTGTCTCACTTCAGCATCTAACATGGTTGCTCTGTCCAGTTGTAATGGTGACGTTTTTGTGTGGAGTCTTGAAGCCGGGGAGCCCCTCTGTCACCTTAACCCTTCTAATGGAGAAGTGGACACTGAAATAGGTATCACCATAGTAGAATACAGTAGTAATGATGGTCTGGGTCTTTTACCGACTTTATATTCTTTTTTTCTTATATATTTTTTTTAATAAGAAGAACATCTATACTAAAAACATATCTTTACCATCTATAACCTTTTATCAGTTAACAAACAATTTTTCGAATAAATATAGTTGTTTTTTTTTTTTTGTTTTTTTTTTCAGGTAATTTAGCCATAAACAAAGCAGTTTTTATTTGCTCAAGGATTGATCGAAAAAAAGATTCTGCAGTTTTAATAACAAGTGGCCCTAAAGGTAAGTTGTGACTTTGCTACATTACCAAGATTATTTGAGTATCAGACTCAAAAATATGAAGCTTAGTAATAATTATACACAATCTTTCAATTTCCCCCTAATTTTTAGGCTATATTACTTTCTGGAATATTGTTGGTGGAGGCAAAGTGTTTGCAAGGTTTGAAGGTGTGAGTATCCTACATGAATTGGTTTACATTATCACTGGTTATACATTTCTTCTCTAAATATAAGTATGATGAGAAATAAAGCATGTTACTGATAATTATATATAGTCTACAGTGCAAAAAAATGAAAAAATAAATAATGAAATACTCAAACTGTTCACATGCCTAATATGCCCTAGTATCTGAAGCCCCAAAAAACTGGATTCAAAGTCAACGGAGTTCAATTGCTTTTTTTTTTTGTCTGATGGTGTGCCATTTCTGTATTCTTGTGAAAAGAATGATTTCGCCGCAAAAAAGAGTCAATATGAACTCTGCTTGTGTCATTGCTGTCTACATACCTGAAAAACCACCCCTCCCCCCCGGATGCACTGCAAAAATGCAGTGTGATCAGAGACTAAAGAAGAACAGGCGTTACCAATAAATACAGTACTATGCAAATCTTTTAGGTAGATGTTAAAAACAAAACAAAAATGCTGCACAGTAAAAATACTTTCGAAAATAAAAGACTTTAAATTTTGTTAAATAATAACAATAAACTATTAAGTGAATAAACGAAAAATTTAAATTAATCAATATTTGATGTGATGACAACTTTCAAATCATCATCGTGAATTCTAGGCACATTAGTACACAACTTTTGAAGTGACTTGATGTTGAGGCTGAATTGGCTGCAACTAGTAGAACCCATCTAATGTTTGTAGAAGCCTTTCCAGAAGTGGTCTTCGTGGAATAATAGCAGCCAATACCTTCGACATGGAAACAAGGTCAAGAGCGTCAACTATACACAAGATTGTAGAAACTGAGGTGCAGAAAAATTGAAGCAGGTGCTCTTGACAGTTGAGTGCAAGCGTAAAATAGTTGGCTGTAACAGAAGGCAATTTGTTCTCTGAAGTCCTGGAGAGTGGTACAGTAATGAGTCTATTGAGCCTACAAAGAAGCATGGTGGAGGTTCCTTACAAGTTTGGAGATGCACTTCCACAAATGGACTTGGAATTGTTCAGGATTAATGGTATCTTCAGTGCTGAGAAATATTGGCAGATATTTATCCATCATACAATACATGACTCACAATTTATTCTGCAGCAGGACAATAACGTCAAACATGCAGACAATGTAAATAACCATCTTCATAGTAAAGAAGAACAAGGAATCCTGGATATAATGATATAACATCCACTGAACCCTGATCTCAACCTCTTCAAGTCTGTAGAATTGCATGAAGAGACAGAATGATTGCTCAATTCTGCATCCACAGAAGATCCATTAGTTCTCAGAGATGTTTGGAACAACCTTCTTGTCGAGTTCCTTCAAAAACTGTATGTAGGTGTACTTAGAAGAATCAATGCTGTTTTGAGGGCAAAGGGCTGTCACACCAAATATTAAATTGATTCACATTTATCTTTTGTTCATTCACTTTCCTTCATAACTGACAAAAATAATACATATAAAACGCTACATTTTTCCACAGTACGGTGCATATTGAATAACATTATCTAACGTGCAATGTAGAACTGAAATTTAGAGTGCATGCATAGGATTATAAATTGAATTGGAGGCATGCCTGCATGCAAGCAATAGAGCATACTTAATGCCATCTTTTTGAAGTTTTGATTTAAATTGTGATTTGAAAAATAAAACATCAAAAATTAAAATATATATAAACATATTCCCTTTAATCTATAACTTAAAGTTGCTCGTGAACAGCTTGTTAATCAATAACCAACGGGTTTTCAGCCGATTCCTCAGGCTTTACTTTAATATATTTGTTGAAGGCAGTAATTTTTGGATTAGTCTTTGGATTACTCACACTGACACCTGCACCAATAAAGCACCACTCCAGTGTTTGTTTGTTTGTTTTTTTATTGCTGGAGAGATGCCTTAAATCTAAGTCCCCTGCCCCCTGGTCTTATACTAACCTTCCCAGCATCGCTTCGGTCCCACAGCGCCATCTTATGCCTATAACTTCTGACTGGCTGGAAGCCAGAAGTTGCGTCACAAGCTCTTAATACAACTCTGAGAGCCAGAATGAGGCTTTCATAGATAGAGATGCTTCGAGTTGTGACCTCTGACGCGTTCCATGAAACACTGGAGCTGACGGCAGATCACAAATCACTGGAGATCAACCTGAGTGGCAGTAATAGAAGATGAAGCCGCTGGAGGATATGTATGAGACAGGAAATTTAAATTTAAAGCAGCACTCCAGCGGTAAAATAAATATGGGGTGGTGCTATAACATGTGCTCAGTCTACTTTACTGATGCTGTATTAACTATGCAGTACAACTTATAATACATTATACAGTCATATGAAACAGTTTGGCACCCCTATTAATGTTAACCTTTTTTCTTTATAACAATTTGGGTTTTTGCAACAGCTATTTCAGTTTCATATATCCAATAACTGATGGACTGAGTAATATTTCTGGATTGAAATGAGGTTTATTGTACTAACAAAAAATGTGCAATCCGCATTTAAACAAAATTTGACCGGTGCAAAAGTATGGTCACCCTTATCAATTTCTTGATTTGAACACTCCTAACTACTTTTTAATGACTTACTAAAGCACTAAATTGGTTTTGTAACCTCATTGAGCTTTGAACTTCATAGGCAGGTGTATCCAATCATGAGAAAAGGTATTTAAGGTGGCCACTTGCAAGTTGTTCTCCTATTTGAATCTCCTATGAAGAGTGGCATCATGGGCTCCTCAAAACAACTCTCAAATGATCTGAAAACAAAGATTATTCAACATAGTTGTTCAGGGGAAGGATACAAAAATTCTCAGAGATTTAAACTGTCAGTTTCCAATGTGAGGAACATAGTAAGGAATGGAAGAACACAGGTACAGTTCTTGTTAAGCCCAGAAGTAGCAGGCCAAGAAAAATATCAGAAAAACAGAGAAGAAGAATGGTGAGAACACTCAAGGACAATCCACAGACCACCTCCAAAGACCTGTAGCACCATCTTGCTGCAGATGGTGTCAATGTGCATCGGTCAACAATACAGCACACGTTGCACAAGGAGAAGCTGTATGGGAGTGTGATGCGAAAGAAGCAGTTTCAGGAAGCACGCCACAAACAGAGTCGCCTGAGGTATGCAAAAGCACATTTGGACAAGCCAGTTACATTTTGGAAGAAGGTCCTGTGGACTGATGAAACAAAGATTGAGTTGTTTGGTCATACAAAAAGGCGTTATGCATGGAGGCAAAAAAACACGGCATTCCAAGAAAAGCACTTGCTACCCATAGTAAAATTTGGTGGAGGTTCCATCATGCTTTTGGGCTGTGTGGCCAATGCCAGCACCCGGGAATCTTGTTAAAGTTGAGGGTCGCATGGATTCAACTCAGTATCAGCAGATTCTTGACAATAATGTGCAAGAAACAGTGACGAAGTTGAAGTTACGCAGCGGATGGATATTTCAGCAAGACAATGATCCAAAACACCGCTCCAAATCTACTCAGGCATTCATGCAGAGGAACAATTACAGTGTTCTGGAATGGAAATCCCAGTCCCCAGACCTGAATATCATTGACAATCTGTGGGATGATTTGAAGCGTGCTGTCCATGCTCAGTGACCATCAAACTTAACTGACCTGGAATTGTTTTGTAAACAGGAATGGTCAAATATGCCTTCATCCAGGAACTCATTAAAAGCTACAGGAAGCGACTAGAGGCTGTTATTTTTGCAAAAGGAGGATCTACAAAATATTAATGTCACTTTTATGTTGAGGTGCCCATACTTTTGCACCGGTCAAATTTTGTTTAAATGCGGATTACACATTTTCTGTTAGTACAATAAACCTCATTTCATTCCAGAAATATTACTCAGTCTATCAGTTATTAGATATATGAAACTGAAATAGCTGTTGCAAACCCCAAATTGTTATAAAGAAAAAAGGTTAACATTAATAGGGGTGCCCAAACTTTTTCATATGACTGTATATACTGGGACCCCACTTCTGAATAACTACACTGAACAAAAATATAAACTCTTTTATTTTTGCTCCCATTTGTCATGAGCTGAACTCAAAGATCTAAGACTTTTTCTATGTACACAAAAGGTCTTTGTCTCTCAAATATCGCTCACAAATTTGTCTAAATCTGTGTTAGTAAGCATTTATTTTCTGAGGTAATCCATTCACCTCACAGGTGTGGCATATCAAGATGCTGATTAGACAGCATGATTATTGCACAGGTGTGCCTTTGGCTGGCCACAATAAGGCCCCCTTCACAGTGATTCTGGTACGTATGTGCTTTTTTTTTATATGTACCATGTACCAGAATCACTGACATACGCAGACCCATTATAATCAATGGGTCTGCTCACACATCAGTGATTTTTCACTGAACGTGTCTCCGTGCAGCGTACACGCGTGTCCGTGATTCTGCACGGAGACAAGTCCGTTTTTTCTGGCATCACTGATGACCCGCGGACCACACTATGGTGTGATCTGTGTGTGATCCGTGAAACACGTACCAGAAAAACACTGACATATAAAATAATAAACATTTTCAACTCACCTTTCCAGTGACGCGCTGTGCAGCCTCTGCTCTCTGCAGCTCCTGCCCGGCTCATGAATATTCATGAAAGCAGGAACAGCCGACCCGGAAGTAGCTGCAGAGAGCGGTGGGCGGATGCTGCAGAGCCGAGGAGTTCAGCACCATGGACAGCAGGAGCGAAGGCAGGTGAGTAGTGTCCATTTGCAATCACGGATTGCACATGGACAACCCATGTGTGCCGTGAATCACGGAACACGGAGGGACATGTGCGTGTTTTACACGTCAGTCAAGAACGTCAGTGTTTTTCATTGACGTGTGAAGGGGGCCTAAAAGACCACTCTAAAACGTGTAGTTTTATCATACAGCACAAAGCCACAGATGTCACAAGTTTTAAGGGAATGTGCAATTGACGTGCTGACTGCAGGAATGTCCTCTAGAGCTTGTTAAATGTTTATTTTTCTGCCATAAGCCCTCTCCAAAGGCGATTCATAGAATTTAGCAGTACAACGAACCAGTCTTACAACCGCAGACCATGGACCTCAACATCAATAAGTGTAAAACTGAGCGGTTGATTTTGCTATTGCAGTCACAATACAAGTGTATGGTAAATGCCATGGCTGTCAGCGAAGATGACTCCTTACTATGTGCGGCTGACCAGCTATTCTACATCTACATCTGGAATATATCCCAGTATGCACTGGGTACATCAGAAGAGCAGCCACCCGTCCGTGAGTGGTCATATTGTACTTTATCTCTTTAACTTAATGTGAAAAAAGTAATACATCCAATCACACTGACATATTATACGATTATAACTGTAACACATTGACATTTGTCTCAACAGTACTGCACTGCTGGAGAGCGCATATGAGCGATATTACAAGGTACAGACCCGTTTCATCTACCTTTGTTCAATGTATAGTATAAAAAAGGCTTACAAATTAATAATAATAATTTCAAAGTTTGAGTGTATTTATGTGATGTGAACAGAGTGATCCCTGTGGAGAAGCACAAAGTGATAGTTACGTCATCCCAGGACTGCACGGTGAAGCTATGGACAATACAGGGGGAATTAATAGGTATTTCACGACTGCATACATGTGTATATATAGACTGTCTCATTTTATAGCATCTGTTATGTTGCTTAGTTTGTGCCACCCTCATTGTTGCCTATTAGGCTATGACCTTTTTCATTGTATGATACACCCCCTTGTCAGTCAAGTCATAAAAAGCATCTAAAACAAATAAGTATCATAAAAGACAATTTTTTTGAGGAAATTACAAAAGAAGAGTGGCACATTTAGCCTAATAAATGCCACAATGTTTTTGAAGCTTTTGAATATATAAAAGTTGATTTCATAAACTAAATAATGTATTTACAGGAACATTTGGACAAAATAAACCCTGGGATCTCAGCAGGAGTGAATCAAAGAAGGAAGAGTCCAGAATCACTAAACAGCCATCACAAGATGTGTGCGGATGCAGCCGGGCTGCAGAGGAAGAAAAGAAAGATGAGGACAAGGTCCCGGAGGTCAGTGCATCTCAAAAGCCAGGTCCGACCTGAGTGAGACAGTCTTTACGTGAGGAGCTAACCCCTCTGTGGGGTCTATATGTCAAAACTTTAACCCCTTAGGATGTATAACAGTATTGCAACTTCATAGTTTTATTTTTTCATAACAAGAATTCTAGTCTCGATTTTATACACTTGATTATCGACCCAAAAAAGTGTCCCCCTATTCCAGTAAATATTAGTTATTGGTAACATTTTTACTAGGAGGGGACAAATATATATATATATATATATATATATATATACACATATATATACAGTGCCTACAAGTAGTATTCAACCCCCTGCAGATTTAGCAGGTTTACACATTCGGAATTAACTTGGCATTGTGACATTTGGACTGTAGATCAGCCTGGAAGTGTGAAATGCACTGCAGCAAAAAAAAATGTTATTTCTTTTTATTTTTTTTTTTTTAAATTGAGAAAAGTTTATTCAGAGGGTCATTTATTATTCAACCCCTCAAACCACCAGAATTCTGTTTGGTTGCCCTAAAGTATTAAGAAGTATTTCAGACACAAAGAACAATGAGCTTCACATGTTTGGATTACCGTAATTATCTTTTTCCAGCCTTTTCTGACTAATTAAGACCCTCCCCAAACTTGTGAACAGCACTCATACATGGTCAACATGGGAAAGACAAAGGAGCATTCCAAGGCCATCAGAGACAAGATCGTGGAGGGTCACAAGGCTGGCAAGGGGTACAAAACCCTTTCCAAGGAGTTGGGCCTACCTGTCTCCACTGTTGGGAGCATCATCCGGAAGTGGAAGGCTTATGGAACTACTGTTAGCCTTCCACGGCCTGGACAGCCTTTGAAAGTTTCCTCCCGTGCCGAGGCCAGGCTTGTCCGAAGAGTCAAGGCTAACCCAAGGACAACAAGGAAGGAGCTCCGGGAAGATCTCATGGCAGTGGGGACATTGGTTTCAGTCAATACCATAAGTAACGTACTCCACCGCAATGGTCTCCGTTCCAGACGAGCCCGTAAGGTACATTTACTTTCAAAGCGTCATGTCAAGGCTCGTCTACAGTTTGCTCATGATCACTTGGAGGACTCTGAGACAGACTGGTTCAAGGTTCTCTGGTCTGATGAGACCAAGATCGAGATCTTTAGTGCCAACCACACACGTGACGTTTGGAGACTGGATGGCACTGCATACGACCCCAAGAATACCATCCCTACAGTCAAGCATGGTGGTGGCAGCATCATGCTGTGGGGCTGTTTCTCAGCCAAGGGGCCTGGCCATCTGGTCCGCATCCATGGGAAGATGGATAGCACGGCCTACCTGGAGATTTTGGCCAAGAACCTCCGCTCCTCCATCAAGGATCTTAAGATGGGTCGTCATTTCATCTTCCAACAAGACAACGGCCCAAAGCACACAGCCAAGAAAACCAAGGCCTGGTTCAAGAGGGAAAAAATCAAGGGTTGCAGTGGCCTAGTCAGTCTCCTGACCTTAACCCGATTGAAAACTTGTGGAAGGAGCTCAAGATTAAAGTCCTTATGAGACACCCAAAGAACCTAGATAACTTGGAGAAGATCTGTATGGAGGAGTGGGGCAAGATAACTCCAGAGACCTGTGCCGGCCTGATCAGGTCTTATAAAAGACGATTATTAGCTGGAATTGCAAACAAGGGTTATTCCACAAAATATTAAACCTAGGGGTTGAATAATAGTTGACCCACACTTTTATGTTGAAAATTTATTAAAATTTAACTGAGCAACATAACTTGTTGGTTTGTAAGATTTATGCATCTATTAATAAATCCTGCTCTTGTTTGAAGTTTGCAGGCTCTAACTTATTTGCATCTTATCAAACCTGCTAAATCTGCAGGGGGTTGAATACTACTTGTAGGCACTGTATATATAAAAAAAAAAGCTTTAGATGTGTTGTTTATATGTTCTCATTCACAGTACAAATAACTGTATACCATGAGAATGGCTATTTTTATGGTAACAAGCAGTAGTTATGTTACATGTTCTCAAAAATGTTTTTGTAATTTTTTTCCTGACCATTTTTTCTAACTAAGGCCCCTTTCACATTGCGTTTTTCTCTACGTCCACAGGTCCCGTCGGGGCATCTGTCCGGACCGCCCCTCCCCCACTCTGCACAACATCTCCGGACGCATGCGCCCGACAGGGCCATTCACTGTTATGGAGCGCACTGCGTTAGCGTGTGCTCTGTTTTGTGCAATTTTGTGCACATATATGTTTCTGCAGACAGACACCCGAACGTACTCCTCTACGTTCGGGTGTCCGTCTGCAGACACGTATATATGCACAAAATTGCACAAAACAGAGCACACGCTAACGCAGTGTACTCCATAACAGTGAATGGCCCTGTCGGGCGCATGCGTCCGGAGCACGCTTTGCAGAGTGGGGGAGGGGCGGTCCGGACGGATGCCCCGACGGGACCTGTGGACGTAGGGAAAAATGCAGTGTGAAAGTAGCCTAAGGCTGCCTTCACACTACGTTTTTTTAACATGCCTCATGAACATTTTTTTGCTGCAAAAGCGGATCATGTTTTTGCAAAGAAAAACGCATGTGTTATTTTACTGGATCCTGTCACTTGAAGTTTATGGGTGGGCATTGGAGTCATGTGGTGTGATCGGGAGTGAGGGGAACTGAACATGATAGACTGGAAATTCAGACGCAGCTGGGAGCAAGAGAGAGAGAGAGAAAGAGAGAAAGAGAGAAAGAGAGAAAGAGAGAGAGAGAAGAGAAAGAGAAGAAAGAGAGAAAGAGAGAAAGAGAGAGAGAGAAAGAGAAAGAGAGAGCAAGAGAGAGCAAGAGAGAGAGAGCGTGAAAGAGAGAGAGTGAAAAAGAGAGAGTGAAATAGAGAGTGAAATAGAGAGCGAGAAAGAGAGAAAGAAAGATAAAAAGAGAGAGAGAAAGAGAGGAGAAGAGAGGAGAAGAGAGGAGAGGAGAAGAGGAGAAGAGAGGAGAGGAGAAGAGGAGAAGAGGAGAAGAGAGGAGAAGAGGAGGAGAGAGGAGAGAGGAGAAGAGGAGGAGAGAGGAGAAGAGGAGAGAGGAGAAGAGGAGGAGAGAGGAGAAGAGGAGGAGAGAGGAGAGAGGAGAGAGGAGAAGAGGAGGAGAGAGGAGAAGAGGAGGAGAGAGGAGAGAAGAGGAGGAGAGAGGAGAGAGGAGAGAGGAGAGAGGAGAGAGGAGAGAGCAGAGAGGAGAAGAGCAGAGAGGAGAAGAGGAGCAGAGAGGAGAGAGCAGAGAGGAGAGAGCAGAGAGGAGAGAGCAGAGAGAAGAGAGCTGAGAGAAGAGAGGAGAAGAGAGCAGAGAGAAGAGGAGCAGAGAGGAGAGAGCAGAGAGAAGAGCAGAGAAGAGAGGAGAGAAGAGAGGAGAGAGAAAAGCAGAGAGAAGAGAGGAGAGAAGAGAGGAGAAGAGAGCATAGAGGAGAAGAGAAGAGGAAAGAGCAGAGAGAAGAAGAGAGGAGAGAGAAGAGAAGAGAGGAAAAGAGAGGAGAGAGCAG